>NC_141689.1:285766675-286119175 GCF_964263255.1 Lissotriton vulgaris | reverse complement strand
GGGCTCTATTCCTTCTTAGGGCCTTAGGGCTCACTACAATAAAGCAAAACCCGTGACTATGGCTCTGTTTAGGGGTGTTCCTGTTTTGAACATGTGTAAACTTCTATACATTCTATTCATTTTTCCAGCTCAGTCCTACAGGAAGTCCACTCCTTACCCCTACCTCCTATATTGGGGACTCCTTTGGTACTGACACAAAAGGTGTGGAATCTGCAGTTAGAAGTAGCCATCAAAAGAATAAGCTACTTACTTCGGTAATGTGATTTCCGGTTGATACTCTGTCTACCCGCAGATTCCTCAACACAACTGTGTACCTCCCTGTTCTCTGGGATTGACCTTGCTGTACTTATAAGATCTAAACTTACATTTTGCTCACAAACTGTTTCACTCCAGTTGTTTTCAGTCTTGCCTCTCTATCCCTCGCCTGGGGTTATAATGTCCACAGATAGTGCAAAGAGGCATTGACAAGGAGTCCTAGCACAAGTTTGGTGAATAATCAGAGTAATTGGTGTTGGAAGTGTTGCTCCTCTACCTTCAACCATTGGGATGATGTAATAATAACCCTCATTGCTCTAGAACCATGAGGCTACACGTTGTTTGTTATAGGGTAGCCGACGTATGAATGAACATGAACCATTGGATCTGGTGTAACTGGGGTTGACATGGGTTCTACAAGATCATTTTTTGCCCATCAGAGTACTTTTAAGAAACATTTGACAGATGGTACTGTGCAATTTATTTGCAAATGAGATGTCTCAAATGCTCATTTACCTCATAAAGGGATGCAATGTATGTGCATTTTCTTTTTCTAAGTCGTATATACACAGATTAAGTCTACTGCACACTTTCGATCCCTTGTAACGTTGCCGTCACAACTCACTGCAAGTCAAGAGATCTGAGCTAGCACGAACACTGCGTACACGCGATGAACAATGCAAGGTCCCTCCTAGTCATATATGGTACGTTCATAACCAGGTCTGAGTTATTTAACAGAGAGAATAGAGATCACAATCTTGGCATTTAAAAAATGCAAGTGGATAAATCACAGTGTCATTGCATAGAATGGAGATAGAAAAGCAGCTGCTTCCTCTCACACCACTGAATTCCTGTACAAAAATACAGTACCTGTATTGCCTGGTGGCGGACGTGGAAAAGTAGGTGATAAACGTTATGTGCCCTCACCTGTTGCATTGCTGGCTTGTTCCATAGATGACTATGACATTACCAGGTAAGGATCAAACCATTATGCACTAGCCTACCCTTGTATTTAACCTCCACCACATCAATGCATCACAATCACTCTTTGTCCATTGAGGCCATTATAGGATTGTTCCCTCATCCACTCCATCCAAAAAAAGGTTCGCTTGTATTTAGCAACCCCATTACTTTATTTAAAACAGATGTTATGGAACAATTTTTTGGGAGCTTCGCCCAATGTCGCTTTCTCCTCAGCCACTGGGAGAGGATCGATGTTGCATGTGGAATGGCTCTACAGCCGACCCCTGTGGCATGGCAGCGAGGTTTGTAACTTGCACTGCTGTACCCACACGTTTTCCCCTGCAATCCTCCACACTTCAGATCCCTTTCCCTTAAATATGTCTCTGTCATAGGCCATGCCGACTCTGATCCATAAGCTCTGTACTGCTAAGTGGAAGTTGCATGTCAGCATCCTCATAACTTTGCATGTACTCATTTCCCATCTTACTTAGCTGCACCAGACTCACAACCTCAAAACAGTCTTGCTACCTCAATATCTGGGGATGAACACCAGGAAAATACGCAAACACACCAAAACAAAATACAATATATGCCCAATATAGCAAATGCTTATTCATACATATTCCAAGGGGAAAAGCGCTGAGGTGCGTTTCGGAAGTAACGCATACATAGAAAATTCCTTCATCAGGGTACTGAAAATACAACTAAGTCAGTGGGAGAAGGCCATCTGTATAACATGCACTGTTGCTAAATATACAAAATATTTGGTCTGCACCCTTCAAGAATTTAATACATTGTTTAAATCTTTCAAATATGCATACCTGTTCATGGGTTTGTATGAGATGGAGCATGCCTGGGGCCGTGGGGCCAAAACCTGGATTGACCATATCCTGTTTTACGTTCGGTACATTGACAACGTCTTTTTAATTTGGAAGGGTAGTGCTGATGCTCCCAATGAGTATTTTAACTATCTGAACTCAAATGATCGTAACATCAAACTGACGTTCAATAGCTCTACAAGTGAAATTATTTTTTTGGATCTCAGACTTTATGCCAAGGATGGCGTAATCCATAGTGATATGTATGAAAAGCCCACATCGTGCAATAGTGTTTTGCACGCAGCAAGTTGTCATCCCCAGAACACAATTGAGCCATACCTTTTGGGGAAATGGTGCGTGTTCACAGAAACTGCAGTGAGGAATGCAATTTTGAAGAGAGCATAGAAAAGGTCAAAAGTGATTTTGAAATAAGAGGTTATGACCTTACTGACATCCGAAAAGCTGACAACAAAATCAGGAAAAATAAAAGGAGTGACACTTTGACAAAACAGTCGAATAAAAAAGATGCCACTTATCAGAATCAGTGCATTTTGTGACTGAGTATGGCATGTACAGCATCCTTGTTTATAATATACTGAGAAAAATTTGGCATCTGCTAATGTCTGATACAGTTCCACAGGATATTGTGCCCAAACGACCTATGGTTGTATATAAAAAGGGCACAACGATTAAAAAAAAACCCTTTGCCCAAGCTACATAAAACCTTTAGAGGCTCCCATAAGTACCTGGAAATGCGGCAATTGTTCTATCTGCAGGTACGGTGTTAACAAAACTAAGATGTTCAAGTACAATGGACCCAAAAACTATTCAATTATGGGTTTCATCAATTGCAACACTACCTATGTAGTGTATGTGATTATTTGCCACTGTAAAATGATCTATGTAGGCAGCAGTATCAGGAATTTGAAAACAAGAATACAAGAGCATGTTAGAAGCATTAAGCACTGTGACAAACGCAGCCCTGTGCCACAACACATTTCTGAATGTCATCCTGAGCACAGTGAGATCAGGTTCCATGCCATAGATCATGTGGAGTTGAATCCCAGGGGCAGGGATAGGACAGTACATTTAAGGCAAAGGGAATCACATTGGATTTTTAGACTTAGATCTGTAAATCAGGGAATAAAGATCAACAATGAGTTTCATCACTTTCTTTAGGACTAGTCTAGGTGTCACTTTATACGCATGAGATAGTGTATTCAAAGGGAGCTGTTCTTGAATACCTTTTAGTGACAGAACCGATTGGATGGATGTAGGAATAAGATAGACTGCCATTGTCATTGGATATATACTGTAGTAATTTGAATTATTCTTTGCGCTATGTGCCTGTTTCATCTCTAGTTTTTGCAAGGAAATCCTGTAGTCAAATGTTTAAGAACTCGACCTTCATACTAGTATACAGAGGAATTAGGACGCTTTTCTTTTGTTGATATTCCTTTTAAGTCAAGTGATGTGTGGATAAGATATACTTGACTGATTATTCAAAGATGGCGTTTGGATACAGTGAGCCTCAGTAATTTGATGCTCCTTATTTAAAAATATCTGAGAATATTGTTTTTTGGATTGGGTGCTTACTGATGGAGTATTGAATATACTAAACCCACATATAATCTTGCTTTTAAAATTATATAGTGAAATAGGAGATGTCTGAATTTTTTAATGTTTGAATAACCATTTAAAAATGGAGGCAAAATTTAGCTCTTTTCCGAAATTGGATACTTGGACCATCTAAAGATGGTGTCTAAGTATGGTCCATGTTTTGTATTTCGTGAATTGATAGTGAGCGAGTCAAATGTATGAGCAAGAAGCTTCGTTACTCTACATTTAATATTGTGCAATGTTTCGAGTCAGTCGGCATTTCTATATTTATCTTTTCTAGGAATGTTGAAAGATACGTTAACTGCTCTTTCAGCTGACAAAATAGATTGGGCAATCACCTGATAAAAATAATGAGATGGACTGGAATGTGATCGTAGTCTGTTGCTTTTAACTGCTTCATGTATCGTTTCATTAACCATTACAAAATGGTGCCGAAATTGGTAGTAAGAAAATACGTCACTTTTTCGTGAGCCGCAGGACTTGAATCGGCGGGAAGATTGATGAATTATCTTTCAATTAAATGCATTAATTGTTCATGGCAAACCTATAAATACGCTGGTCTTGTTGAATTGGTCAAACCAGATGACAACACTGTGACTCGGACCACGCATATTTGCGGTGAGTAGGAAGAACATGGGGAGTAGGATTAGTATTAATTTGGCTACTTTAGTGTTGTGATCTATGTGACTTTACACTGTAATATGTTCACGCCCTTCCGATAGAGTAGTTAGGAACCTAAATTATCATTGTAGGTGTACTCGCGGGGTGTTACGGGGCGATATTGGATCCCTTTAAAGTAATAGTTTAATATTGCGAGATCGACTCAGCACTGTTTAAATAGATGATTGTACACTCTGGTGTGTATTTAAAAGAAACTGATGGAGGATGTTATATCGACTAAAAATCTTTGCATATACAATAATGGGGATTATTACATCGACAGATTGATTAACAGTTATCGACATGGAAGGGATTAGAACCATGACTGTTACGACGTTAAATCAGGTATAAACCCCCTTTTTTGTTTCCTAAGTATTTTTGGGTAATGTTAATGGAGTTGTATGACTCTATCTTTTATAAATAAAACACAAGAGAATAATAATTTTTGTCAACAAACAATACTGATAATAAACGTTATATTTTACATATAAAGAGATTTTGGTGTAATATGTTATTATGTATAGTTTTTAACAATTCTTTGAGCAAATTTCCGTTAACAAGTTTTGAAGTAGGTCTACATTGGCATAAATGTTTTATTAAAATGTTTCCCAAGTATCTTAAACAGAAGAAAAACTGTTATAAACTATGTGAATATAGACATGGGAGTAAAATATCTGTCAAATCTGTTTTTTTTCTTTGTATATAGATAACATGTATTTCATGTATGTATATTTGTAAATAGCACTTTGTGTGTGTTTGTTTTTTGTATTTTTCATAGCCCTAAAGAAGTCCGGTAGCGGACGAAACGCGTGGCTATCTGCTTTTTAAATAAAGAAAACTGAATAAAGAATTGAACTGAAATGAAGAACCTTCATTTGCTGTTTCTTGGGAAAACCAATAACAACGAAATATTTTGTATCTAATGAGATCTTTATTTGGAAGATTTAAACAATGTATTAAATTCTTGAAGGGTGCAGACCAAATTTTTGGTGAATTTTGTTAAGGGAACTGGGTTTTTCGTTATCAGAATTAACCAGACAAATCGCTCCACCAACTAAGAACGGCCATGCACCACCACCCACAGAATCGAGAAAGAGCTATCAATCTGTCAATCCTTTCCGTGTCCGGGTGAGGTTTCCCGTGTTAGGTCAAATTAAGCCGCAAGCTCCACTCCTGGTGGTGCCCTTCCGTCAATTCCTTTAAGTTTCAGCTTTGCAACGGCCTAAAACAAGGCTGTGTACTTGCTCCGCTACTATTCAACCTCTACACCGCCGATCTACCAAAGGAACTGGCAGGCGCAGCCCTGGCTGCCCCAAAACTGGGCGGGCTGCGCCTACAGACAATGCAATATGCCGACGACATCATCATCATGGACCACACGAAAAACAGATTGCAAAGATTGCTCACTGCTCTCAATAAATATAATACAAAGAACCATCTTGTGATGAACGAATCCAAAACCAAAATTTTGATCTTTGGGAGCTACAAAAAGAAAAATCTTACTTGGAGAGCAGGGGGATCACAAATAGCGACCTGTACCAGCTACAACTACTTAGGAGTTTAGTTCAACGCTAGGGCAAACCAAGCAGCACAACTTAGACACTTAAGGCCTAAGGGTATGGGGATCATTCACAGCCTGAGGTGTTTGAATCGTCATTTGCACAGCCCTTCAGCCGTACCAATCCTAAGAGTGCTACGGGCCAAACTACTACCTGCAGTGACCTATGGCCACTTGGCCTTTCCCGGGAAAATGGACGTATTTCTGGGAAACTTACAAATAAAAGCTTATAAGAAAATCTTCTCCGTTCCGCAGCACGTGAGGAGGTCAAGGATAAGACTCGAGCTGGGCCTGACACGTGCAAACCTCTACTGCCCTGGGAGACCTAATCAAATTCTATATACACACCTTACGAGCACCAGGACAATCTCTGAAAGAGCAACTACTAGCTGCGTTTAAGGACGAACACTCCCTTTGGCATAAACAGTTGCACCTCACCATCTCCACATTAAAGATTGAACCAACCTCTCTCACTAACCCAACTATCCCCCTGTCAATGTGGAAAAAAACAATAACAAAACAAATCATCTCAGTTTCATTTCAGACAGACGTTGCCGGGCTATATAAAAACAAACTTTTCATCGCTTTAAATGAATCATATATCAAGGGGAAACCTCAATTATACTTTAACTACTCCCTCAACCCCCAGACTCGCAACAAAATATTATACATGAGGCTGCTAGCCCTACCAATCTTTGACTTTAACCCACAGTGGGCTTGGTGGAATGAGCAGCCCATTTGCAGGTTTTGCAATTACATACATGAGTCCTGGCTCCACCTGCTTTGCTGCTGCTCTTTGCTACCGATCGACGTCACCTACTGATCCCTGTCTTTCAGGAACAACCACTGAGAAACTGTAGGGAAGCATCGACTTTGTGTTTTAGTAACAGAGCTGGGAAGTTCGTTAATATTATTTTAACCACACTGCATAAACCCTTAGCATTAAGAATCTGATCATGATTTTATACATTTTAAAATGTTATTCTAACATGCATTGCTATGTCTGTACATTACGGTTTTTATTAACTGTATAATAAAGAAAGAACTGTTTTTTTCACTGTTCCCCCTTAGGACCACATAGGGATTGCGTTCCTGGTTTCTAGCACCTTCTTTAAAGACTTATATGTGTGGTATTTCAATAGTGGTGCAGGCGCTTTTGCCTTAATCCCTAAATCCTTGTTGTTCGACTGTTGCTAAATATGTAGTGCTGGGGGCTCTGTGTCAACACATGTCGCCAAAAGGTCTGTAGGGACAACAAAACACCATATTATAATAAAAAAGATTACACATATCGGAGCATTGGAGAGTATAGGTAACCCAAGATAGCGATCTGGAACTCATCACCGATAAAGTTCATAGGAAATAAAATACATTGTGACCACAGAGCATGTGAAACAGAGAGCAAGGTTTTGGAAATAAAAGGAGGAGAATGAAAAGAACCAAAGATATAGAAATACGCATACTTTCTGGGTAAGAATTAAGGCTGGCTCTGCCGGAGGGATCTACCCAAAGTGACTACTTCTGATTAAAACAATATAATATATGTCTAGGTAGCCATCCCTTAAGGCGTCTAGGTTTCTAAAAATAAAGAGGGCATAAATGAGACTCGGTACAATAAGATGCGATACATTCTTGGGCACCTTGAGATGTAAATGCGCTCAAACTGTAATTTACGATAAGGAGGCCCATGGGGTGTCCCCCTATTATGGTGGAAAGTGATCAAACACAGGTAATGAATATAGTGAAACTGTTCCTGCTTTGGACTAAGCTCAATCCGACAGTGAGCTAGTAACAAGAGCATAGACAAGGGAGATCAGGTGAGCCTCTAGAGAGAGGATGGATCTAATTGCCTATGGATGGGCACCAGTGCCATAGACAAGGTGACCCATAGAGTAAACTAAAACCGGGTGAAAGGTAACAATCAAACGTATCTAACTCTAACAGGTCTGAAACGACTCCGCGGAGGCGCTTACCCGATAGTCAGACTGGACCCATTGCCGTGTCCTATAGTTAGTCCTCAAGAGCCTATGTATGTGAGAGGTTCAAGTGAAAACATCTAAAACAGTAAAATGAAAAGATAGAGTCGAGTGGGGACCAATACAACGAGAAAATAGTACAGGATCTGCACAACACTTATACGGGCGTCCCAGCTGAGACTCCAGCTCCGTAAGCTGCCAGAGTAATTAGAGCCACATACAGGGTGGGTGGTCAGTGAGGAAACTACTGGAAAGAATTGTTGACGATCTATAAAGTGAAGCTGGAGTTAATAAGTAAAAATACAGGTTATGTAGCGGGCGTATAGAGTAGGTATGCCGAATAGGCACTCTGCACCAAAATACTTACGTCAAACTATGCCGTTGAATGCATGAACTACTCCCCAGATTTTGATCTTTCCCTTGCCAGCACGCATGTTGGACCAACTGGACCCGATAGTCTTCTCTCGAGGAGAGATACCCACCCCTTCTCCTTGCTCGGTGATATTGTTGTTATTATTATACCCACCACACCTTGGCCATGCTCGATGGTGTTGTTATTATTATACATGTTGCTTTGATCATTGTAAAGTGGTCTGATACCCGCAGGGGTCATGTTCACGCTAAATAAAACTTATCAGTAAAAATAGATAAATAAAATCTGACTTTTTTAAGATCCTGCTAGTCCTAAATGTAATGTGTCATTGGTGGTGGCAATCTTAGATTTTAAAATGTAGTTCTGGCCCATATAAATGCAAATACACATGTTTAGTGAGACAGTGGCCACCTGAATGCATTTCAGGTGTTTAACATAATGCTGAAGGTTGTACAGCAGCCTATTAAAATTGTGCTGTTATGCATAGTACACTCCTGTCTTTTCCCTGTTCTTTGTGGCGCATTGGTACTGTCTGACTATTAATGTTTTATGACTGCTGGGGACAGTGCGTGACTGGATGACTAGATGCATGAGCAGAGCTTTCCAATCTCTAATACAACTACCCTGCTTGCATTTGCGAAGCGATTTCTTTACAATATTTAGCAATGAGTTGGCCGGTTTTACACATGAGATGGCACTACTCTGCCTGAAGACCTATGAGTGGCATCTGTCTGGGTTCATACCCATGTGCGGCTATTCATCTTCAGGTACTGACTGAGTGACTTGTAGTTCCTCTCTTTGTCCACTTTTGACACTTTGGAGACTGCATGGTACTTCTGTCTCTTCTTATAGTAACTTTGGAATTACGCATGCTCCTGTGCAAACAAAACTTGAAGGAAGGGTCTTCACCATGAAGGAAATCTCGGAGGAAACATAAAGATGCTCAGAAGTGCTCTCGCCTCCTTCTTAAGGAAACTTCCTTCCTAGTTTGTGTAATAAACTTACAGGAAGTTAACATTCCATGTGATGTATCTTCTCCAACATGCACGCATATTAGAAGGGGACTCTCCACATTTGGGTATGGTGTCGGCAAAGGAAAGAAAATACATATTCATATACCACTCAGTTTTTATGCATTTCTTCTGAGACACATGCAAATTTCATTTTCTATTTGCTTTATGGAAAGGTCTGACAGTAAAGTAAACATTTATTTGGAGTGTCTTCGGCGACGCGCACACATGGAATTAGACCATTTTGTGCGCATTTTTGGTATATTATCTGCGATGTGCACACAAATAAAATGAATCATAATCTTTTGCACGTCTTTTGCGACACCCACACATTTCATTCAACTCTTTTGGTCATTTTTATTAAACTTCAAAGTATGCATTTTGAAACAATCTCTGTCATGTACACACAATGTAAATATTCTTATCCATTGTATTTTATACACAAGTGATCTGCAACAAGCATGTGTTTCATTCAAGTTCTGTTTGCATATATGTTTTAAGTTTGCTGTGTGCACACGAACTGTAATGTATATATGTTACTTCACTTTAAACCTACTGAATTATGATTCGCACTACGCATGATTGTATATGTATATATTGTAATCATAAATCCACTTATTCTGTACATGTGCACTTATTTGGTATAAGTGTACTTTGTAGCACCTAGCAATTTATTTGTTTTATTCTTTCCAGGTGTGTCCCTATACCATGTACCAATCCTCCTTGTGCTAAGTGATGTTATGCTATCCCTTCCATTTCAACTGTCCACCATGCAATTTGAAGCCCCTCAAAAAGCTCTCTAGTGTAAGGGTGATTTCGAAATTCCTTGGAAGAATGGAAAGAGAAATGTCTAACATTAGTTGAGGCTGACAGAATGCATGTAATAAGAAACATACTTACCCTTACTTACACTGTTTAGCATCTGAGGGCAAAGAAAAATGTAGATCACCTACAGATATTCTTCTTGCTGAAGGTGCTGATACAACGGTTAGAGGCTGTGCAAAGATTACGAAAGTGATGTAAACCTAACACCAGCCTAACAAATTAGATAGGTATCACTTTCATACTAAAAGTCTAAAGAGCAATCAATCTTTTGATTAGATGTTTAGCAAAATAACTTTGGAAACTTGGAAGGCAACATAATTTATGATCAAATAATGTAAATCCTAATTGCAAGCAAATTCAGGAGCAATTATGAATACTAGGTGAGCGCAGACTTGCTGAGGTCATTAAGACAGCAAAGGCCATAGAACAATCTATGTCTTGGCTTAAGGAAGTTAGTGGTGATAATGTTGGCTGAAAGCACTCTCCCCAAATTGCCTCTTTTAAAAATGTACTGTCTCTTTTTAAAAAAAATGTCCTGTAAACAGTGCAAGATTCGTCGTGAATGTTATGTTAGGTTATGTTATGGAGCTTTTTTAAGCTCACGATTACTCGGCGGTGTCCTGGCGCTGGTTACTTCTCATGCCTCAGAGCTAGGAAAAGGAAGATTATTGTCAAAAAGCCAGGTCTTCAGCCCCTTCTGTCATATAGATATACATTGCCTATATGCTGTGTTAAGTTAGCATGAGCTTATTAGGAGTTTAAACGCCATTTTACCATTCTGCTGCTTCTGCACAAGACACATAGCTGTTGCTTTAGCTTTGAGCCTAGTAGAATGTTTTGATTCATGCGAGAATAATATGTTGTTACTCTGATATCAGCCTTGCTTGGCGAGCTGTGTCTGTACAGTGAGTGCAGAAACCTTCAAGGATATCTCAACACAGTGGTTGTTTCTAGGTCTGATCTACGCACGTTCCTAGACATAACATACATGCAGCTGCAGCCAAATTCTGGCTTTAGGCATAGAAACACACTTGATGGTGCTTTGCATGCAGAGAGCTGGTGGAAGATGATGTGATCCCTTACCACTAGGATCTTGAGGTATGGGCCCGCCCTGCTAAAACCCAAAGAGACCTTCTTAGATATAATATAATATACTAGCTAGGGAGGGTGAGAATTAGGTGTTACTGAACCCTATTCGTTTTAGCATAATACCATGCTTTCACCTTTTGTGTTCTACGGACTAGTGACTATGCTGATTACTATGTTTCTTATATTATGTTTGCTTGTATTAGCTAAGATACTGCGTTTGAGTACACTGCATTAGTGAATGAAATTTTCAAATATGCACTCGTCCTCTTTTACTCCTTGTTCTGGATTGGAATGATTGTATAACGAAAGAGTGTTCATGTGTTCCACGTTACTTGAGGTGTACTAAGTCCATGTTCTGGTTTGTCTAAGCATTGGGAGTTTGTGATAACCAATGAGACACTGTAACTAGTCTGGTAGGGGATTTTGGGTACTAAGGTGAGTTTTGGCACACCCTAATTTACTGAGTTTCCAAGTCTCTATGCACAGTTCTGTATGAGAACGGAATCCCTGCGACATGGCGCCCAACCGTTGGTGGTATTATTACATGACGCTTGAGTGGTTAAATGTTCCGTTCTTAACCCCTACACCATTGTTTCCGGTTAACGGTGGTGTTGGACGAACCTACCTATATTTACATAGGTCTTTTCAAGCTTGAATCTTTCTAAACGGTTTCCTTGAGTTACTACCCAGTTGTGTTACAAAGTTTATTTTGTACCTCTTTCTTTCTGTGTCACTATGGCAGCAGTGGACATTGCGCAACATAGCCGCATTGTCGTGCGCAATCATTTGCAGAAATATAATGTCCCCGAAGATGGCATGGCCTTGATCATGGTAGTGAGTGCAGAGGTGGCTTAACCGTATGAGATTTTCTACTCATGGGTGACCTTCCCAGCTTTGAATGCATAAACTTGTGTGTTCGACACGTACACTCCCACGACTGTGCCACAGGAATATGCACCATATAGGGCACAGGAGATTCCTATGGATGTATGACGTTACAACGCATGCTTTTACCACGCATGCCTTTACAACGCGGTTTTTACAACGCATGCCTTTACAATGCATAGTGCTTTCGGGCGCTGGATAGTGAATAGTTTAATTTACTATTCCAACTCCAGTCCCCGTGGATAGTAGGGAAGGTGTTGGATAGTACAGTAAACCTATTCCCTATCCTAGAGCGCCACCAGCGCAATGCGTTGTAATGGTTTGCGTTGTAAAAGTTGCGTCGTAAAGGCACTGCGTGGTAAAAGTTGCGTTGTAAAGGATGTTCCCCGATTCCTATAGATACTTGGCAGCATCAAGTTTGGTTTGATGGCGCCCTACCCCATACTTTAGCAGCTCCGAGGTTAGGTCCTTTGTCCATTCCGGGCGCAAATTGGCCTGTTTTGGCTGGATTTACACCTCATCCTCAACACGGGGCATGTACCGTAGTTGAGTTAAGACGACTACATGTAGTCGCAATTAGCGTGATTAGGTCGTTAGTCCAATACATTACCCGTAATCTCCCGGGCGGGGCCCTGGATGGTGCAGCGCTTCCTGCCGGGCAGGGCGGAATGAAACTCAGTCCCGTTATGGTCAACGCTGTGATGGGCAAGCGCCCTCAAGAAAAGGATGATTTTCCTTTCTGGCTTGCCGAGAAGTTTGACCAGCTGGAAGCAGTATTTTCTAACACGTCTCCAGGTGAAAAACACAGGCTTCTGACAATTAGCTCACCAAAAGACTTGACCCCTGAAATAGGTGACTGTGAGACCTGGGGTAAGACGTTTGCGGCGGTCTACATGAGGTGTAACGGCACTCCGTCTATGACTGTCCTGCAGACGGTCCTTAAGCGTGTTCAGGATGAGCACGGACCAGAGGCTGCGGTTGAATTGGGTATGCGCCTCTGTGGCACCTTTGATGTGGTTTCTGATCTCATACTTGCAAATGTCAAGGGGGATGCGGTGAACTTTCAGGTTGCCAAGGCTTTGCAGGCGATTCCCGATGCCAACAAACCCTGGCAGTTAGCGAGGATTATTGTGGCGACTTATAAGACCGCGGGCCGCAATAGTAGGGGTCTCAAGCCTTTTTCTTCTAAATAGAAAAAACAACCCCAAGGGCAGAAGTCGGAAACTGACGACCAGCCCAAGACCAAAAAACTAAATTGGCTGAAAAAACGAAAACAGGGAAAGCAACAACAACAACAGAGACAGGAGTCGAGTCCTGAGTCTCCATTGCCTGCGCCCACAGAACGTGTTTATGACTTGCGCAATCGCGCAATGATAAAATCACCTGATCGTTTTCAGGTTTCTGATCAACGCTCGCCTCGTTCTTTTCAGGAGTCATCAGCTTTTTTGACCGGTGGTGGAGTAGGCAGCAGGGGTCGGGGGGGTCAGCAAGGACGCGACCAGCCCCGCCCGAAAGACGGTAAAGGCAAGCAGGACTATTCTACACCGAAGAGACCCCAATTTCAGAAAAAGAAAGTCGCTGCTTTAACAGCACACAGATATGCCACAGATATTGAGAATGCAGCTTCGGAATCAGACATGGGCTCTGACCTTGCTGGACAGCGCAGCGGAGATAACCATAGTGCGAGAGGCCCTGCATCCACTACTGAAGGTGACAGCGACTGACTGTTATGTTGTTGTGGAGACAGCTGACACTAGAGTAGCTCCCCCTGACAGACCTTATGAAATAGTCCTATTCATTGAGGGTGACATTCAACATACCATAGAAGGGGTATTTTGGGAGAATCTTACGACTACATATGACATTTTGTTAGCGAAGGCTGACTGGCCCCCACCTTTTGTGCTCGCGGCTCCAAGAGGGAAGGAGGTAATCCTCCTTAGTTTCGCGCACACTGTCTCGAAGGAGCATGCGCTGAATTTTGCAGAAGAGTGGGCTAAAGCCCTTGCACCGGCTTTGAACCGTACACACTGTGGTTGGGATAAATTTTCCCCACACCACGAAATTCCTTTGCGGTCTATGCCTCAGCCTCAACCTCAATATCCCATAAAGAGCGGAGCTAAGGCTTCCGTTGCGGAAATCCTTGAACAATTGGAATATCAAGGAGTGACTGAAACTTGTGTGTCACCAATGAATAATCCTCTTTTTACTGTAACCAAGCCTGACAGTTCATATCGTTTGGTATCGGATTACTGCCATTTAAACTCGCATTGCCGTACCTGTGCAGTACAGAATACTCACGGCTCTGCTTTAGTGGATAGTCTCGTGCGTAAGCCGTTTAAAAGTACGCTTGACATTTCCAACGGTTTTCATGCCCACAATTTGGACGGTCTGAGTTCCCAATGGACCTCCTTTACTTGCGGCGGTTTCCAAAAACATTTTCCGATGGGCTACAAAAATAGTCCTGGAGTGTTTGCTGCCCGCATAGTCTCTCTCTTAGAGAGAGTTGACCCAGGTGCTTGTTCGTATGTGGATGACATGTATCTCACAGATTACGAACTGTGGGAGCATCTGTGTCGAGTTGACCGCTTAATTTGTAGCTTTGCAGACTTCGGTTACAAATTCAACTTTGCAAAATCGCACATTGCGGAGTACACAGTGTTGTTCCTGGGCTACGAGCTCAACAATGAAGGTCGAGGATTAGCTCCTCACTTCTTGGAGAAATGCGCACAATTGCGCGCTCCGACAACTCTGAAAAAATTACAGTCTTTGCTGGGATTTTTGAATTTCGGGAGGACATACATAGCTGAACATGCCCAGCGTATCAAGCCCTTGTATGCTTTGATACAACCAACATTTACCAAATCAAACTGGCTGCCGAAGCACTCTGCTATACTGCAATCTTTGCAGGCTCATCTGCTTGCTTCTAAATACTTATTGACTCATGATAACCACACCAAACTAGTGATTAGAATCATCCCTGGGACGGTGGGTTTCACATACCTTACTTCTAACGAAGGAGACACAGTACCTATTGCTTACAAGTCACACTTGTACACTTCGGCTGAAATGCGATTTTCCACTGTGGGAAAGTTTTGACGCCTGTACAGATGGCGATTCTGAAGGAACGCGCTCTGTCACAGGGAAAACGCATGTTGGTTGTTACCCTGTGTCCTGCTTTGGAAGCAGTTACGAAAGCAAGTGTACCTAATTCTAAAGCTTTGCACCCTCGGTGGATACAATGGGCAGCATCATTGACGTCTCCGGATGTCACGTTTATTTTTGATGCCTCCTTACAGTCGCAGGAGTTTTTGCAATATGAGTTTGTTCATACTGCACCTTTGGCTATGCGGCCTTTTTAGGATTTCCATTGCATCATATACACTGATGGTTCGGCGCAAGTTGCGCATGGTTCTAAACACGCCTACGTTTCCGCATGCGCCGTTGTGGTAGGTGCCATGGTGAACGATGAGTTCAAGTCCAGAGTCGTGCACACGCAGACTCTAGGGGACTGCACCGCACAATTGGCGGAGCTTCGTGCTCTGATGCTTGCATTAGAGTATGCTGATCCTAGTGTGACAACATTAATCGTAAGGGATTCTTACTACTGTGTCCAGTCTTACAATGAAAACTTGTTCTTTTGGATTCAGAATGATTTTCGTGATTCCAAGGGTAACACAATAAAACATAAAATGATCGGGGTCTGAGCGGCTGAGCTTAAAGAGCAGTTGCCACTCGTGTTTGTAATTCATACTCTCGGTCATCAGCGCGTGGGAGTTCACGCTGTTGGCAACTCGCTTGCTGATGAAGCAGCGAAATCAGCAGTATCGACATATTTAGTTGCAGCAGTTACACCGTCCAAAAGTAAGATTGATGTTGATATCTTGGCAACTAATGCTGCCACTGAGAAGGGAGGTAAATATCCTATGGGGTTCCCTTCGAAGTACACATACCACTTAAGTCCCGATAAGGTTCCTTATGTGAAAATTCCTGAAGTTGGGGAGAGAATGATTTCCAACTTGGATCGCAGAAATACACTGATCACAGCGGCCCATGAAGGTGTTGTGTCTGCGCATGCGGGCCTTTCAGCCACTGTGTCTCAGTTACAACAACGTTTTTGGTGGCGGGGACTGTACAAACAGACACGTGACTATGTCCTTCAATGTGACATTTGCCAGCAGATTAAGCCTTCAACTGCTACGCGTCCGCCCCAAACACAGTAGTTAATTTTAAATAAACCATTTGGTTGTGTTTATTTGGATCCTTGCAGCCCTTTTTCTTCTGATACTGCGTATAAGTATATCTTAGTAGCAGTTGATTCATGCACACGCTTTGTATGGGTGTGGCCTCATCGCAGCGCTGATTCACGGACTGTCATAAGGGTTTTGCATGTCTTTGTAGGGATTTTTGCCTGTGGTACCTTCCATTCGGATCAGGGTCCTGCTTTCGCCTCTAAGGCGTATAGGGATTCCATGGTTTCGATGGGGGTCCAAGTCAAGTGTTCGTCTCCTTACCAACGTGAGGGTAACAGTGTTGTGGAACGAATGAACCGTGACTTAAAGCAATCACTGACAGCTCGAGTTATAGGCACTGGCAGAGACTGGCTGGCCCATCTTAATGGTGTGCAGCATGCTCTTAATAATCTCCCTAGAAGGTCTCGTGTTGGGCGGACCCTATACAAAATGCTGTTTGGTATCAAGATGTATGTACCGGACCTTCACCGTCTAGACTCGGTTGTGGCTGCTGCCTCCTTTGAAGGAGATGAACATTGCAATGTTTTACAGACTCTACAAAAGACAAGAGACAGTCTCGCAAAGGAACATTTGCCCTCCACTTCGGATGAAGCGTTGCAGATCCCGGTAGTTGGCTGGCTACCCCAAGTTGGAGAACTGGTTCGGGAGAAGTTCAATAACAAGAATGAATTTGGTCCCTCATACCGTGCTCCAGTTCCCGTGCTTGGTGTGAAGGGCACAAGAACAGTCATTTTACCACCACTTCCAGGCCGTAAGGAAAACAGGTATATCTCCGTTGACAATGTCAAGATACACAGAGTGGCCGATTCTTCTTAGCATGACACCGGCAGTCTCATGTCCTTCGATAGTGAGAAATTCTGTATTAGTCACTGCTTTGGATCATGCGCCGGAGGTGGCCCTTGAGATGCCTGCTGTTTCTAGTCCTTTATTGAGTACATTGCCTGGTACTCAACTTGATGAAACTCACTACACCTACCCAACTGACTTATCGATGCCTGATTTGGAAACTCGTTTAGCAACCGAATCTAGATTCTCATTTGACACTGTTTCTCACACTTCAGAGAAGCCCACAATGCTAAGGGCTTATGCAAAATTGTTTGAAATTTTTTTGGGGATTCCCCCTTGGAATTACATTTGGTTGGGGCTTTTTTTCGCTTTACCTTTTTATATCAATTGGTTTTGTGTTTTATTTTTTCCGATTCATCAATGGACACTATGTCGCGGAGAAAACATGCATTCGACATCTGAATGGAACATTGGCTCCCCATTCCTCGTCACATTCTGCTGACAGATTGAAGAGAGACTTGGCTTTTGTTAACATCACAGCATTGCCTGTCCTGGATGGGATAGCCTGGGATGCTGTTAAGTTTCAAATCCATGGCCCGACTGAAGTTATTAATGTTCCTAATGTGCTTTGAGTTAACATGGGGGATGTGGTTACACAAAACATACGTTCTGATGATTGGGATGTTCAGGCCGTAGAGGCTTTGTTTGCTGATTTGAAATATTATGCTGCCTTTGATGCTGAAGATTTATATTTAGAATCTGCTAATTATGGTGATTTGATTTGCTTCCAACATTTTGGCAATCACTACCTACATAAAACTAATTCCAGGAGGAGTACTGTAAACTATACACAGTGGGAGCATTGCCCAGCTCCTTTAAGAGGCAGCTCTAATACATGTTTGAAAAAGTACACTTATTTTACTGACTTTAACCAGTCCAATCCCGCTTCGTTTTATTTTAGAATGGCAGAAAAATCCATGTCCAAAGTTAGACTTACCGATACTAAGTTATTGTACTCAAAGTCCTTTCTAGACCAGCTAGCTGTTGTAGGCTACGAGTTGTGAAAGGAAACCATTGACCTAAATCAGTTTGGGGTTCTAAAAGTTGGCAGGTACAAGGCACTGAGGCTTTGCACAGTTCATGTCTCATCCCAAATCATATGTTGTTTTTGAATTCTACCATCTCACAGACAACAGGCTTTGGATTGGCTACTTCTAAAAAATTAAATACTCCTTTCTTCCCTGATTTGGAATAATATTCAGGTTGGGAAAATTCAACAACATTTTCGATTAGAGAGTTGCAAACTCTATTGCTAAATTTATCCTTTAGCATATCCAGTTTGGATCCCAAGGGTTGGTTGATGTGGCACAGAAGTGCAGATTCGTGCCAGCATCGTTTTTTGGGTCTGGCTGATGGTTTTACACAGGTCAGGGTAGATCCCCGTTTTGAGAGTGACCATTCTGTAACCACTTATGCAGTAGGCAAATTGTGTCCGAATTGGCTCAAACACTCTACATTGGCGTCAGTCAAACTGCATTTGTCTAAACTGACTGACGAGGTTGATTTGAATGATTTCATAAAAGGCCCGGCTAGAGGTAGGTCTAGATGATGGATATATGCCGTTTATAATGAACTCTGGAAAACATCACAGATTGAAGCGGCTACCCGCCTTAGGGCTATTGATCAAGCTAATTTAGAGAAAGTGCTTGCGGTGGTGGATAACAGCATTAACACACTTTCCTCCCGCATTTACACATTGGATAATATTGTGTCATCTGTCGTTGAAATTGTACAGGATGATGTGTCTGTTTTGTACCATGGTCAAAATCAATTGCGTTCTATTATGCAGTTTGCATGGACCCTGCAGACGCTGAAGGCCGGAAAAGTGCCTTGGAATTACATTAATGTCTCAAATGTTTGCTTTCAATGAGAGATGCGTCTTTTTCCATGTTACACATTGAACGATTGGAGTCATTACCATTTTCAGTGGCAGAGGGCACTACTGCTACGTGGCTTATCCACGGGTTAATAACTTTACCATTTGCGCTTTTCCAGTTTACAAATTGCATGAAATACTTTGCCATTGGTAGGTAGGAGCCTCTTGGTAGCTCCTATTTACATGAAGCGTGGTCACTCCCTTTCACTTACAGATGCCTTAGGGACGGAAAAGAAGTTTATCTGAAAGGTGAGGAGTGCACGGAAACACCAGATCACTCATTAATGTGTAGACACATACAATTGCATGGCTCTTGTAATCAGGAACGGCCTAATTTAGCATGTGTTTTAAAAGGTACACCCGTGCCCGCTATAGTCCCCACTTTTACTTTATTAGCAAACGGTAGTTATTTACTTTTAAATAATGAAGATTGCTGTGGGTTATTAAAAGGCATAGCTTATGTAGTTACAGTCAGTGAGCGGGTGGTTTGCTGTTAAAATGTGTTGTATCCACCCACGCATGGGAACTTGGATGTTTCCATCTGGCCGAGGATTCCGACCTTGAAAGCAGAGTTCAATTAGATGAGTCGAGTAAAAGCCTTATTGTCACAAAAAGAAGTTGCCCTGACATCTGCTCGTGAAACATTTGTCCTTCACGTAGCTAACACCCGCACAGAAGTACATGCTTTATTAAATACTGACCTGCCTTAACATTTCGGTGAGCTGATTCATACTATTTTTAACGCATCCTCCACATCGGGGCTGGCGCACTTTTTTAAAGTAGTAAGCAGTGGTCTAGTGACTTCTTTCCAAAAGATATTTGTTGTCATTCCTGCTTTCTTCCATTCGATCTTTTCCAGCCTATTTGGTGGATTTCCCGTTTTACTGGCGTTGGCTGCAGGCTTCCTGGTGCTATTTTGTTTTATTCAAAATGGATGCCCGTCCTGTATTCCAAGACGAGCAGTTGCGGTTAGCACTGTTTCGCAACAGGATGCTTGAATACTATGGTACCCTGCCACTCGCCACATTAAGTGCAGCATATGGATTATCGTTTTGATTTTCCTATTTCACCTGTGTCCAGCCTGTCTTTCATTGCCTGAGCTGCGATTTCGACTGGGCCCTGGATTTGTGTCTCTGCACTATGGCGTCTCCTGAAGTGGATTTTAATCATCTCATGAGTCCCTTAGTTGCTCATGAATTGCTTTGTTCTGATGGAGGGATTATGGCCTTTGCAGCGATGCATGGAGTACTGGGTCGTTGGAATATATTCGCAGCGGCGCAAGATTTCTTGGCACACAGCTTCATTGAAAACCCGCTGAGTTGTCCTCTGATGGTACTAGAGGCTCCGGTAATTGAAGAGCATGTATGTTCTTTCTCACTATTGAATTGGAAGGCTGAGTTATTTTCGGATGATAACAGTGACTTCCTTTTGGAAGCTCTTGCTGCTTATTTTGCATACTTAGTGTTAGGCTGACTCCTACCGAGGCCTTTGATATCATGAAACATTTTCCACATTTTTTTTCAAAATTATGATGGACAGTTTTTTGTATCGGACCTATTGGCTTTAATAACAGTGAACACTAAATTGCCATGCTGGTGAGATTTTGGATTTTTTGGCAGGCAAAATTATTTTTCCTCACCTACTCGAATTTGAACTAACTACTTCATTGAACTCTGCATTTCAAAATTGAGTCCCTTATCTTCTCCTATCTTATCTTATCCGTGCTCGGATCAAGGGAGGGTGTCATATAGATATACATTGCCTATATGCTGTGTTAAGTTAGCATGAGCTTATTAGGAGTTTAAACGCCATTTTACCTTTCTGCTTCTGCACACGACATATAGCTGTTGCTTTAGCTTTGAGCCAAGTAGAATGTTTTGATTAATGCGAGAATAATATGTTGTTACTCTGATATCAGCCTTGCTTGGCGAGCTGTGTCTGTACAGTGAGTGCAGAAACCTTCAAGGATATCTCAACACAGTGGTTGTTTTGAGGTCTGATCTTCGCACGTTCCTAGACATAACATACATGCAGCTGCGGCCAAGTTCTGGCTTTAGGCACGTTTTATAATGCTTTGCACAAGAGCATAGAAACACACTTGATGGTGCTTCGCATGCAGAGAGCTGGTGGAAGATGATGTGATCCCTTACCACAAGGATCTTGAGGTATGGTGCCGCCCTGCTAAAACCCAAAGAGACCTTCTTAGATATAATATAATATACTAGCTAGGGAGGGTGAGAATGAGGTGTTACTGAACCCTATTCGTTTTGGCATAGTACCATGCTTTCACCTTTTGTGTTCTACGGACTAGTGACTATGCTGATTACTTTGTTTCTTATGATATGTTTGCTTGTATTAGCTAAGATACTGCGTTTGAGAACACTGCATTAGTGAATAAATATTTCAAACATGCACACGTCCTCTTTTACTCCTTGTTCTGGATTGGAATGATTGTATAACGAAAGAGTGTTCATGTGTTCCACGTTACCTGAGGTGTACTAAGTCCATGTTCTGGTTTGTCTAAGCATTGGGAGTTTGTGATAACCAATGAGACACTGCAGCTAGTCTGGTAGGGGATTTTGGGTATTAAGGTGAGTTTTGGCACACCCTAATTCACTGAGGTTCCAAGTCTCTATGCACAGTTCTGTATGAGAACGGAATCCCTGCGACACTTCCTAAAAGCTAGAAGATTGGTGGCGTATCTCAAGTGGAATGGGAGGCCATTCCAGGCCTTGCCTGCGCATAGGAAGATTTTGCCACCCCACTGGACTTTTTTTATGGGTGAGACTATGACCAGTTTAGCTTCTGATGATCTCAGAATTCTTGGCGGTCTATACCACTGAAACTGGTGTCTCAAATGATCAGGTCCCTAACCTTACAGCGCTTTAAAAACTATACAAATGGACTTAAATTACACCCGGTTCCTCACTGGGAGCCAGTGCAATTTTTTAAATCTCTTTGGAAATTGGGGAGAATTTGGATGTGCCCGTAAGAAGTCTAGCCGCCTCATTCTGAAGCAACTTAAGTTTATACCAAAACTTTTGCTGAACATTTAGATATAAGCTGATGCAGTTGTTCAACCACGATAAAAACAAAGCTGTGACCACTGTTTTCCGGCACCCCAGCGGAAGAAGTCACACTACCTTCTTGACAGTTCTCAGGACATGCACTGTTTTTGAAACTACTGCATTGACCTGGGCTCCAAGGGACAATTTCTCATCCAACAAATCTCCCAGATTTTTCACCTTTTTAGAGGGTGAAGGGAGTGATCCCAAAGAGGCCGGCCACCAGTTGGGAGTCCAGAAATTAGGGTTATGCCCGAACAACATCACTTCAGTTTTATTCAAATTCAATTTTAGGCAGTTTTCTGCCATCCATCTTCCTACTGCTTCCATGCAGGTCTGATAACATTGATCTATTCCCAGTTCTTGGCAGGGTAATAGAGAGACCACAATTTGTGTGTCATCCGCATAAGATGTGAACCTAAATCCAAAAGCACTGATAACAGGAACCAGAGATGAGACATGCACATTAAAGAGTGTTGGGCTCAAAGGTGACCCCTGCGATACATCGCATGGCAGTGTAAAGAGTTTTGACTGAAATTTCCCCAGGGATACGATCTGACCTCTGTCTGATAGAAAGGACTTGAGCAGATTCCAAGCTTTAGCCCGTACCCCACATTCCCTGAGACGGTCCATCAGAATCTCATGATGGACCGTATGATATGCGGCAGATAGATCCAGTAGGATCAAAGCTGCCCTACCTTCCAGATCTACTGCTACTCTGATCTCTTCTGTAGCCTTGATGAGAGCCGGCTCCGTGCTGTGTCCGTTTCTAAAACAATATTGGGAGGCATTCAAAGCTTGAACTTCCTCCAAAAAAGCACTGAGTTGACGATTCATAGCTTGCTCAACCATTTTGGCAGGGAGAGGAAGACGAGAGATCAGGCAAAAATTGTTAGGTTCATTAGGGTCCAGGCTTGGCTTCTTTAAAAGGGGGAGTATTGAGACCACCTTCCACAGCTTAGGAAACCGTCCAGTTTCAAACATACCATTAAAAATGGCTGCAAGAGATAAGGCAATTGGACCAGGGGCCAATTTTGTGATCATTACTGGACAAGGGTCAAAAGGTGAGCCTGATTTGGCTTCTGTTAGGAAGTCAAAAGTGTCTTGCACAGTCAGTGGTCTAAATTTGTCCAAGACGTGGGGGTTGAACCTCGTGTATTCAGAGGCCTCCTTTGCCGTATTTAAATTAGATCCACGGAAGACTGAAAATATGCTCACCACTTTATTAAGGAAACATTTGGCAATCTCCTCACATAGATCTAAACTAGGTTGGACAGTAGCTGGCCTCATGGAAGCTAATTTGGAGACCGTTCGGAAGAGCTCTTTGAGCGAATTCTTTGCCAATTCGATTTGGGTTGAATAAAATTGTTGTTTTGCGGAGAAGATGGCTTATTTATAAATTTGAAGGCTAGATTTATACAATTTCTTCTCTGCGTCCATATAGCTTTTCCTCCAATTACGTTCTAGGCGTTTACAATTACATTTAAGAATTCTTATCTCCTCTGTATACCATGGAGCAGAGAGATGAAGTCTTTTCGGATAGTTTTAAGTGGAGCTAATTCATCACACGCCTGTGCAAGCCATTTGGTATAGGAGGCAGAAGCCTCCTCAACCCCGTCCATTAAATGACCTGCCATGGAAGTTAGGAGCTCCTGAAAAGCAGTCCCGTCTACTCTATTCCAGGCTCTAGTCTCTATAAGTCCTTTGTGATAGCTACTCCTTGTATATTGATCCGCCACACTTAGATCAAATTGAACAGCAGCGTGGTCGGACCACACAAGTGGTAGTAGGCTTGTACACGACAAGACTGGATGGTTTGAAAATATACCATCCAGGGTATGTCCTGCTACATGAGTTGGCCCTCTAACAAGTTGTTTAAGATCAGCACTGTCCATCTTGTCCATCAACATTGCTGTGTCAGGGTCATTCGGAAGTTCTAAATAAAAGATCAAATCTCCCAAGATGGTATAAGTATTACAACAAAGGCCTTCTTCCAGCATGTTCCCCAGAGGAACAACGAATGAGTATCTGGCCCCTGGTGGCCTATACATTAGCATGCCTTTAAAAGAATGATTGTAAGGTAAGCGGAAATTGAAAGATAGGGCTTTGCAGGCTGTTAAAAATTCGGGCCTGAATACTGCTTAAATTGAGTTATGGTAGATAACTCTCAACCCACCTCCCTTCCTATTTGGCCTGTTCAATACCTGCCAAAGGAAGCCTGGTGGAGTAGCTATCACCAAATCAGGTCCGGACGCCTCGTCCGTCCATGTTTCAGTAATAAACGCCCTCTTTATATCATTATCCTCTATAAGCTTTGCGCACTCCAGGCTATGTTTGACCAAGGACCTGACGTTCACCAGGATACATTTTAAAGTTTTATTGTCAAGTACGGCTGCAGCTGTCCTTTTAACCTTCTTGGGCCTAATCGGCTGGTAACAAATAGCAGGTAACACAGGATTACAATTAAGCCAGGCCCCTGGAGGAACCTCCGGCATTGAGTCAAAAGAAAGGCATATACAAAGGCTAGGTCTGACTATCTCCCGGCTCAAGCCTCAGGAGAGTAACCGTGCGCGCTTGCCCCAGCGTCTGACTATGTAGCTAACATCAGAGAAATTCTAGCCTGCTACCCCTCGTCCTCCCAAGATGGCTGCCCCCGCCCGGCTCGAGCGCGAGTCAAGCAGTGTCAGGAATACCCCCCTCCCACCCCCCCCAACAAAAATTTGGGAAGTTCAGGAGCGCGAGGTAGGAATAAAACAATTAAAAGCAAACTTTTAAAAGCTTTAAAAGAAACGTAAGCGCCGCTCACTAATGGTGAAAAATGCTGTTCAACATGCTGAATGACAATATTAAAGTACAGATTTAAAGGAAGTTTCACAGAAAGCAGAATAACGTTGTGCCAAAGGCTAGGTCTGACTATCTCCCGGCTCAAACCTCAGGAGAATGTTCTCATTTTGCCAAAGAATGTAGGAATTCCAATTCTAACTTTAAACAGTAAGTGGCACAAAGTAGTGAACGTGTTGATATATAGATCCTAACTTTAAAAGAGTTAAGGACATGATTCATGTTGTCTTATGTATAAACAGCATCTGTGAGGCAGATGATCCAGGACCACTGAGCTAATATACTGAGTAGGTATATTGAAGTGATGGCAGGCAGTGGAACTCAATGAACTAAAATTACGTAGGACCTTTTTGATTGAACATGGAGTCATTTGGTTAATGAACTGCGAGAACCTGATGAAGTCTGTATCCTTTTATGGTAGGAGCAATTAATTCATAGGAAATGTTCCCACTGAAGTTAAATTCAAAAGCATGTCAGCTTGGATAAAAATGTTTGTTGTCATTCAAGGTGTATATCCCCTGGGTGGAATGACCAAAGTAGATTGCAAGTTATTCAAAACCTATTGTCTGTTGAACAGGTACTTATTCATGGTGAGGACCCCGGTCTCCAAATTACCACACAGTTTTCCTCTGTTATAATGAGAGAAAAGGAACTCTACTGGGGTTCCAGCATAAGATATTCTACAGGAACATGCTGTACCTGTTTATCGGATGTTCCCTTGAATTTATTTACAAAATTACAGAAGTTATTAAATGAAATAATGGAACAGGATATCTCCTCTTCGGTCACTCCCATTGTATCAGCTAGACAGAAAAATGATAATCTTCATTTTTATGTAGATGTGACATGACTCATTGGAAATATTTTATTTGATAACCACCCTCTTCATATGGTAAATGATTTGGTTTTTAATATTGAAAAGTCCTGCTTTATTTTCTCAACTAGATACAGGAGCAGCAAGAATCCAAATGGTTAGCTATATATATTACTCTTTTTGGACAATGTTTGCTTTAAATGTATGCCATTTGAATTGCCTATGCCAATTCAGTCTTTCAAGGAGCAATAATTCATATATTCAAGGATATAGGTGCATGTTTACCAACATTTATTGCAATGCACTGTAGCAAAGGAAGTTACTGAGCTGCATTACGCCAAAGGGAGAGAGCAGAAATTATCTATTGTGCATTTCTGCTCTCTTGTAGTGCTGGCACACTTCTGGCTCCCTAGCAAAAACACAGGCACCCTTGTGCCACAAGGCATGGGTGCTTCTGTTGTGGTCAGAATAGTCTTTATACAGGAAGGAATACCTTCCTGCACAAAAAATATTCTTAAAGACTTATTCTTCTTTGCAATGTGTGTTGCAGAATGCAGCACATATGCAAAGAGGAAGTAACAAGGAATGGAACTAAAGATATTCAGCTAGATTCATCAAGCTAAATTGCACTCGCAAACGGCCAGATTCTGAGAATCTGGCCCTTTGTGAGTGCAATATTTGCATTTGGGATTCATCATCCCAAATGCAAAATTTGCTAATTAAGAATTCGCACATTTGCGAGGAATTGCATTTAAGGAATCTCTATTTGAGATTCCTTAAATGCAATTCGTGAACCATTTTAAAATTGCGAAATCGCAATTTTGGGCCGCTATTTACCACGAGGTCAAACCTCGTGGTAAATAGCGAAAACGTAGAAAAATGCATTTAAAAGCATTTTTCTAAGTTGCATGTTACACACACACATGTCCTTTGGACATGTGTGTGCGCAACACCAATGTAGATTGCATTTCAGGGGTGCTACAGGGTGTCCTTTGCACACCCCTGGCACCCTTGAAATCGCTTCCTTATTTGCGATTAGCTATTTGCTAATCGCAAATAAGGAATAACGCCCCATTCATTCCTATAGGCTTTAGGCCCATAGGAATGAATGGGGAGTTATTCCTTATTTGCGATTAGCAATTAGCTAATCGCAAATAAGGAATCAGTAGGAATCGCAAATTCAATTGCGATTCCTACATGAATCCCGTTTTGCGAGTCCTTAATAGCGATTCCTTAATAATCGCTATTAAGGACTCGCAAATCGGGACCATGATGAATCTGGCCGCTGGTTCCTTGTTACGACAGCCTGTGGTAGGTGCAGAATTTAAGCACCAAACCATGTTTATTGACTTTGGTAAAAATGAGTTTAGGTGAAAGCACATAGGTGGATGCATAGAAATGCCCATGTTCCACCCGTGTAACGTCTCCCCAATGCAAGGAAATGTATGGTACAGCTATGCGCATCCTTAAGTTACTTTTTTTTTTACAGAGCCTCGCAAATTAGGATTTGCGCTATGAAGGATTTTTGTGCATTTGTGATTTTTGTGCATTATTAATAACATCAGAATGTTGTTTTAAACTTGCGTACACATGTACACAATGATATATTACTGTTGTCTTTAACCCCTTAGCTGCTGGGCCTTTTTTTGGCTATTGGGGGTACTCTTAGGGCTCCATAACTTTTTTTCAAAAAAGTTATCCACGCCAAATTTGTGTCTTTTTTTTTTTCTGGGGATTCAAAAAGTACCCAGTGTTTGTGAATTGCCGTGGAGGGGATGGAGAAACTAGGCAAAAAATAGCTCCATTATAAGTTTTTAGCGAACAGTAGGAAAAAATACTCTAGATATGTGTCTGGTTTTTTTTCTTTTAAAAATTGAATCAATGGGCGGCTTTATGTTATAAATTCACTATCTTTCCAGCTTTCAGAAACATGCAAAGCTGAATAAAAAAAACATTTATTTACCACAGTTTTGGCATTTTTCAGAGGTAACCTATTTTTCCTGTTTTTTGTGAACTCAATCTACTTCCAGTTTGTGATGGAAACCAGTGTAAAACCCATAGGTGAGCCCAAAAAGGTATAAATAGACACAATTCTTAATTAAGCAAGGAGTAATATGTGAGGATCCCCCTAGTTTTTCCCAAAGAAACTAACTGTTGAAATAAAGAAATACTGAAAATGAGTAGGAAAAAATGTGCGTTTGTGCCATTTTCATCTGTAAATTTTTGTCACATTGGCTGTTTTAGAAAAGCAATATGCCACTATGTCTGCTAGGCCCTTGTGGTTGCAGTGATATATAGGGTTTGTAGGTTTTCCAAGAACTCAAGGTACCCAGACCTAATAACTGAGATGTAGGTTACAATGGATTTTCATTGTGTACCGAGTAAAGACCAACTAATATGGTCAAATATGGAGAGTGAAAATAGATATCAAGGAAACCTACGTATTTCAGACAAGGGCACAAGATACGGAGTTTAGGAGTGATGGTTATTTGTACATGTCTGAATATGTTGGTACCTGTACTAGCATGTGATTTAGAGAGTATTTTTCAAAATGCCTTCTTTCTTCAAAACTACTTATCTTTGGAAGACACAAATGAAGTTAAATCCAATACTTAATAACAAATATCCTACTATTCTACGTTTCCACTTGTCTTTTGATAAAAATGGTACCTCACTTTTGTGGGTAGGTCTTGTGTTCGCGACAGGAAATGGCCCAAAATGCATCACATTTTTCCACTCCAAACTGACCCGTTTTTTGCAATGTGGGTAGCTGTACATTTTGAGCCCTAGCTCGCCTACCGATCTCCAAATCCATTGGATTCCAGATCGCGCCCACCGGGACCAGTATACACACTTTGACGACTCGAATTACAGTTCAGTGCGATACTTTGCTTTTTCTAACCGCGCATTACCAAGCGCCATCCTTAGTTACCTATGCTCCCTTTCTCTGATCACAGGCCCGCTTCCCATAACGACGATATTGAATTCTGTTGCCCAAGATCACCTCTGTATAGCTCCATTCCATCAGGTTCTTCCTCTACGACAGTGCGCTATTCTTCCGCCGGCGCCTAGACACTCGGCAGCCCCTAGTGCATTAGCCTTCCTGTACTACATGACCTAACTACCCCTGTCCTTACCCCCGCAGCACACTAATGGCCTGATGATCCCCGCACCATGGCAGTGAACAAACGTCTCCAACAGCACAACCTGAAAAATTCTCTGCTCTTCCCGGCGCGATTGTGGGTGGTGGCAGGTGATAAAACACATTTCTTTGCCACATCCGAAGAGGCGGAGGACTGGCTGGACACCTTTACTGATGCGGGACCCCGGAACACCTCTGCTAGGACGACTTTACCGAAACTAAGGGGCCCCTTCTGCCGCCGGCGGAGAGAGCGACGATCGTCCGGGTCCCGGACGCTGCCTTCACCTGTGGTGTGACCCCACACTGATTTGATACTAAACGGACAACGGGATGCCCTGCAGGCGGTGACGGAGATCAGCGGCTCCTTGGTGGCTGAGGACGCATCCAACTCCAGTCAGCGAGACCTGTCCAGTGACAAAGAACGAGTGTATGGCCTGCAGAACTCACAGGACTCGACTGAACAGCCTGACGTCACTCCGCAGACAACTGACACTATCATATGAACATTGCGAGATCCCATCCTTGATTGGACTGCGGCCTGAGGTATTGTGGGTAATGTATAGAAGTATGCAGTTGTTAAAGATGTCCTCATGTGTAATGGTCATTGCTGTGTTTCCAAGTACCACAAGGTATGGTGAGTGGCATCTTGAATTAAGAGTGAAGGGTGGAACCTGATTTTGAGCTTTGTCGCTGCCGCACAGGCATCGGTACACACTGTTTGCCTGGCGGGCGCTACTGCGCTGGGGTGCAAAGTTTCTTTTACTATACTGTATTATGCCTGAAGACGGGGAGCCTCTGAAACACTGGACACATACATTGTAAGGTATCTGTGCGTACTACGTAGTGCATCCCCCAGGCCGTTTTTGACTGTTGCCTATATTGGAAGTTTGGACGATTGTTAGTTGCACCATCGCCCTTTTGGAATCTTTCTCATGTTTATATCATTGTTTGGTTTTATTATGAGATATCCTTTACTGCATGCTGTTGTCACACAATTCACGATGTCACAAGTCACTATGCTGGAGAAGTCGCACATTGCCAGGCCATTTCCGCTACATCTGTTTGTTGGGCTGATGCAGGCGCATGGCCCCCTAAAACATTGTAAATACTATGTCTTCACTTCAAATTTGTACATGGAATATGCGGGGCATGCATACACCGCCACGTAGGTATCAGATATACTCGTACCTTAAATGACATCACATACAAATAGCTCTTTTGCAAGAGACACACCAGGCCAAATCGGAAATCCAACGCTTACATCGCCACTGGCGCGGCCAACTATATGCAACAGGGTATTCAGCCTATGCGCAGGGCACGCTGATCTGGGTGCGGCCTGGGGTCCCGCTCAAAATCACACATTCCTTAGCAGACACGGAGGGCAGGTATGTGGTATTAGGGACACATTGGATAGCCAACAGGTCGTAATCACATCACTGTATGCTCCCAACACGAACCAAGCAGGTTTTTTTGATGACATATTGCGCGTCCTGGCGCCATGGCATGATATACCTATGTTTTTGGGGGGAGACTACAACAGCGCACTTGACGTCTCATTGGATCGTTCCTTTCCACCCCTTCCGGGCACAAACACACATAATGCCATGAAAGCACTGGCTAATTGGGCAAAACAGTGGCGCCTCAGAGATATTTGGATTCAGAAAAGGGGGTGGTGATGAACAGAGTGTCTGAATTAAGCAGACCACTCTTACCCAGTCCAAAGATCAGCGCTTGATCCATCACCGTTATTTATCTCACTGCACCATCCCAGCTCAGAACCTGGCTATATGCAAATCAGTCTGTCCCTGGCCCAGTGCATCATGGGAACAGGGCAGACTAAACTACCAAGTACCAAGCCAATTCTTCACCAGAAAGGAGACAAGCTACCGGGGACCGGTTTCTGGCATTTCAGCCGTCTTCGGCCCGGCTTGCTTGAATCCTGATGGTGCAGTGAGAAAGGGACTCATGTCTGAGTATACCCTGCCACACCTATAGTGGCCAAAAACGATTCAGAAAAGGGGGTGGTGATGAACAGAGTGTCTGAATTCAGCAGACCACTCTTACCCAGTCCAAAGATCAGGGCTTGATCCATCACCGTTATTTATCTCACTGCACCATCCCAGCTCAGAACCTGGCTATATGCAAATCAGTCTGTCCCTCGCCCAGTGCATCATGGGAACAGGGCAGACTAAACTACCAAGCCAATTCTTCACCAGAAAGGAGACAAGCTACCGGGGACCGGTTTCTGGCATTTCAGCCGTCTTCGGCCCGGCTTGCTTGAATCCTGATGGTGCAGTGAGAAAGGGACTCATGTCTGAGTATACCCTGCCACACCTATAGTGGCCAAAAACGATTCAGAAAAGGGGGTGGTGATGAACAGAGTGTCTGAATTAAGCAGACCACTCTTACCCAGTCCAAAGATCAGGGCTTGATCCATCACCGTTATTTATCTCACTGCACCATCCCAGCTCGGAACCTGGCTATATGCAAATCAGTCTGTCCCTGGCCCAGTGCATCATGGGAACAGGGCAGACTAAACTACCAAGCCAATTCTTCACCAGAAAGGAGACAAGCTACCGGGAACCGGTTTCTGGCATTTCAGCCGTCTTCGGCCCGGCTTGCTTGAATCCTGATGGTGCAGTGAGAAAGGGACTCATGTCTGAGTATACCCTGCCACACCTATAGTGGCCAAAAACGATTCAGAAAAGGGGGTGGTGATGAACAGAGTGTCTGAATTAAGCAGACCACTCTTACCCAGTCCAAAGATCAGGGCTTGATCCATCACCGTTATTTATCTCACTGCACCATCCCAGCTCAGAACCTGGCTATATGCAAATCAGTCTGTCCCTGGCCCAGTGCATCATGGGAACAGGGCAGACTAAACTACCAAGCCAATTCTTCACCAGAAAGGAGACAAGCTACCGGGGCCCGGTTTCTGGCATTTCAGCCATCTTCGGCCCGGCTTGCTTGAATCCTGATGGTGCAGTGAGAAAGGGACTCATGTCTGAGTATACCCTGCCACACCTATAGTGGCCAAAAACGATTCAGAAAAGGGGGTGGTGATGAACAGAGTGTCTGAATTAAGCAGACCACTCTTACCCAGTCCAAAGATCAGGGCTTGATCCATCACCGTTATTTATCTCACTGCACCATCCCAGCTCAGAACCTGGCTATATGCAAATCAGTCTGTCCCTGGCCCAGTGCATCATGGGAACAGGGCAGACTAAACTACCAAGCCAATTCTTCACCAGAAAGGAGACAAGCTACCGGGGACCGGTTTCTGGCATTTCGGCCGTCTTCGGCCCGGCTTGCTTGAATCCTGATGGTGCAGTGAGAAAGGGACTCATGTCTGAGTATACCCTGCCACACCTATAGTGGCCAAAAACGATTCAGAAAAGGGGGTGGTGATGAACAGAGTGTCTGAATTCAGCAGACCACTCTTACCCAGTCCAAAGATCAGGGCTTGATCCATCACCGTTATTTATCTCACTGCACCATCCCAGCTCAGAACCTGGCTATATGCAAATCAGTCTGTCCCTGGCCCAGTGCATCATGGGAACAGGGCAGACTAAACTACCAAGTACCAAGCCAATTCTTCACCAGAAAGGAGACAAGCTACCGGGGACCGGTTTCTGGCATTTCAGCCGTCTTCGGCCCGGCTTGCTTGAATCCTGATGGTGCAGTGAGAAAGGGACTCATGTCTGAGTATACCCTGCCACACCTATAGTGGCCAAAAACGATTCAGAAAAGGGGGTGGTGATGAACAGAGTGTCTGAATTCAGCAGACCACTCTTACCCAGTCCAAAGATCAGGGCTTGATCCATCACCGTTATTTATCTCACTGCACCATCCCAGCTCAGAACCTAGCTATATGCAAATCAGTCTGTCCCTCGCCCAGTGCATCATGGGAACAGGGCAGACTAAACTACCAAGCCAATTCTTCACCAGAAAGGAGACAAGCTACCGGGGACCGGTTTCTGGCATTTCAGCCGTCTTCGGCCCGGCTTGCTTGAATCCTGATGGTGCAGTGAGAAAGGGACTCATGTCTGAGTATACCCTGCCACACCTATAGTGGCCAAAAACGATTCAGAAAAGGGGGTGGTGATGAACAGAGTGTCTGAATTAAGCAGACCACTCTTACCCAGTCCAAAGATCAGGGCTTGATCCATCACCGTTATTTATCTCACTGCACCATCCCAGCTCGGAACCTGGCTATATGCAAATCAGTCTGTCCCTGGCCCAGTGCATCATGGGAACAGGGCAGACTAAACTACCAAGCCAATTCTTCACCAGAAAGGAGACAAGCTACCGGGAACCGGTTTCTGGCATTTCAGCCGTCTTCGGCCCGGCTTGCTTGAATCCTGATGGTGCAGTGAGAAAGGGACTCATGTCTGAGTATACCCTGCCACACCTATAGTGGCCAAAAACGATTCAGAAAAGGGGGTGGTGATGAACAGAGTGTCTGAATTAAGCAGACCACTCTTACCCAGTCCAAAGATCAGGGCTTGATCCATCACCGTTATTTATCTCACTGCACCATCCCAGCTCAGAACCTGGCTATATGCAAATCAGTCTGTCCCTGGCCCAGTGCATCATGGGAACAGGGCAGACTAAACTACCAAGCCAATTCTTCACCAGAAAGGAGACAAGCTACCGGGGCCCGGTTTCTGGCATTTCAGCCATCTTCGGCCCGGCTTGCTTGAATCCTGATGGTGCAGTGAGAAAGGGACTCATGTCTGAGTATACCCTGCCACACCTATAGTGGCCAAAAACGATTCATAAAAGGGGGTGGTGATGAACAGAGTGTCTGAATTAAGCAGACCACTCTTACCCAGTCCAAAGATCAGGGCTTGATCCATCACCGTTATTTATCTCACTGCACCATCCCAGCTCAGAACCTGGCTATATGCAAATCAGTCTGTCCCTGGCCCAGTGCATCATGGGAACAGGGCAGACTAAACTACCAAGCCAATTCTTCACCAGAAAGGAGACAAGCTACCGGGGCCCGGTTTCTGGCATTTCAGCCATCTTCGGCCCGGCTTGCTTGAATCCTGATGGTGCAGTGAGAAAGGGACTCATGTCTGAGTATACCCTGCCACACCTATAGTGGCCAAAAACGATTCAGAAAAGGGGGTGGTGATGAACAGAGTGTCTGAATTAAGCAGACCACTCTTACCCAGTCCAAAGATCAGGGCTTGATCCATCACCGTTATTTATCTCACTGCACCATCCCAGCTCAGAACCTGGCTATATGCAAATCAGTCTGTCCCTGGCCCAGTGCATCATGGGAACAGGGCAGACTAAACTACCAAGCCAATTCTTCACCAGAAAGGAGACAAGCTACCGGGGACCGGTTTCTGGCATTTCGGCCGTCTTCGGCCCGGCTTGCTTGAATCCTGATGGTGCAGTGAGGAAGGGACTCATGTCTGAGTATACCCTGCCACACCTATAGTGGCCAAAATCGATTCAGAAAAGGGGGTGGTGATGAACAGAGTGTCTGAATTAAGCAGACCACTCTTACCCAGTCCAAAGATCAGGGATTGATCCATCACCGTTATTTATCTCACTGCACCATCCCAGCTCAGAACCTGGCTATATGCAAATCAGTCTGTCCCTGGCCCAGTGCATCATGGGAACAGGGCAGACTAAACTACCAAGCCAATTCTTCACCAGAAAGGAGACAAGCTACCGGGGACCGGTTTCTGGCATTTCAGCCGTCTTCGGCCCGGCTTGCTTGAATCCTGATGGTGCAGTGAGAAAGGGACTCATGTCTGAGTATACCCTGCCACACCTATAGTGGCCAAAAACGATTCAGAAAAGGGGGTGGTGATGAACAGAGTGTCTGAATTAAGCAGACCACTCTTACCCAGTCCAAAGATCAGGGCTTGATCCATCACCGTTATTTATCTCACTGCACCATCCCAACTCAGAACCTGGCTATATGCAAATCAGTCTGTCCCTCGCCCAGTGCATCATGGGAACAGGGCAGACTAAACTACCAAGCCAATTCTTCACCAGAAAGGAGACAAGCTACCGGGGACCGGTTTCTGGCATTTCAGCCGTCTTCGGCCCGGCTTGCTTGAATCCTGATGGTGCAGTGAGAAAGGGACTCATGTCTGAGTATACCCTGCCACACCTATAGTGGCCAAAAACGATTCAGAAAAGGGGGTGGTGATGAACAGAGTGTCTGAATTAAGCAGACCACTCTTACCCAGTCCAAAGATCAGGGCTTGATCCATCACCGTTATTTATCTCACTGCACCATCCCAGCTAAGAACCTGGCTATATGCAAATCAGTCTGTCCCTGGCCCAGTGCATCATGGGAACAGGGCAGACTAAACTACCAAGCCAATTCTTCACCAGAAAGGAGACAAGCTACCGGGGACCGGTTTCTGGCATTTCAGCCGTCTTCGGCTGTAATGGCTGGATTTTCTGTTTAGATGGGATCAGCCCCCAGGGGCCCCTGTGACCCAGCCAAAACGTACTCACCTTCCGTCCTCAGGACTCCTCTATATCCAGGCACCTGGTACCTACCTGAGGATGGGGAACTCGCAATATACAAGCTCATATTATTAAAAACACCACTAAATCTATAGGGATACTAAGAATACTCACTGATTACTAGGGATATCCATACCCTACACCACACTTATTCACATCAGTTGGTCTCGCGGCCACCCTGACCCAGACCGTTCTACCCTAGGGCAGATCTGACACACAATCCGGTGTGTCTACACACGGGCCTGCAGAACCCAATGCTCCCTTTTCCAAATTGTTCGCGATCCTGCGAAACTACACGTCAGTGTCCCTCCTGACGTTCTCACTTATTTAAGCCACAATCTGGTGGATTTACACACTGGTCTCCCACCCAGTGTTCTCATTAACGCCGCATATCAACGACGACCACATTCCTATGAACACCTATACATATATATATATATATTGGGATATTATCTCAGCTGTCTACTCTGGATGAAACTACAATAATAACTTTGAATATGGGTCCGGATTGTATAGTGTACTCTCTGCTCTTGGCATCAAAGGTTCACTCACTCCCTATTTATGTGATCACCACTTACCTGATTGGGATTACTCATCCATTCACGTGCCTGGCAATTACCTAGAAGCTATGTTTACCTTTAGTGAACAAGAATAGGGGCTACACACCAGTTTGTTATGAACTGGGGTTCATTTATTTTAGTAATATAAACATTTCTGCAAATCTAACAAAGGCTATAGGTAGAACACACCACTTAAAAGAGAAGGATTACACATAACAGGAACACTCCGCTGAAAGGGAAAAGATTAAGTGTAAATGTAACTAATTCAGACTACCTCACCTATTAGAAGGAAGATTTCTCTCTCTGCCTCTGGTGGGATTAGGGCTCTCTCTCTGCCTCTGGTGGGATTAGGGCTCTCTCTGTCTCTCCCTCCTTCACCACATCACCACGCCTCTGGTTCAGTTGCTCCAGCTGACAGCCTTCTTTGATGCTCTCTGCACTGCATTCTCTCTCCTCATCTTCAGTAATCGTCTGCCTTCTTTCTCCATTCAAGAACTGCACTCTATTCTGCAGCTCCCAGCAGACATCCTCTCTCTCTCTGCAAGCTATTCGGAGCTCCAAGTTGTTCTGGGCTCCCAGCAGTCCTGTGCTCCAAGCTGTTCTGAGCACCACTCTGAACTGCACACCACGCTGCAATGACTTCCAAAACTGAACTGACCCCTCCTCCTCTCCTGTAGCTCGCTATTATGGATTCCTCTCCCCTCATGGAAATTTCCACCGGAGGGCTGTCTCCTACCGAATTCCTGTGCCAGCTCCCAGGCTTCCACGCAACCGCAGTGGCCATCTGCTTGTTACGTCTGGGCCCAAGAGAAAAACACATTTCTCGGATAAGAAGCAGTCCTAACTGGATCTTCCCTCTAGCACAACAGCCTTAACTGAAAACATTGCCTTTGCCCTAAAAAGCCTCTCTGCTTCCATCAAGATGGAGTCTCTCTAGCTTTAGGCCTGAAAGGGGTGAAATGCTCCTTAGCTCTGTCAGAATACCTACATAAACCATACCAATATGTCTAATATGTCAAAGCCAATAGGCAATAGACAGGTTAAAGTCAAGAATAAAGGCATATTAAGCAGCTATCCTCTTCTAGGTCTGGAAAAAGGGCTTAAAAGAGCCAACACAGGCTAAGAATACCTATACTAGATGCGAGCAAGAATAATGATCTATATCACTGCTAAATAAAGCCAAAAACTCTGCCATAACATTGCACCCTAGATCCTTATCTTGCGAGCATCTTATAAACAACAACAACCATCTAAACAAACATCAACATAATCTATCCAACATAGGCTAAAAATACCTATCCTAGATGTGAGCAAGATTAAGATCTATATCACTGCTCAATATCTCTGCCATCCACCCTTAGATCCTTATCTTGCGAACATCTGACAAACAATAACATCTAGATAAACAAACATCAACACAATCTATCAACAAGTCAAAACCTAAAAAACTCCCTAAAAACAATGACAACTCAAGAAAATTCCACCTGAACCTCAATTGTAGGGAATAGAAACCTAAAAACAAATTAAAGCACCCTTGACTTGAATGCTGAAAATATCTGAGATTGGATCTGATAACAACAGAAACTAACCAAAGCATCCTCAAACTAAATGTGCCTCAACTTCTAATGATAACTGGTGAAATCTAGTGATGTAGGGGCTTATGTGTTGAATGAAAACAGCAAGGGGCCTAAATGGGCCTACTTCGGACAACTTAAGCTAATGATGACCCATGAAACTATTGGTGTAGGTGCTAGTATGTGAGATGAAAATAACAATAGGCCTAAATGAGGCCTACCTGCTGACATTTGTCAATTTAAAGTGAAATCTGAGAAATACAATTGCAAGGTCTGGGCAAACATTAATACATAATCATACTAAAAGACACACCACCCAGAATAATTCAAATTTTAAGGTAACCACCCTTTGATCAATCAAGGTGAAAATATAAGAACAGTAAAAATACCCCATGTCTATAAGATAGCTAATGTAACATCAAGCTTAAAACAACAAAAAACATTTTAAATCGCACGGTGAAACACATGTGCGCACCATCATTGAAAAAAGTCCTTCATTTGGAAAAACTATAATAGGTGACATATTTTTTTTAAAAGTGGGGCCTGCTTGTAGTGATGTCAAAATTGCAGGCCAGGGAATTAAATAACTTAGTCATAATAGGTGACAACGTTTTTTTTTTGCTTTAAAAGTGGGGCCTGATTGTCCAAGGGATTATTTAATGTCCAAATTCTTCAGTGTAGGCCACCACCCTGCATCCTCGGTACTTCCTCCAATGCGGCCATCCATCACCCGGTCTGGTCTGGTCTGGTCTGGTTCCATCATCCAAAACAATAAACTAAAATAATAACATGAAAATAAAAAGCTAAAACAAATAAAGTGAGTGGGAGGGGAGTGGGCAGACGCACGCACGCACCCCAACTGCAGCAATCCTAGAAACAAGAGAAGAAGTATCATTATTCTTGTAAAATAAAATTTTCCATTTAAAAAGCACCCCGGGTGCCTTTCATTATTGAAAAGAAAATATCCTAATTAATTAAAAACATTCAAAATTTAACTTTTAATAACATGTAGCGCAGGGCCTAACATACCCTAATCCTAACTAAGCCAGTACCACCCTTCAGGGCAGGAGCCATGCTACAGTGTGAAAAAAAAATTTGTAATACTGCCAAATGATGACAGCATCAGCAGGGCACTGCAAGCCTCCCATTTTCCCTGGTCAGAGAAGTCCGCCCAGGCTCATCAAACTAACTAACTCCAAGGGAAGAGCCAGGCCACCCCGCCCTTAAATAAACAAGCCGTGCGCGGAAGAAAATTGAACTGTAGCCAATCATAACACACTGGGACGTGATCGAAACTTGCAGAATGAAAAAGCTCGTCTGCACAGACCAGCTGGTCTGCCAAGGTCAAAAAACAAATTTCACATGCCTTATTTTGTAACTAACAGAAGCTCGAATTTAACAAAAACAATTCCGTTACAGTGCATTGCCAATTAAAAAAGCTCCAGTTTTTTTTTAAAAAGACGTTTGTCCAACTAACTCAACTAAAGGCAAGACATTTAAAATATGGGCACTTATTTAGGGTCCATTTGTCAAAATTTGTAAAACAACATAAAATGCAGATACATTTCAACATTGTATTTAAGTTCACATTTATAAAAACATACATTTTCATTTTAACATTTTTCATTTCAAAGGCAAATAGTTGCCTGACACTAATTAAAAGCACATGTTACCATGCACAGTCGGACAAGATTCATTATTTTTAAACCAGCACATTCCTGTCTAGATGGAAACCCCTCACAGAAATAATTAATGAAAACAGCTCGTAGCGTGCACTCTAACGGGCTATCTTTTTAACATTTCACTCATTTTAAAAGAACACAGCTTTCTCCATAAACAGACTGGTTGATTTATAACCACTTCAGTTCCAAGGTGAACCCACACAAATACGTAGACGCATTTCAAAAGGAATGTGAAATGAACAGAACCCTTCTCAAAACACAAGATGTTACCTTTCCGTCAAGAAACTGACAAAGCACGTAGGCTGACCAAGGAACCAAAAAAAAAAAAAAAAAAAAAAGTCAAAATCAAACCATCAAAAATCCTTAAAATAATTCACTGACTTTTATAGTCAGGTCAGATAACCATGCATGTTGACAGCATGTAAAAAATAAAGGCTGCCATCTCAACTCAAGATATTAACCCTTTGGCAGCTCAAATAGAAACATTTCCCAACGTCCATTTATACATGGGAAAATCATTAGCACATTTCTTCACGTTTACAAATGGCACGTACATATTTTCAAAAACGTTATCCCCAAGCACCCGAGAAAGATCCAGCTCTCTCCTGCCAAACGTAATGAGAACATGCCCTGTCCAAGCCATGACCACATGGCGCTATTCACAAGCCATATTTACAAGACAAGCCTTTCAGAAACAACATTTCCAAGGCGCAATGCACAAGGAACACAACAGAACAACATGAGAACATGCACCTCACAAATCACAATAATATGGCGCTATTCACAAGTCATATTTACAAGGCAAGCTTTATTCACAGAACTCCACAGATCATAGAACAATGAACACATTTCACATTGCACAGCATAAGCAGATGCAGCAAGCAATTGAATGGGCAATTTAAAAGCATTTTTTACACACATTTATACAATTGGACCATCACATAGATGTAACTGGCTTCCTCATGTAATGCCATCCTTCAACTCTGACAGTTTAAACACCAAGATGAAAACCATTCCTTCCACCCTGAATAAACCAAATGCCATGATGTAATACAATCTCCTCACGCTGCAACTGTTCAAGCCAATAGGTCTAACAGGCTACATAAACTGCAACATTACGCCAGATGGAACTAGCGTTCAGGGCACTCCCTCAGAACACATGGGAAACTCTCTAAGCACATGGCCAGGCACACAGGCTTCGTAAACTGTCCGACTACGCCAAAATGTAATGGCGTTCATGGCACTCACTCACAACACATGGGAAACAATCTAAGCACATGGAGGTCACACAGGATTCAAATCCTGCCGACTACGCCAAAATGTAATGGCTGGATTTTCTGTTTAGATGGGATCAGCCCCCAGGGGCCCCTGTGACCCAGCCAAAACGTACTCACCTTCCGTCCTCAGGACTCCTCTATATCCAGGCACCTGGTACCTACCTGAGGATGGGGAACTCGCAATATACAAGCTCATATTATTAAAAACACCACTAAATCTATAGGGATACTAAGAATACTCACTGATTACTAGGGATATCCATACCCTACACCACACTTATTCACATCAGTTGGTCTCGCGGCCACCCTGACCCAGACCGTTCTACCCTAGGGCAGATCTGACACACAATCCGGTGTGTCTACACACGGGCCTGCAGAACCCAATGCTCCCTTTTCCAAATTGTTCGCGATCCTGCGAAACTACACGTCAGTGTCCCTCCTGACGTTCTCACTTATTTAAGCCACAATCTGGTGGATTTACACACTGGTCTCCCACCCAGTGTTCTCATTAACGCCGCATATCAACGACGACCACATTCCTATGAACACCTATACATATATATATATATATTGGGATATTATCTCAGCTGTCTACTCGGGATGAAACTACAATAATAACTTTGAATATGGGTCCGGATTGTATAGTGTACTCTCTGCTCTTGGCATCAAAGGTTCACTCACTCCCTATTTATGTGATCACCACTTACCTGATTGGGATTACTCATCCATTCACGTGCCTGGCAATTACCTAGAAGCTATGTTTACCTTTAGTGAACAAGAATAGGGGCTACACACCAGTTTGTTATAAACTGGGGTTCATTTATTTTAGTAATATAAACATTTATGCAAATCTAACAAAGGCTATAGGTAGAACACACCACTTAAAAGAGAAGGATTACACATAACAGGAACACTCCGCTGAAAGGGAAAAGATTAAGTGTAAATGTAACTAATTCAGACTACCTCACCTATTAGAAGGAAGATTTCTCTCTCTGCCTCTGGTGGGATTAGGGCTCTCTCTCTGCCTCTGGTGGGATTAGGGCTCTCTCTGTCTCTCCCTCCTTCACCACATCACCACGCCTCTGGTTCAGTTGCTCCAGCTGACAGCCTTCTTTGATGCTCTCTGCACTGCATTCTCTCTCCTCATCTTCAGTAATCGTCTGCCTTCTTTCTCCATTCAAGAACTGCACTCTATTCTGCAGCTCCCAGCAGACATCCTCTCTCTCTCTGCAAGCTATTCGGAGCTCCAAGTTGTTCTGGGCTCCCAGCAGTCCTGTGCTCCAAGCTGTTCTGAGCACCACTCTGAACTGCACACCACGCTGCAATGACTTCCAAAACTGAACTGACCCCTCCTCCTCTCCTGTAGCTCGCTATTATGGATTCCTCTCCCCTCATGGAAATTTCCACCGGAGGGCTGTCTCCTACCGAATTCCTGTGCCAGCTCCCAGGCTTCCACGCAACCGCAGTGGCCATCTGCTTGTTACGTCTGGGCCCAAGAGAAAAACACATTTCTCGGATAAGAAGCAGTCCTAACTGGATCTTCCCTCTAGCACAACAGCCTTAACTGAAAACATTGCCTTTGCCCTAAAAAGCCTCTCTGCTTCCATCAAGATGGAGTCTCTCTAGCTTTAGGCCTGAAAGGGGTGAAATGCTCCTTAGCTCTGTCAGAATACCTACATAAACCATACCAATATGTCTAATATGTCAAAGCCAATAGGCAATAGACAGGTTAAAGTCAAGAATAAAGGCATATTAAGCAGCTATCCTCTTCTAGGTCTGGAAAAAGGGCTTAAAAGAGCCAACACAGGCTAAGAATACCTATACTAGATGCGAGCAAGAATAATGATCTATATCACTGCTAAATAAAGCCAAAAACTCTGCCATAACATCGGCCCAGCTTGCTTGAATCCTGATGGTGCAGTGAGAAAGGGACTCATGTCTGAGTATACCCTGCCACACCTATAGTGGCCAAAAACGATTCAGAAAAGGGGGTGGTGATGAACAGAATGTCTGAATTAAGCAGACCACTCTTACCCAGTCCAAAGATCAGGGCTTGATCCATCGCCGTTATTTATCTCACTGCACCATCCCAGCTCAGAACCTAGCTATATGCAAATCAGTCTGTCCTTGTCCACCATAAGCGTGGAAGGGTATACTCAGATGTGAGTCCCTTGCTCATTGCACCATCAGGATTCAAGCAAGCCGGGCCGAAGACGGCTGAAATGCCAGAAACCGGTCCCCGGAAGCTTGTTTCCTTCCCAGTGAAAGAATTGGCTTTGTAGTTTGGTTTGCCCTGTTCCCATCATGCACTGGGACAGGAACAGACTAATTTGCATATAGCCAGGTTCTGAGCTGGAATGGTGCAGTGAGCTAAAAAACGGTGTTGGATCTAGCCCTGATCTCTTGACTGGGTGAGAGTATTCTGCTTAATTCAGAAACTCTGTCCATCACCACCCCTTGTTGTTTAATTATTTTGTCCACCATAAGCGTGGAAGGGTATACTCAGATGTGAGTCCCTTGCTAATTGCACCATCAGGATTCAAGCAAGCCGGGCCGAAGACGGCTGAAATGCCAGAAACCGGTCCCCGGAAGCTTGTTTCCTTCCCAGTGAAAGAATTGGCTTTGTAGTTTGGTTTGCCCTGTTCCCATCATGCACTGGGACAGGAACAGACTAATTTGCATATAGCCAGGTTCTGAGCTGGGATGGTGCAGTGAGCTAAAAAACGGTGTTGGATCTAGCCCTGATCTCTTGACTGGGTGAGAGTATTCTGCTGAATTCAGAAACTCTGTCCATCACCACCCCTTGTTGTTTAATTATTTTGTCCACCATAAGCGTGGAAGGGTATACTCAGATGTGAGTCCCTTGCTCATTGCACCATCAGGATTCAAGCAAGCCGGGCCGAAGACGGCTGAAATGCCAGAAACCGGTCCCCGGAAGCTTGTTTCCTTCCCAGTGAAAGAATTGGCTTTGTAGTTTGGTTTGCCCTGTTCCCATCATGCACTGGGACAGGAACAGACTAATTTGCATATAGCCAGGTTCTGAGCTGGGATGGTGCAGTGAGCTAAAAAACGGTGTTGGATATAGCCCTGATCTCTTGACTGGGTGAGAGTATTCTGCTTAATTCAGAAACTCTGTCCATCACCACCCCTTGTTGTTTAATTATTTTGTCCACGATAAGCGTGGAAGGGTATACTCAGATGTGAGTCCCTTGCTCATTGCACCATCAGGATTCAAGCAAGCCGGGCCGAAGACGGCTGAAATGCCAGAAACCGGTCCCCGGAAGCTTGTTTCCTTCCCAGTGAAAGAATTGGCTTTGTAGTTTGGTTTGCCCTGTTCCCATCATGCACTGCGACAGGAACAGACTAATTTGCATATAGCCAGGTTCTGAGCTGGGATGGTGCAGTGAGCTAAAAAACGGTGTTGGATCTAGCCCTGATCTCTTGACTGGGTGAGAGTATTCTGCTTAATTCAGAAACTCTGTCCATCACCACCCCTTGTTGTTTAATTATTATAATTTTTTTTTTTCAGAGATATTTGGAGACACTGTTATCCCCACAACAAGGTCCTTGGCTCATACCGCCCGCTGGCCCTGCTGAACACGGACTATAAAATACTAGCCTCCACCCTGGCTAAGCGAATAGCCCCGTTTGTACCGGATCTGGTCCATGGCGACCAAAATGGATTTGTCCCAACCAGGATCACCTTTCTTAACATCCGTAGGTTATGTAGGGTTCAAAAATATGCTGCGACGAATTGACAACAATCTGGGTGCTTAGTGCTTGACCTAGAGAAGGCCTTTGATTCGTTGGAGTGGCCCTATCTTGCAGCAGTTCTGCGTAAATATGAGTTAGGAGATGGGTACTAGCAGCTAGTGCAATTACTGTACCAGCGACCCACAGTACGAGCCAGCACAGGTAGGCTTATCTCCGACACAATCAGAGTTAGACGTGGAACTAGGCAGGGATACCCTCTGTCCCCATTGCTTTTCTCCCTTGCCATGGAACCTCTTGCAGCTCTGCTTCGGGAGAACGGCGTGAACAGGGGTATCCCCTTGGATGATGGTCTCCATACGGTGTCTCTGTATGGTGATGACCTGTTGCTGTACATACAGGACTTGCATGCTATCCCGCCAGACATATCCATGATATTTTGTGGTTTCGAGAAAGTGTCAGGCCTTGAGGTGAACTGGGCTAAATCGGGCGCCTATTCTTTCCAAGAGGATGTGGTCATGACAGACATAGTCATCAATGGGACTGTGCTTGCCTGGTACCCGACCACGTTCAAATACTTGGACATATATATTTACAGACTCCCAGCAGACATACTGGAAGGCAACCTGGTGCGCGTCATCTCCTCTGTAAAGGCGCAGGTACAATTCTGAAAGAATCAGCCGCTCAATGTGATGGGCCGTATTACTTTAACCAAGATGATAGTCTTACAAAGATTGTTGTATTATTTTGCATCATCCCGGAGTATGACCCGGTACAACTGTTTTGGGAGTTGTAGGGACTGGTCAGAGGTCTAATCTGGAAAGCAGGGCGGCCCAGAATAGCACTGCAGAAGCTGTATGCACCACCGGAAAATGGGGGCTTAGCAGTTCCTCATTTAGAATTGTATTACTTAGCTGCGCAGCTGCAATGGGTTGCTAAATGGATGAGTGGCAGAAACCTGACGGATACTGTGACTGAGTCTTCATCCTGTACACAGACTCAAATATATAGTTTATTTCATCCACTGGCGGCATTTCCCCTCTCGACACAGATACATATGGAGTTGGCCCATAGATGCTACCGGAGGAGCCTTCAACTTACAAATGGCGTAACTCCTTATGCCCCAATACTGCCGCTTATTAGGACACCCAGAGGTAGATATTTTGTATCTGACGTAGCGCTGACGCCCTGGACTGAAGCAGGAGTGGAGACACTTGGAGACCTGTATGCAGACGGAGCTCTGCTGCCTTTTGCAACCCTGACGGTGGATACTGGTTTGCCGACGGGTCAATTCCTCTTGCATGCAGCCATCATGCGGACGCTGACACTAAAATGGGGGGACTTAACAATTGAGCCGCCAACACATTAGTTGTTGCAGTATATACATGTAATGGGGAGAGATCACATGTGGTCCACTGGCTGGTACAGGCCCTGCTTAGAGGCCGACGCTGGACTGGGAGCGTGTCTTAGCCGGCGCCACACACATACCACCCAATTCACGTTTTAAACTCATACAAACATTCATATTGCTTAGAGCGTATCTCTCGACAGACAAGATCAACAAGTACTTTATCATCGCCTCCTCTGGTTACCCGCGATACCATTTGCTGGATGCTGACCTATTACACATGCTGTGGTCCTGCCCCCTACTGCTGTCTTACTGGCACACGATAACGGAAACACTCACAAGCAGTACTAACACTGAGGTACCAAACACATGGGAGGCATGTATTTTAGGATTCTTCAAACGGACAAAGGCTAACAAAGTAAGCTCTAGGTTTCGTGATTTAGGCTTAATAACGGCAAAACGGTTGATAACCAAGAGATGGAAACCTAAAGACCCTCCGGAGATACCCCACTGGTTAAAATCCTTAGAGACCTGGGCACGGGCAGAGAGTACTATTCTTCATAGGGAAGAGATGGCTGGGTTGCGTAAGTTTCCTATCGCACAGTCCTGGGATGATATTCTGAAAACCCTTACACAAGCTAACATCACGGTACATATGCCCCTAGCACAGCAAGTGGGATATGATGCCTAGAGTGTTGCCTGGGTGGGACTGACGGGCTGTACTCACGGGGCACCTTGGCCATAGTTGTCGGATTGGGCAATGACCCCACATTCCATTATGACACACCTTCAGATGCAGGATTCCTTAGTGTCCATACAACTGTGCACAGCACAGGAAAAGTAACTCGCATCCGCTATGTACATAAGGCCCTTGGCATGACTTCCATTGAAGAGCGCATACCACACCCGATACACGTTCCTTTAAATACTGGATATCCCTCTTTCTTTTATTCTATTTTATTTTTGATAGTTATGGTTCAAATGGTAAAACTGTAGATATTTTGTAACCAGTTATGATATTCACTACTTGTCGCCCATGTACTGTTGGCTACTGTGATCCTAAAGTTAAACTGCATAGAGGCCATGCACCTTTGTAATAATTGTCATGTCTGCCTATGGTCAATTACTGTCACAAGGAGTCACGGGTAATAAACGAGTCCTGCTCCTCAATTGGAGGTAACGGTATGCGTGGGATGTAGTTACCCATGCTAACTTATAAATGCAAGTTAATTTCTGTGACTCAGATGCTACTTATGCTCTGGTTCTAAGCTGATAATACCTGGAATTATATGTACAGTGACATAGCGACATTGATCTTGTACAACAGTGCGACATGTACTACTGGACACGGTGAACATTATCCCAGCAGCCCTAACAGACCATGATGAAGTGTCGCTGACTCTTTCTATGCCCAAGATTCATGGACACCCCAGGAGGTGGAGACTTAGAGAAACCTTGCTCTCTAGACCAGGGGTTCTACAAACAAATACGTAAATGCATCACTGACTATCTCGCGACAAATGATTCCCCGGACACGCACTGTCGGTGCTTTGGGGGGAACTAAAGGCCGTGGTGAGAGGTGAATTCATAGCCACATCCACGGCTGAAGCCAAAGACCATAAAGAAAAGAGGAAACTCCTTACCGCCCGCGTTCTGGAACTGTAGAGAATACACCAGAGCATATGCGCACCTCGGATATGGTGCCAACTAAAGGCAGCCAGAGCAGAATTGGCGGCAATCGACCTGGACAGGGCTGAATATGCCGCCCTCCGGTTGAAGCACACATACTATATAGGAGGCGATAAAACAGGGCGTCTCCTTGCCAGCAAACTTAGGGGTCCATTAGGATGACGGGCGGACTTAGTCCACCTGCCATCCCATCGAGTGAAGGGACCGCCCGCCATAAGGGCGAGGGTCCCGTGGGGGTATTAGGATGCGCCCTCCACAGTTGCGGACGCATCCCATATACTTAGCATTGTGGCAGGCGCTGACGGTGCCTGACACGTTGTTCCTTGAAATGCAGGGGGGTACCATAGGAACCCCCGATGTGCACCCTCCATCCCCCGGAGTCCCTGGGGGCCCACAACGGGCCCCCGCAGGGAGATTCCACATGCCTTTGCCACGGAAAGGCATTGTTGAATGCCCATTGTAATATGGCTGGCAGTGTCTGATAGACACCGCCACTGTTAGAACTGGCTATTTTTGGTTGGCTAAGGCTGACGCCAATGCCAGGCAGAAACCACCATTCTAGTCAAGGCAAGGGAGTCACACGCCAAGATAACCCCTGCTCACCCCCTTGGTAGCTTGGCACGAGCAGACAGGCTTATCCCGGAGGAAATATGTAAAGCATTTGCACCAGCACACAACAGCAACAACATCCTAGGCACACCAGAAAAGGAACTCCACACAAGGTTATATAAAAATAACTTTTGTATTGTCAAAACACATCAGATAGTAATCACACATTGTGCCAACTGTCACAGGCAATATTCACAAGGGATTATTTACAAGACAGGGCCACATGGGCCACTGTCCGAATCAGCACTTAGTAGAAATAGCACTTATAGAACATAGAATATAGGATATAAAATCACTGTAGCACAAATTAGCAAATATAGCACACAACCAGTAACCACTGGTAACAGGTAAGTACCACCTGCACAACCCAAAACACCTTAGGAGAATGTCACGCAGTGAACCAGGACCTCACTAGGACCACCTGTACTAGAAAGAACAACCACCTAAGTATCACAATACAATTAGGGGTATAAGCAAGAACACATTACACATGATGCATCACAACATTCAGAGGTGTAGGGAAGGAAAACACATGATGCATAAAACATACATTCAGCGGTGTAAGAACAAGGCACATGATGCATCAAAAACACATTCAGAGGTGTAAGAACAAGGAAGACACATGATGCATAAAAACATTCAGAGGTGCCAGACCACAACTCAATAGCACAAAAACACATGATGCCTAAAAACATTCAGAGGTGTAAGATCAAGGTGCGTAATCATATTAAATGCATTACATTTCCTAGCACCACATCACATCGCGCAAAACTCACATTAGGCAATTACCAACACATAGATAATCACATTGCGCCTAAATAAAATCACATACCAGCCCCCATCTAATAAAGGGACTAAAGAGCCCTGTGTCCAGAATATCAGGGCCCGCTGCCAATGCAGCGCCAGTCAGGGGTGCGCCTCCGGCGCAAAACCTAAACATTGCAGGCGCCTACTAATTGCTGGGCAGCTGGGAATCAAAACTACAACAGGGTCCTCACTGACCCTTGAACAGAACTGCGCCCAATCGTTGGAGCCACACAGGCTCTGACACAACACTGCGCAGAACGTTGGAGCCACACAGGCTCTGAAAACACTTGTGTCCCCCAAGAGCCTCACTGGGATCTAAACATCATGTGGGCGGTGAGCCCCTATGGGCTCTAAAACAACAATATGCCCCCCTAGAGCCTCCGTGGCTCTCAAAACAACTGGGGGAGGACACGGGCCTCAGGGACCATTGACAGGACGTTGGGGTGGCCCACTGCCATCTGGGGCCGCCCTGAATATACCCCTGCCGTGGCGGAGCTCACAAGCTCCTAAAATCATCATGCCCCAAATGTTGGAGCGGCCCGCTGCCAAGTGGGGCCGCTCTTTACCGTCACTGTGCCTGGAACAGGCACCTACAGTCAGACCCCCCAGGATATAGCGGCATAAAAGTGCAAATTTAGCTGCACAAAAATGTAAATTTAGCGGCACAAAAATGTAAATTTAGCTGCATTATTGCGGCACTTTATTTTACTCGAAATAATTCCTTTTCAGCCCTAAATCAATAAAACCTGTTTTAGCATAGTATTCCTCTTTGAAATAGGCGTGGTTAAAGTTTCTGCAGCTCTACAGAAGCACAGCTCCTATCTACTAACCTACTAACCTTGTGGGAGGGGGCGTATTTCTTCCTGGGATTTTCTAGCGCCCATGATTGCACCCCTGCCGGGGCACCACTTTCACCGCAACCTGGGTGCAGTCGCATAGCTCCCCTTTGCTCCATGTGTGCAGTCACACAGCCCCCATTTGCTCCCTGGGTGCAGTCACACAGACCCCCATCTCTCCCTGGGTGCAGAGGTACAGCCTCTTCTTGTGTTGCGTGCACTGACTCCCTTTTATGGGTAGTGCTGACAGGGCAGACATCTCGCAATAATCATCCTTCAGAACCAGGTTCCCCAGTTCCAAATTCAGTAGCTCTGACCATGGTGTCACATCCTCTCCCCCACTGAGAGAAACTCGCACTGCCTCAACTATAACCCAATTGTGCCCACTATAAACACCTGGATGCGGCTCAATTTAAATGACACACTAGACAAGAGCAATATCCTGCCTACAAAAAAAAGTAACATTATCCTGGAAAAAGCAAATACTCATAGGGAATACAAAATTAAGTAAAGCATGTGAAATGTAAGCAGGAAAAACATGGTTACTTTAACGCTTTTACACTCACTATTCAGAAATCAATGAGTGCTTTTGCCTGAAAAGTTAAGGGCACAGAATGGACCCATTTCAATGTCCATTGCTTATATCCTTACAGAATGTAAGCAGTATAATAAAAAAACCAATTCCCTGAACACCGAGACGGAGTACACATTTTGTTTTCCAATCCATGTGTTGCAGTGCCTCCCGCACTGGTGCACTAGTTCCCCGCCAGGGGGAAAACAACGCTATTCAAAGAAAGACAAGTAAAAAAAAGAAGAGCTTCACTGGCAAACTCTGTAGAGTGGCGCAAATGTGTTTAGGTATGAATAAAATCAATCTGCCCACTTTGCTATCACTCTGGCTTTATTTAGTTATTTTTCATGTTTTGAACCTTTCTTTCCCACAGCTTCTCTTTGGAACATTGCTTTCATTGGGCCGGTACTGTCCAGTACGTAGTACACAGCACTTTTTTATATTGAGAGAGAGAGAGAGTACCGGCACTTCTCAGAAACAAGCAGGTACTCTGTTACAGAGTACCTGCACTTCTATTTATCTATTTCAAGCACTACTCTGGAATTGTAAAATATCACAAAAAGACGTCAATTACATGTTTTTCTTTTTTGGATCCATTTCACAAGTGCACAAATCAAGGAACGAAGAAAAGAGACTGGGAGAACCGTTTCTGGAGGCAGGGATTTCAGTAGGAGAGAAACTGCTACACAAAGAGAGGGAAGAAAAGGGAGGTAGAAAGAAAGGGGGAGGGCAGTCGAAGCGGCAAAGCAGACACGGTGTATTCTGTGCGCAAGAAGGAAAAGACAGTCCTTTCCCTTCTCTGCGCGCCCCTCCCGTCCCCGAGCTGGAATCGTAATTTTTTATTCTTTCCAGTCCCTGCAAGCTGAAGAGAAGCGATACTTTCCTCGCCTCGCTCCTCTTTCATAACTTTTGTAAACAAAGGAGGAAGCAGGCATCTAATAGCGCTGTTTGACGGGATGACGTATGGGCGCACAACCAATGAAATTGCATCATTTTTTCATGCCTACCGGGAGAGTTATTTTCGCGGGCAGTTAGGTAAATATCGCGCCCGTCGCGCTTGCCAGCTGATTTCGCAATTTTTTCGTGAATCGCGAAATCGCGAAATGCTGGAGGGTCTGTACAGTAGCCCACACGGAGCCCCCCAGCCCTTCTACTCACCGGGCTGTTCTTCTCCTGGCGGGGGCTCCTCCGGGCAACAGCACTTCTTCTGCGGGGCTTTATGCTCCGCCTGGGAACCCCGCAGCATCGCTCCAGCCGGCCTCTTCACTCTGGCAGGCGGGGCGGGCAGGCAGGCATCTCCGGTCTCCCTCTCTTGGTGGCGGGCATCTCAGGCGAGCAGCGCGGAGGGGCAGGCACCGGCATTGCACCTCCCGCCCCCCTCCGCAAGACGACCGGCTGCACGTCTTCTCCCGGGGCTCCCTCCAGCACATGGGAGCCCCGACGACCAGCCGCCATGCTCCTCTTCTTTTCCTGGGTCTCCCTCAGCACACGGGAGCCCCGCAACAGCCCACATTTCCTCTTCCTCGGGCTGGTGGCGGCGGGCGGGACTTCCTGCCGGATTGCATGCCCCGCCCCCGTCCTGGCAGAAGATGCCTGACTTCCGGTTTCGGGGAGGGCCGCGGCGGTGATTTCTCCGGCATAAGGAGGGGTGGGCACCCTCGGTAGATAAAATAATAGGAGAAACGGGGTGGGCATCCGATAATTAATTAAATAAATGGGGTGGCACCCGTAAATAAAACATAGCACATATCGGCACCTGCAAGCTCAGGGGAACAAAGGCCAGGAGCGCTTCCCTCGGGAAAACGACAGTGCTCTGCCCAGGAATCAGGATAAAGCGCCCACAAGGCGCTGGGGAGCCCAGAAATCACGAAAACGCCCCAGAAAGGACCCCCACAGCAAGGAGGATCCCAGCAGCTGCATGGCATTACAGGACAAGGCTTCTAGGGCAAGTGAAGTCTCCCAGCCATCCTCAGGCCAGGCAGAAAGGGCCCCCAGGAAGAAGTCCTCCAGCAGTCCATCAGGTATCCAGGGGCTGGACAGGGCCCAGGGAGGCAATCCTTCCCCTGATCCCAAGCAGCAGCACGCCCCTGGCAGGATTCAAGTCAGAAACAAGAACATTTTGTAAGGGGACACAGCCCCTTTTTATACAGAGAAATCCTTTGTCTAGCAGGGTGCAGGCTGTGTGAGAACCAGCTAGAACTGGTTATAGGGAATTCCTTTCACTGGCCAGGCTAGGGACATCAGACGCACCCCAGAGGGTGGAGCCAGCATTGTGTAGGGAAAACCCAGCCCCATTCAGGACCTCAAACCAGACAGTCAATCCACAAGCAGGCCCATGCTCACTCCTGGAGCCAGGCTCCAGCCAATCACCCGCCAGGCACAAATTACACAAATAGGCCAACTTCTAAAAGTGACACTTCTACACTAGACACAATCATGCCGCATATATCATTGCGCAGCATTCAATCTCACGAGTTCGCACATACCAAACTCGACCCTGCACTCCCCACACATCAGGAACTACCATGGGCATACATAGTCCCCATTCATTCCTATGGGAGGGCAGGTCACTCACCACACATACACAGAGAGCTCACGCACTTTACACTGTACCACAGTGAAAAAGTGTGCAGATGCCTAAAATCACCAACACCAGGTCACAGAAACAGGCTAGGAAAAAGCAAAAAGTTTTGGGGTGAACCTGCCAAAAAGGGCCAGGTCCAACACAACCCCTTCCAGCCAAAACGCAGGGTAGACCAATCACTCCACTGATGGGCTTCCCTGCTTTGGGCGACAAAACACGGACACAGGCCCGCACGGCAGGGACACCCTCTGGTTTTTCGCCACTCTGAACCCACATGTATTTCTCTCAACAAGAGCTCTCTGGCACAACAAGGATATCCCACTGGTACTCTCTAGTCATCCACGGCCAGGACCAGGCCCTAGGCCATCCAAATGTTACAGGTCCTGACCACTTCACAGAGCGGGGGCAGTAACCCCTGGTACACAATAGCCATTCTCCACTCTCCCTCTCAGTGTAGGTACAACTACCACTGATCCTTCAACCTAGGGACCATACCCTCAGGCTGACCTGAGGTCACGGGCAAGAATGCCCCACCCTACCTCTACTTCTGGGTTTCCGCACCCTCACAGGGAAGCACTCACCAGAACACAATTCTCCTACCAGATCAGGACCTCACTCCATCACTGGTCTAACACCTGGAAACTATTTCACTTCTGAGGTACAAAGCACACAGCACAGTTCCTCTTCAAGCAGGTGGGGGGACACAGCACACAGCAAAGTCCCCTTTCAAGCAGGTGGGGGGACACAGCACACAGCAAAGTCCCCTTTCCTCTACCTTAGTGGAAACAACAAACTGCAGGTGAGGCCCCAGATCACACATCAAGGGCAGCCCCCTCTCTTCAGCTGATCCACTTTGGTAGAGATTCCTCTTGACCTGGAAGCTTCCTAATCTCCCAACCTAGGATCTAAACCCTCAGGTTGCACCGGGGTCAGAAGTACACTGTCCCTCTGCACCCCCTTCCAGAGTTCTCCACCCTCTCACCTTGGAGCGGCACCCCTGGAAGCCAAAACCGGTCAGGACACTGAGTACAGATGCCCTTCCCTCCAGGTCAGGCTGAACCTGAACCTGGCCTCCCCCCTCCTCGGAGAACGACCTCCAGAGGCCCCACAAATGATCAAGCACTCTAGACTGTCAAATGCCCAGCGAACCAGGACTTCTGCACCCTCCACTTAGGAGTGGTACTGCCCAACACCAGGACCGCCTGAGTTCTGGTTACAGACACTCCCCGTCCTCTAGACACAGGAAGATCCTCCTCAAATGATCTGTAAGTACAGCCTAGGCCCCTGACCTGGCGCTCCCTTAGGGAACCCTCCAGGCCCTGAGACAGGGTTTCGGGCCAACGTGGGACACACCGTCCCACACTCACTCCGCCTCCACTGAGACAGGACGTGAGCCCCTACACCCCTATCATCCTACTGGGACCTAGCTGGGCTACACATGAACCTCTGCCCCTACACAGGATCATCAGATACACAAGCCACTACTTTTAGATTCACTCCCTAATGCCTCGGCAAGACATCTAGCACACCGCCAGACGTCCACCTTCTCATCCAGTGCCTCTGCAGGACCTCCTGCACACCACCAGAGGTACACCTCCTGTGCAAGCTCCTTTTATTACAAAAAAGACTCACACCAACTCCTCTAGTTCAACACACCACTCATTCACACATTCCCCCTCCAGACTGGTGAGACAGTTCCTCACTGCCCCTGACTCTCAACCTTTACCCCTCTTACTGAGCACTAGGCACCATACTCTGGGAACTGGGAATGGGACTTCACGCACTGGACACATTTTAGCTGCCACCACTGGATCCTACTTCACTGTGGAATCCAGACACACACACTACACTCAGGGGATAACCACCCTCCCGAGCTAGCCATTTCTCCTCCACACTCCCTCTCTTCCATCTACCCACACAGGGGCAGGAACAGGGATTGGGCACTGGACCCAGCAAGGGATTCCTTATCTATGGGAACCTCCTCCTCTACTGGCATCCAGCCCTGTCATTTTCTCTCATCTGCCACTAAACATAAAAGCGCAGGAACACCATCTGAAAATGACACTCTTGAGGAAAAACAAAATCATAAACAATAATCCCAAACATGTGACTATCTAGAAAATGCAGAGTTTTGTAATGTAGCCAGTTGTCGCTGTGGCACTGCGCAAACACAAGTCCTAATCCTCACCGCTGTCCAACAAAGTTAGAACTGGCTATTGCTGGTTGGATAAGGCTGACACCAAAGCCAGGCAGAAACCACCATTCTAGTCAGGGCAAGGGAGTCACACGCCAAGATAACCCCTGCTCACCCCCTTGGTAGCTCGGCACGAGCAGACAGGCTTATCCCGGAGGCAATGTGTAAAGCATTTGCGCCAGCACACAACAGCAACAACATCCTAGGCACACCACAAAAGGAACTCCACACAAGGTTATATAAAAATAACTTTTGTATTGTCAAAACACATCATATAGTAATCACACATGTACATTGTGCCAACTGGCACGGGCAATATTCACAAGGGATTATTTACAAGACAGGGCCACATGGGCCACAGTCCAAATCAGCACTTAGTAGAAATAGCACTTCTAGAACATAGAATATAGGATATAAAATCACTGTAGCACAAATTAGCAAATATAGCACACAACCAGTAACCACTGGTAACAGGTAAGTACCAACAACAAAAGGTATCCAGGAGTCACGACTAAGTGTTTTAACTCGAGACTTACCACTATGTGACTTAAAAGAGTAGACTGTGTGTGTTCAAGTATAAACCAACATTCAGTATGCAACTTGGGCAGGAATTTTTCCCATCAGTTGCCGCTCTGTACCACCACTATAGTGGTGGTACAGAGCGGCAACTGATGGGACCTGATGGCAACTGATGGGAAAAATTCCTGCCCAAGTTGCATACTGAATGCTGGTTTATACTTGAACACACAGTCTACTCTTTTAAGTCACATAGTGGTAAGTCTCGAGTTAAAACACTTAGTCGTGACTCCTGGATACCTTTTGTTGTTGTTACTTCATGAGTGGGGCATGTATTCAGTGTAGAGTCATAAAACTAGCCCTTAGACCCTCTCCTAAGTAGTGTGTTTTGTAACAGGTAAGTACCACCTGCGCAACCCTAAACACCTTAGGAGAATGTCCCGCAGTGAACCAGGACCTCACTAGGAGCACCTGTACTAGAAAGAACAACCACCTAAGTATCACAATACAATTAGGGGTATAAGCAAGAACACATTACACATGATGCATCACAACATTCAGAGGTGTAGGGAAGGAAAACACATGATGCATAAAACATACATTCAGCGGTGTAAGACAAGGTACATGATGCATCAAAAACGTATTCAGAGGTGTAAGAAAAAGGAAGACACATGATGCATGAAAACATTCAGAGGTGCCAGACCACAACTCAATAGCGCAAAAACACATGATGCCTAAAAACATTCAAAGGTGTAAGATCAAGGTGCGTAATCATATTAAATGCATTACATTTCCTAGCACCACATCACATCGCGCAAATCCCACATTAGGTAATTACCATCACATAGATAATCACATTGCGCCTAAATAAAATCACATACCAGCTCCCATCTAATAAAGGGACTAAGAGCCCTGTGTCCAGAATGTCAGGGCACGCTGCCAATGCAGCGCCAGTGAGGGGTGCGCCACCGGCGCAAAACCTAAACGTGTCCCTTTCTCACTGCACCATCAAGACAGCTGAAATGCCAGAAACCGGTCCCCGGTAGCTTGTCTCCTTTCTGGTGAAGAATTAGCTTGGTAGTTTAGTCTGCCCTGTTCCCATGATGCACTGGGCCAGGGACAGACTGATTTGCATATAGCCAGGTTCTGAGCTGGGATGGTGCAGTGAGATAAATAACGGTGATGGATCAAGCCCTGATCTTTGGACTGGGTAAGAGTGGTCTGCTTAATTCAGACACTCTGTTCATCACCACCCCCTTTTCTGTATCGTTTCAAATTATCTGGCAAAACCTCAACTCCAGTATTCAATACTATAATCTCTGTTTTGATTTGATTGATTCTGTATCCCCCAATAAAGTCAAATTGTCTAAATTCGGCCAAGGTAAAAGACACTCACCATGATGTTCAATTACTCTAAATGGTAACACAGAGGTTTTTATATTCTAAATACAAATGAAGGCACACTTAGAATGTGATATGCATGAAATCACGTTGTTTTTATCACTTGTATAAATTTAAAGAGGTTGTGTACAGTGAAACACACCCACTGAAATTAATAGGACCATGTACCAATATCTCCATTTGGTTTTTTGATCCTTTTTGTTTGTACGCTAGGTTGGCTGCTTATCTCCGGGGCAACGTCCTACCGAGAGAAGAAGTGGTATGTAGAACAACACCACACACTGTAGATAGTTTTCATTTAGTCACTAGGTCCTGAGGAATCGCCACCTGATCTATTAGAGACATTTTATAGGCGAGAAACATGTTGACCACTAAGGGGTAGAGCGTAATTTTTGTCAGATTAAAACAAAATAGTCACCCTCCTTCTTCTTTTTACTTTTTAATCAGATTGTGACCTCTCCAGAATAAAAATATTTATAGAGGATTCCCTTACCTGTTTTAACCCACACACCACATCTACATCTTACCAGGCCCCTCACACCCACGGCACCTATACAGCAAGGAACAAAAGATCTCCGATAAAGAGCCCCTTTATGGGTGCCCATCAAGCATTGCAGCGCCGGCTCGACGAGGAACAGACCCATATGATGAAGCATGACACCTAGCTTGCTGGGTGTGTGAGGGTCCTAGTTCCGAAAGGAGGTATTCCCAACTCCCCACCACTCTGAGTACTCACCAGGTGGCCAAATAGCCACCCAGAAACACCGTACCTCTTTTGTCTTCTAGTTCTACCCAGGGCAAGTATGGTGGACCTTTATCAATTTATTGTCCCCTTGTTGTTTACCAAATAATTACATGCCACCTAATTACACTCTGCTCAATACAACATACATACAATCCACATAATATCACTCAGTGCCACGTAATACTTCGCCACATAATTACACTCTACTCAATACAATATAAATACACACCACATAACAACACCCAAAACCACATAATTACACCACATAATTACACTCCACTAAACGCAACACACACTCCACTCCACACTCCACATAATTACACTCTCCTCAATACAACACAAAAACACTCCGCATAAAACAACTCATTGCCAAATAATTATATGCTACATAATTATACTGCACTCAATGCAACATAGACTCCAAATAATACCACTCACTGCCACATAATTACATGCCACTTAATTACACTCTACTAAATGCAACATACATCCCACATAATACCACTCAGTGCCACATAATTACATGCAACATAATTACACTATACTCAATACAACATAAATACAAAACACATAATATCACTCAGTGCCACGTAATAGCACGCCACATAATTACACTATACTTAATGCAAAATAAATACACTCCACATAACCCTCAGTATCACATAATTACACATCACAATTACACTCTATTAAATGCAGCATAAATACACTCCACATAATACCACTTAGTGGCACATAATTACACACCACATAATTATACTATACTCAATGCAACATAAATACACTTTGCATAATACCACTAAGTAACACATAATTACACTCTATTCAATGCAACATGAATACACTACACATAACACTCAGTACCACATAATTACACACCACATAATTACACTACACTCAATGCAAAATAAATACACTCCACATACCACTCAGGGCCACATAATTACACGCCACATAATTACACTCTACTTAATGCAACACTCAATATAATAACACTTAGTGCCACATAAGTACACGTCACATAATTACATTCTATTCAATGCAACAAATACACTCCACATAATACCACTGTACCACATATGTATGAAAAAATAAAAACATTTTTTATGTTAAAATCTGTTTTAATCATGTTGTTCAGTTATATATAATGTTGTCTTGGTTTTTATAAAAGTAACAAAAATGCTTAACACTTTTCAGTATAACTTTTCAACATAATGCACATCAGCCACAATGCTCTACAACATAGCCAAAACTTCAGGATAAACACATAAGGTCCCAAAAGCGAGGCCTATTGACTATGCCAATGCCTGTTCTAAGTGTTGCAAATAACAAAGGCTACTATCACTCAATTTAATAGTACTCCATTTACTGGACTAAGAAAGATGGAACGCTAAGTTGGTCATACAAATATTTTTGATCTTTAGCAGGTAGGAGGTGGATTCTAAGCATGTCATCCACCACTTGTTACCTATAGCTATAAATGTGTTTGCACTCAAGGAAAGGGGGACCTTGGTAATGGTTTACACGGCCTTAACGCTGAAAACGTGGAGATTTCCGATCTCCCGCTCTCCATTATCTCAACCTGGGTCTTAAGATCTGTCACGCAATACAACTTGTGACCACACAATTCAGAGAATTATCGGTTGGCCCTGACCTGGCTTACAGCCAGATCTTATCGTCTATAACAACATCCACTGTGGTAACATGTTGATCATTGCACCTCTACATGTTTTTAACTACTCTACTGAGTATTGCTGTGTATACTAGCATGGCTGACATCGTCATTGGGGCACTGATGGCTAAAATGGCTGTCCTCCACAAAAACAAGAGAGAATGGCACTCCCCCTTTTATTGGTCACTCATAGCAAGCCAGGTGGACCCGAATCTAAAAGCATCACAATAGAGAAAGGACTAAAAGCTTATCAGACTAAAGGCCTCTCAAAGGTTACATGGAAATTGAAATGAGACTACACCAGGAGATCCACAGTCAATGGAAAAAAACATAGGACTACACTGTGGTCTAGGAGGTTCTTACCAAGGCGGGGGCCACCTTGGAACGACTCCGCTACAAGGATCTTACCCGACCACCCTCTTAACTTATCTAAGCTTCAAATTCTGAACCTTTAATAGAGGACTCAAAGACGCATTCTAAGAACTATCAACTGTCTGTTGGAACGCAAGGCGAATATTGGCGATATAGTCTTTTTATGCTTATATGGTTATATTATGTAATGTAGTGGATTTGATCACCATCACCTCATCTAAGTCCCGGACTCACACAACCTAAGTCCCGGACTCACACAACCTATCCCACGACGACCCTATGCACCCACACTCCTATCTTTTGCTCTACACGTAACATGGAACCCCTAGGCACACATAATTTCAATATCATTTACACTCCTCACCTCTCACAAAGACCCTGTAAACGCTTCAAACATAACTTCCTGAAACTGCATTGTTGGACTTGGCCCTTCTGGCAGGTTCACCCCAGAACGTTTTCTTTTTGATTGTGACATTGTATTAGTGATTCCTGGTCTCTGCGCACTTTCCCTGGGTCCCAGTGAAAAGGCGTGCGCACCCTGAGTGCGTGTAGTAAGGTTGGCCTGCCCTCCCATAGGAATGCATGGGGAATATCTGTGTCCCTGGTAGTTCCTGATGCGTGGGGAGTGCAGGCTCGATTTTGATATGTGTGAACTCGTCACACATTGTAATTCTGAGCATCCTGCACTACTTTGCTCTGTATTTTGGCGCAGGTCTATTGCAAAAACAGAGGCAGAACTATTATCTGGACCAATACAATCTTTTAACGAGGTCTTGAGATCTCCTTACCTGTGGTTTTGGTATTGGTAACCTTTCAAGACAAGAACTTAAATGCCGAATCAGGATGTTCCACATATATAATCACTTTGTGAGAGGTTAACAGATCAAAGTAAAAAAATGGGATATTTTGACTCCTATGTGTGTTTGACTCTCACAAAAAACCTCACGTGTAAAGTGTCACCTATAACTTGTGGTCAGACATTCCTTGGGAAAAGCGGGTTTTCCGCAGCACTTGGAGCAGTTCTTTCCCTTTTGTTTGTTCGTCCATTGCAGCCAGAGTTCTTTACTGGCTGGTTGGCCACTAATGTCTGTGCTTTTGAAGCAGTGATGGTTCCTTGGAGCTGAAACTGGCCGCACGCTTTCTGATATAATGCAATTTTGCTATGTTTGGCAAATTTGGCAATAAAGGCACTGGAAGCGCTGGGGGGTGGGTGATGGGCTGGGCTGACTCGAAAAGGACATGTGTGGGGCATAGGAAGAATTAGAAAGCCAGCTTGAGCCTGGCTGGCGGTGAACCCGCCCGGAGAGGGCCCTCAGGGCCGTGTTTTCATTTCCTGTGTGCCACTGCACTGCCACATTTTTAACTTACTACTACTTACTTCATAGACATGCAGTCGCCAATCAGTATATTATAAAATAAAATGATACTATTCTCTCTCTACTAGTGACAGCAGACTCTCACCGTTCCGAATTTGAAGGGGAGAGACACAGCAAAAGATAGTGCTGGAGTCGGGCCGGTGGCCTCTGATGTCGTCGTCGTCGCGTCGGTATTAATTTTCTTTATTCTCACGACGCACAGTCGCACCACTGCGCACGCACTCTCCTTGGCTAGAGCGTGACCGGCGTGACACGTCAGAGGCTAAGAGCAGCAGTTGCGCACAGCGCGCGGGGGCTGTCCCAGGGCCGTCACGTCATTGGTAGTATGGCTAAGATTGACGGCCCTGGGACCCAAACTGCTGGGCAAGTGAAACTGAAAGTCTGAACAACAACGCCGCTGCTCATGCCATTGCCTGGTATAAGCATAACTGGGTTCAGCTTCGGTTTCGTCACACTCACAGAACAATAGCAAACCCTTCGTTGTGTGACTGTGACCCATCCGTGCAGAATGCAGATGGCTGATGGTGCACGTGCGATCAGGTACGGGCCGGGGTGGTGACCGTGCCGTGGTGCGCTTCTTGCACTAAAGCAGGTAGTCGAAGTCAGTGTGGATTGGTGTCACCCCCAAATGGGGTGACACCCGGTGCGGTCCGCACCCCCCGCACCCCCCTAGTGACGCCACTGAACTCGTGAGATTGAATTCTGCACGATGGTGTATGCGGCGTGTATGTGTCTAGTGTGGAAGTGCCACTTCTAGACATGGATGTATGTGTGCAGCGAGCATGCAGGCGCGTGATTGGCTGGAGCTGGCTGGTGAGCCTGGCTCCAGGAGTCTGTGTGGGTCTGCCCCGGTGGTGAATGGAGAGATTAACCTGCTGATGTGAGGGAGGGGCTGCACTTGGGTCCTGAATAGGGCCGGGCTTTTCCCACACAATGCTGGCTCCGCCCCCTGTGGTGCGTCTGATGACTCTAGCCTGCCTGGTGAATGGAAAGGGTGGCTGGGGTAAACAAAGCACTCCAAAACCAGCTGCGACTGGTTTCTCCCCCACCCTGCACCTTTAGACAAAGGAATTTCGTGTATAAAGGGAGGCTGTGACCTCTTCTAAAATGTTCAGGTTCTTGTTTGCCAACTTGAAACTACCAGGGGCGTGCTGCTGCTTGGGCCCGGGGGAAGGCTTGCCTCCCTGGGCCCTGCCCAGCCCCTGGACGCCTGGCGGCTTCTCCTTTGTTGGGAGCTGCCTGCTCCATCTTTTTGAGATCCAGGTTTGACCACGACGAACCTCTGCCTGACTAGAAGGACCAAGAGAAGCTGAAGGACGGAAACCAGTCTGCATCCTGTAAGACTGGCCTCAGTGGTGCCTTGCTGAGAACGGAGAGGACAGGACCAGAGAGGACTTTGTAGACTTGTGCCTGAAACGATCTCCAAGGGCTTGTTCCAGAGCTTGCCCCCTGAACGGAACCCCAGGACCATTGAGTTCTATCTGCTTGTGCCCGTTTGCTGTTGGGCCTCAGTTCTTATTCCCTCGCCAGAGTTGTGACTCGGGTGCCTTCGCCCTCTCCCAGGCCGTGACAGCTCGGAGCCTGGTTGCCCCGCCGTAGAGAGTCCCGCTCATTCCTGAGCCGCTCTCCGCTTCAGTGCCGGGCCGCCTGCTCTCCTGTCACCTCGCCACTTACGGAGCGAGCTTCGCACCTCTCATCTTCTCTAGCCGGAATCTGCATGGAGAGCATCTCATAGCCTCGGACGGTCCGTACGTCATAAAGTACCCGACTGTCTCGCTTTGTGCTCCTGCATACCAAGACTCATGCCGCACCTCAAGAAAGGCCTCCTCGTACCGTGGTACCGGAAGCCTGGTGCTGCACCCGTCTGCCCGAGAACTCAACGCCCCTCACAGATCCACGAGTCAGAACCTGCGTGCTAAGAAATAGTACGCCCCGCAGGCCTGAATGGCGCCTCGCCCCGTGAGCTGTCTTGATCCCAGATCGCCGCAACCCTCCACAGTCTAGCTCCTTCACCTCGCTCCTCGAGGGGGATTGAGCCGGAGAGATCCCCTGGAGAACCGTCGGCCTCGTTCGGGGTCTGCCCTCACAAGTAGCCGCGCCTGAAACGCATCGGACTTCCACCCGCAAGGTACACTTGAACTCCGTCTCGAGTTCATATCGGATCCAGGGTCCGCAACGTTCTTATTTCCCTGTCATCGTACCTTGCTGAACAACGAACATTGAAAGACTAAGTTTGCCTATTGTAATCTGGTGACCTCGATTTGCTAAACAATATTCCGGTCTTGTGATAATCCTGCTTGAATCTATCTTTTATATAAAGTATACGTATTTTCGATACAACCATACGACTGGTATCCATTTGTGGTGGGTCAGTGGGTTTACTGTGTGTGTTCATGAATGCTTAACTTACTATCGCCTTGAGGATTAGCCTTGTCTGCTCGCGCCACACTACCTAGAGGGTGAGCAGGGGTTATTCAAAGGAGTAGTTCCCTAGCCCTGACGTAGAGCTGAGGGTCCTTGCTTGTCACAAGTGCATACCTGTGCCAACCAAAGACCTCCGGTTCTAACATTGGTACCAGCGGTGAGGATTTTTGGATTTGCATTTATGATTCATATACAGTGAATTATTGATCACCACGTAGTGAGAGCAGACCTGTAACGAAGCAAAGAGATTATTGTTTCTCAGTTTATTCTAAATGTCATTTCTGTAGAAATGTGTATCTTGTGCACTTTAAGTTAGGCGTTCCGAGCTCGGGAGGGTGGATCATCCCCCTAAGTGCAGAGTGTTTTCTGGATTCCCCAGGAAGGGTGGGATCCAGTGGTGGCAGCATGAATGTGTCCGGTGCATGTGTTCCCCATCCCGTTCCCGGGGTGATGGTACCTGTGTCACGTGTGGTCAGGTTGAGCAATCAAGGGTGGTAGAAACTGCCTTACCAGTCTGGGAGGGGCGTGTGTGGATGAATGGTGTGATTTCTCTTTGGGGAGCTTGCTGAATAGTTGTGTGTTCTTGCTTTGCTCAGTTACCGAAGTCCAGTGTGTTGAAATTTTCCCAAGAACGTCTGCAGACAAGGGAGCCTGCTTTTGATTTCTGTGGTCTGTTTAAAGACAGATGTTTGGAGTTGGTAATGTTCTGGGAAGAGAGAGGCGTAGGGGATGGAGTGATTCCAAAAGGAACGGCTGAGGTGTCTTCCAGCCCAGTGTGGTGGAAGAAGTTTAGTGTAGCCCAGCTAGGTCTCGGTGTAGGGGCTCACGTCCTGTCTCAAGAGGAGAAGGAGTGGGTGGGACTGCATGTCTCCAGGTGCCCGAAACCCAGTGTCAGGGCCTGGAATGTTTCAGAAGGGAATGTCAGGTCGGGGGACTAGGCTGTACCAATAGGTCATTTGAGGAGGATCTCCCAGAGAGGTTGAAGAAAGCGGAACAACAGGGCGTAGAACCAGAGGGTGTCCCTGCAGTGCTGGCCCGCGTCCGTGGATCGCCCAAAGCAGGGGAGTCATCACAGTGGTGATTGGCCTACCTGCGTTTTGGCTGGAAGGGGGTTGTGCTGGACTTGGCCCTTCTGGCAGGTTCACCCCGGAACTTTTTGCTTTTTGATTGTGACATTGTATTAGTGATTCCTGATTTCTGCGCACTTTCCCTGGGTCCCAGTGGAAAGTGCGTGCGCACCCTGAGTGCCTGGAGTAAGGTTGGCCTGCCCTCCCATAGGAATGCATGGGGAATGTCTGTGTCCCTGGTAGTTCCTGATGCGTGGGGAGTGAAGGTTCGAGTTTGATATGTGTGAACTCGTGAGATTGAATGCTGCACAATGGTATATGCGGCGTGTATGTGTCTAGTGTGGAAGTGCCACTTCTAGACATGGATGTATGTGTGCAGCGAGCGTGCAGGCGCGTGATTGGCTGGAGCTGGCTGGTGAGCCTGGCTCCAGGAGTCTGTGTGGGTCTGCCCCGGTGGTGAATGGAGAGATTAACCTGCTGATGTGAGGGAGGGGCTGCACTTGGGTCCTGAATAGGGTCGGGCTTTTCCCACACAATGCTGGCTCCGCCCCCTGTGGTGCGTCTGATGACCCTAGCCTGCCTGGTGATTGGAAAGGGTGGCTGGGGAAAACAAAGCACTCCAAAACCAGCTGCGACTGGTTTCTCCCCCACCCTGCACCTGTAGACAAAGGAATTTCGTGTATAAAGGGAGGCTGTGACCTCTTCTAAAATGTTCAGGTTCTTGTTTGCCAACTTGAAACTGCTTGGGCCCGGGGGAAGGCTTGCCTCCCTGGGCCCTGTCCAGCCCATGGACGCCTGGTGGCTTCTCCTTTGTTGGGAGCTGCCTGCTCCATCTTTTTGAGATCCAGTTTTGACCACGACGAACCTCTGCCTGACTAGAAGGACCAAGAGAAGCTGAAGGACGAAAAGCAGTCTGTATCCTGTAAGACTGGCCTGCAGTGGTGCCTTGCTGAGAACGGAGAGGAAAGGACCAGAGAGGACTTTGTAGACTTGTGCCTGAAACGATCTCCAAGGGCTTGATTAAGAGCTTGCCCCCTGAACGGAACCCCAGGACCATTGAGTTCTATCTGCTTGTGCCCGTTTGCTGTTGGGCCTCAGTTCTTATTCCCTCGCCAGAGTTGTGACTCGGGTGCCTTCGCCCTCTCCCAGGCCGTGACAGCTCGGAGCCTGGTCGCCCCGCTGTAGAGAGTCCCGCTCATTCCTGAGCCACTCTCCGCTTCAGTGCCGGGCCGCCTGCTCTCCTGTCACCTCGCCGCTTACGGAGCGAGCTTCGCACCTCTCATCTTCTACAGCCGGAATCTGCACGGAGAGCATCTCATAGCCTCGGATGTCGTAAAGTACCTGACTGTCTCGCTTTGCACTCCTGCATACCAAGACTCGTGCCGCACCTCAAGAAAGGCCTCCTCGTACTGTGGTACCGGAAGCCTGGTGCTGCACCCGTCTGCCTGAGAACTCAACACCCCTCACAGATCCACGAGTCAGAACCTGCGTGCTAAGAAGTAGTATGCCCGCAGGCCTGAACGGCGCCTCACCCCGTGAGCTGTCTTGATACCGGATCGCTGCAACCCTCCACAGTCTAGCTCCTTCACCTCGCTCCTCGAGGGGGATTGAGCCGGAGAGATCCTCTGGAGAACCGTCGGCCTCGTTCGGGGTCCGCCCTCACAAGTAGCCGCGCCTCAAACGCCTCAGACTTCCACCCGCAAGGTACACTTGAACTCCGTCTCGAGTTCATATCGGATCCAGGGTCCACAACATTCTTATTTTCCTGTCATCGTACCTTGCTGAACAACGAACATTGAAAGACTAAGTTTGCCTATTGTAATCTGGTGACCTCGATTTGCTAAACAATATTCCGGTCTTGTGATAATCCTGCTTGAATCTATCTTTTATATAAAGTATACGTATTTTTGATACAACCATACGACTGGTGTCCATTTGTGGTGGGTCAGTGGGTATATTGTGTGTGTTCATGAATGCTTAACTTACTATCGCCCTGAGGATTAGCCTTGTCTACTCGCGCCACACTACCTAGAGGGTGAGCAGGGGTCATTCAAAAGAGTAGTTCCCTTGCCCTGACGTAGAGCTGAGGGTCCTTGCTTGTCACAAGTGCATACCTGTGCCAACCAGAGACCTCCGGTTCTAACATGCATCCTGAAACCCTCTTCGCTGACCCCTACTTTTCCCAGTACAAGTGACACATTACAACCGACATCCTTTTCCACACCAAACGCAGAGCCCAATGGCACAAAGCATTCCTTACACTACTTTTGATCTCCTCCTCCAGAAAATCCACACATGGGTTAGCTATCTCTATTGCACCTTCACAGTTCTTCCAAGCTACAGCAACAATTTCTATCTATAATAATGGCACAATCCTAATGCAAGCCACAAAGCACAATCTTAATTTACTTGAGAAGATCTTCCCTATCATTAAAGATCATGTATGCAATCCCCCTGCCTCAACCCGTCACTCGCCCCCTACCCAATCCACCCCTTCGGCCAACACATATATCACCTCCTCCACATCCCCACCATCCACACCCCGCCCACTTCATTCCCACCTCCCTCTTACATCGAACCCACCATCCTCTACCTCCCAGAATACCTTCCCCCCCACACACCCCACCACGACATACCAACCCACAGCTCATCCCTCACCTCCCGCCCAACCCCTTACACCCCACCCACCAACACCCTCATACACACCCCGACCCCAACACACAGATCGAATACTGGCACACACATACCCATCATCCACCCTCCACCCACCTCATCCGGACCCGCCCCAAGACACACCCCAACACATCGTTATCTACCAACCCTCAGATCAACCCCTACTTGCCAACCAACCCCCTACGCCTCAACCACCAACACACTCAATCACATCCCAGCTGCACCACACAGAACGAATACTGACACACACATCGGCTCTCCTCCACACCAACCCTGAACGCACCCCCCCTTCTATCCTCTGTCCGCTCTCAGCTACACCCACTTCAGCTACTTACCAACAACAACCATCCATTTCACCTATTGTACCCACACTAAGTGCCCCTCCACCCATCCATGCAACATCACCCTCCACTCTTCTTAGACCTACCTCACACACAATGGAAAGTATCAGTCAAAAGAGGATTTTGTCTGAACTCCTACAAATCAAAGAAGAACTCCACACTGTCAAAAAGATGATTGCTAGACAACCAACGCATGTCAGATCGACGTACAATGCTAGGTCAAGCTACCCCTCTATGCACATCTCACATATTCCCAAGCACCATCGCCTCTCATGGAACTCCGTGCCATCCCCCAATCTCCCTTCCCGCCCTATCCGATGCACTAACCCATTCTCGTAGAAAGACATTTGCTTCCTCTTACTCTCCTATAATCCCCCTCTCATCTCCCCTAGTGCCACGACACACACGATTAGGGCTATCACCTCCAATCCACACAGACCCGCCACTCACAACAAAAGAGGAATCAGTGATAATAGCCTTAGAAGAATCACACTCACACCAGATCCCACCCCTTCTCCCACGACACCCCTTCTCAAATGCGCCCTCCTGAATTGTAGATTGGCCGCTAGACACGCAGTAGATGTCGTCGACCTCATCATCTCTCATGAGCTTGATTTGATTGTGCTAACAGAGACATGGCTTACTGAATCCTCCTCACCCCTTCTGGACATTTTGGTACCACCTAAATATGACATGATCAGACTTGACAGAAGTGTAAAAGTCGGGGGAGGAATAGCTTGCATACATAGGAGCAACCTATCAGTAATTAGAGCCATTTCCCCCACCTTCTCCTCTTGTGAATACATGTACATCGACATCACCAGTAATGGTACGCCAGTTTGCTCTCTTCACACCTTATATCATCCGCCGCGTGATAACCTGACTTTCATTGAACACTTCATGGAAATGATCACAACAACCATCGGACGTCAAAACACCCAAATATTTCTAGGCGATTTCAATCTCCACTGGAATGTGGAGAAGTGTGGCTCACTGGTTAGAGCAGGCAGACCCTGAAGAAGAGGTCAGACCTGGGACCAGGGTTCAATTCCCGACGCGGCAGGGTCTTGAGCTCAAAATGTCCATGGACTTGATAATTCTCACCTTCGGTGCCTGACCTAATCATGGGTTCACACTCTGCAACTCTGGGCATTAAGCTTGCTTAATCTCCACAATGGCCCCCCCGCGGCGGGATGCCTGGCTTTGGGGATGCCCTGTAGGGGCTATCTCACAGGGAAAAGCCAGGACAGGTTCCCAAGGCAAGCGAGGAGATACCCCTTCGGGGGTCAATTCAGGCGCTATATAAGAAACATAATAATAATAATGATAATGATGATCCAACGGTCAACAGCCTCAAAAACTTCATCGACACGCTTGACCTCGCCCAAATCTGGAACAGCCCCACTCACAAAAAAGGCGTAATCCTGGACTTAATAATTTCCAAAAACAATTCTATCCAGCTTGACTCCATCCTTCCCTGTGATTGGTCAGACCACTACATCATTACTTTCTTCATCAGGGAAACAGTGAAACTTATTGCAGCCCAATCTGCTAAACCTAAAATTTGGAAAAGAGATTCGAAAAAACTCAAGCCCAACACTTTGCCCATTCACTCACATAAACTACTCCTGCCTCTGGAGGACCTCTCCTCCGTAAATGACCTCACCAATCATTATCTTAACACAATGACTACGGTTATCAATGAAGCCGCTCCTCTACAACTAAAGAGAGTGCCTTCTAAAAACTCTAAACCCTGGTTCAATGACCTGCTGAATGATGACAGACGCTCTCTTAGAACCTCAGAACGTCTCTGGAGATCAGTCCCTTCTGCCAAGCACCTGAAAACTCTAAGAAGGAAGAGAAAAGACTATTACAGAAAGATCAAACGCACTGAAGCCAAATTTTTCTCTCACCAACTAGATCAGGCAAGAAATAGACCCAAAAAAATTGTTTGATTTAATCAAATCACAATCTAGAGACGAACCTAAACAACTACAAGATACCTCAGGCACCCAACCCACCTGTGAAGAATTCTCGGCTTTCTTTAACACCAAAACAGAAAACATCAAGAAGAATCTCCTCAACGACCTCACGTCCTACAGTCTTATCCTCATATAAGAATACCTCCCTCATCTCCATCTCCAACTCCGCTTCAACAAACATCCTCAAAACTTCAACTAAAAAATGATGCAGCGTTGTCTTCCTTCGACCCATACACGGAAGAAGCTGTAGGCAAGATTCTTAGCACCCTCAAGCCAGCCAATCATACCACCGATCCTCTCCCTGCTAACGCAGTTAAAGATCCAACCCCTCTGATCCTGCTGCTCTGGACCAAGATCATCAACAGCTCTCTACAGCAAGGGTGCATTCCTGACGTCCTCAAAATAGGGCAAGTCACACCCATCCTAAAAAAACCACCGCTGACCCGATGGATCTTAACAACTATCGACCTATTTCGAATAGCCCTACCCTATCCAAACTCTTGGAAAAATGCATCCTCCAACAATTGACAAAACATATTGACCTCTTCAACCTCCTTGACAATCACCAATCTGGCTTTAGAGCAGGGCATAGCACCGAAACAGCCATGACTCACATTATCGATGATGCGCTACAAATACTCGACCAGAATGGTTCATGCCTACTCATCCTGCTAGATCTCTCCTCTGCCTTTGATACAGTCAAACATGAGAACCTGACCGATCTACTGAACCTATCAGGGTCAGTGCTCAATTGGTTTACCTCCTTTCTTTAAAACCGGACCCAAAAATTCAAAGTCAATAACTCCTTCTCCAAACCAGTTCCAGTAACTCTTGGAGTCCCACAAGGGTCCGCTCTCTCTCCCACACTGTTCAATCTATTCATGGAACCTCATACTGTCTTGTGGAAATCCCTAGATATATATAAACTTAACATGGCACTCAGTATGAACCCTCCTAAAAAGAACCAAACTATGGAAAGTATTGCTAATGCCACCCAACTATCGCTTACCAATGCGGCTGAGTCCTGTCTACCCACTCCCAATTCCAGGCGCAATATACATTGTCCTCCCGCCCCATGGTTTAATGATGCACTTAAAGTGGAAAAAAACAAATGTAAGGCTCATGAAAGGGCATGGCGCAAAGACTTCGACCCTGACAAAAAAACTAGGTACAATACAGCTAGAAATCTCTACCATACCGCATGTAAAAAAGCACGTGCCACGTATGTAGCCAATACCATCACGGGAGCTGTAAACAAAGCTAAAACTTTGTTTAACACGGTCAAAGATCTTGCGGGTGTGCAGACTACAGCTTCATCACGCCCTCTAAATGAGAAGCAATGTCAGGACCTAGCCCAATTTTTCTCTGATAAAATTGATAAATTAATTATTGAGATAGATAAGAACAATCATGACACTACTTCGACGGAAAAATGGGAGTATACTCCGACTATAAATGTCAAGTCAAGTCAAGTCAAAGAATTTATATAGCGCACTACATACCCAGAGGGTCTCAAGGCGCTTAGGAAGGGGAGGGGGATTACTTGTCAAATATCCACGTTTTAAGTTGCTTTCTGAAGGCTAGGTGGTTCTGGGTAAGGCGAAGGTAAGTGGGGAGTGAGTTCCATGTTTTAGCAGCCAGGTATGAGAAGGATCTGCCTCCCATGGTGGTCTTGTTGATGCGAGGTACAGTGGCGAGGGCTTGGCTGGAAGAACGTAGTTGGCGGGAGGGGGTGTAGAAGGACAGTCGTGAGTTGAGGCATTCTGGTGCGATGTCGTAGAGTGATTTGTGTGCGTGGGTTAGCAGTCGGAAAGTGATTCTCTTATTGACGGGTAGCCAGTGGAGGTCTTTCAAGTGACCAGAGATGTGTTCGTTGCGCGGGATGTCTAATATGATCCTGGCTGAGGCGTTTTGGATTCGTTGGAGTTTCTTCTGGAGTTTAGCGGTAGTACCTGCGTAGAGGGTGTTTCCGTAGTCCAGTCGGCTCGTGACCAGAGCATGGGTGACTGTTTTCCTGGTTTCGGTAGGGATCCAGCGAAATGTTTTTTTGAGCATGCGAAGAATGTTGAAGCAGGATGAGGATACGCGCTGACTTGTCTGTTCATTGAGAGTGAAGAATCCAGGATGACGCCTAGGTTCCGTGCGTGGTCTGTCGGGATGGGTGCTTTTCCAAGGGCTTCCGGCCACCAAGAGTCGTCCCATGCAGAGGGGGATGTGCCTAAGATGAGGACTTCTGTTTTATCTGAGTTCAGTTTCAGACGGCTGTGTTTCATCCATTCGGCAACTTCTTTCATTCCTTCGTGTAGGTTAGTTTTGGCGGTGCTGGGGTCATTGGTGAGAGAAAGGATCAGTTGAGTGTCATCCGCGTAAGAGATGATGTTGAGGTTGTGTTGGCGGGCGATGGTCGCGAGGGGGCTCATGTATACGTTGAAGAGGGTGGGGCTGAGTGAGGATCCTTGTGGTACGCCACAGATGACTTCAGTGGCCTCGGACTTGAATGGTGGAAGGCGGACTCTCTGGGTTCTTCCGGTGAGGAACGAGGTGATCCATTCAAGTGATTTTCCTTGTATTCCGATGTTACTGAGGCGTTGTAAAAGGGTGCTGTGGCAAACTGTGTCGAATGCTGCAGAGAGGTCGAGGAGGATGAGGGCGACTGTGTCTCCATTGTCCAGTAGAGTTCGAATGTCGTCTGTTGCTGCGATGAGGGCGGTCTCAGTGCTGTGTTTTGCTCGGAAGCCAGATTGTGAGGAGTCGAGGGATTTGTTGGCTTCGAGGAAAGCGGCGAGCTGGTTGTTGACAGCTTTCTCGATTACTTTGGCCGGGAATGGAAGGAGCGAAATGGGGCGGTAATTTTTGAGTTCGGTGGTCCAATGGCCGCCCATTACAATCGATACTCTTATCTCCCTCATGAAGTCGATTAGATCGGGCTGTCCACAGGATCCCATTCCTATCAATATAATAAAACTACTAGACACGCCCGCCCTTGAAATTATTGCAGACACTTTAAATTCATCCCTTGAGTTGGCCACAGTTCCCACCCTATGGAAACATGCCATAGTGACCCCACTGTTGAAAAAACCCACAGCAGACCCGAAACAACTAGCCAACTATAGGCCCATCTCACTCCTCCCAGCTTTTTCCAAATGTCTGGAAAGACATGTACACTTAGCCCTTACCCTTTTTTCAGATGAAAACGCCCTTCTCCATCCTACCCAGTCAGGATTCCAAGCGGGTTTCTCCACAGAGACTGCCCTGCTGGGAGTCTATGAAACCATCAAGAAACTCCTCGACGACGGTCATACGGTTGCGCTTATTTTACTCGACCTAAGCGCAGCATTTGACACTGTGTCGCATAAAAGGCTACTCACCCCGCTTGAAAAAATTGGAATCTGTGGAACTGCCCTGCAATGGATTAGATCCTTCTTGAGCCAACGTACATACCAAATAGCATCTGCCGCTGCATGCTCTGGACATTTCAACTCCCCTCATGGAGTACCACAGGGCTCCATCCTCAGCCCGCTCTTTTTCAATCTATATCTTAGACCAGTGTTTCCCAAACTGTGGTCCGCGGACCCCCAGGGGTCCGTGACTCATTCCCAGGGGGTCCGCAGGCTGCAGTTTTAAAAGCACTGAAATTTCCATGTATAATAACAGTTTTCGAGCAACAATGAAAGTGTCAAGATAACATCAGTGATTTAGTACCTGATGGAAAGAGATGAGAGTTTTGCCCTGTGGCAGCTTTGACTTGTCTAATGTAGCACCAGGGTTGGTTAATATACCTACTGCAAAGAACATGTACCATGCATTTTAAAAAACTGAATTTAAATTAAAGTACTAAAAAGACAGGATTCTCAGGAAAGAAGTCCTAGATCTTGTTCATGATCAAAAGACCACCACAAAACTTTCTCTTGATTCCCTGTTTTATAATATCCAACTTGCCTATTTGGATGTCCCTTATTAGAAAGTATGTTCTATGCTGCAGGCCTAGTTGTTGCATTGTAAGGTATACCTAAATGCTAACGCCATGCAACACCTGTTAGGAATTTGGGACGTCAAGGGCATTTCTTCACTACAAACCTCAGCTCGCCAGGGTCGGAAGAACAATTCAAAATGTAGAATTTTTGTTTGTGGTCTCAAAAGCTCAAATTGCTTCTTCTGCACAAAAATTCTTACACTGCATCATATTTACTATGTTTCTATCATTAGCAGGCGCATCTCTTGGTGGCTTCTGTTAAATATTCTGCTATCCTCCCAGCCCTACATTTGCAAGGCAGCCAGTACTTGCTCTGACCTTTTAAGAATCGTTTACAACCAGGGAGACCATATTTTGTAAACCAAAAACCGGGCAATTTTGCAAAAATAGAAGGAGGAATACAATTTGACGTCAACTGAGCATCACAGTATGACAGCCTCATCAACATAGAAATACAAAAGAGGTACTAAGAAAATAAAATGCTATTTTTAAACTCAGTATTATATCTGTTAGCTAAATTGCATTCTTAAAACAGCGTCTAACTATCCCAGATTTGGAAAACATAAAATAATATATAAAATACTCAGGGGGATATTTACAATAGAAGTGGAGGAGAATGTCGTTAGCCTCCTTGGCTTAACAACACGCTCCGCCACTTCAGAAATGCAGGGCTGCACCATATTTACAAGAATATTGTGCAGACCTGCATTTCCTTCTGCGCTGGCGCTACACTTAGCAGTGTAGCGCCAATGCAGGCACCCTTGCACCATAGTGCAAGGGTGTCTGCGTGAAGAGGAACATTGTTTATGTACCGGAAGGTCCCTCTTCCTGTACATAAACAATCTTGAAATGTTGTTTTGTAACTTCTATGTGTGCTGCTTAACACAGCACACATGAAAGTCATTTTAAAAAAAAAGATTGTTTATGTGTAGGAAGGGTCACCTTCCTGAACATAGACAATCCAAGGCGTTTCGCTTTTTCGATGTGTGCTGCATAAGGCAGCACACATGGAAAAAGCAAAAACGAGGAGAAATAGAGCATTCCTCCTCGTTTTGCCAAGTTAAGACCAGGTTTTCCCAGGTCTTAATTTTGGTGCTGCCTCCTATTTTCCCTGCCCTTGTAAATAGGGGGCGTCCTCAAAATCAATGGGTGTTGTGGTGGAACGCCCACCGCAACACCCACTGCCCACCCCTTTCACACTAAGCCTTGCGTGAATGGGGACCTTATTTACAAGGCAGCGTTAAGCCATGTTGCGTGGCTTAACGCTGCCTTGTAAATACGGCGAAGTCCCTATCGCCAGGGGAACATCTCAAATAGTGACGTTTCTATGGTGATAGGGGCTTGTAAACATGCCCCTAAAATCCTTAGTAATTTGAGTAAATTTTGTGTATGCACAGGTGTGTTTATTTTTTCAAATTACTGTTTTAATGTTTGAAATGTAAATCCTACAGATTGCTTGGGGGTCCCCGGATTTCTGTGGTAACTCAATGGGGGTCCTCAGAAGTCAAAAGTTTGGGAACCACTGTCTTAGACCCTTAGCAGATCTAGTGGAAAAAGCGGGACCCACCTTTATGACTTATGCAGACGACTCACAAATTGTCTTTTCATTGTCTGAAGCCCAAGCATCATCTTCGTCCTCTCTTAAAGATGGTCTCCTAAACATCTTCAACTGGATGACAACTAACCAGTTGAAATTAAATGGAGACAAGACGGAGACCATCCTTCTGGGCAAACAGCCAGAGCTCTGGAGTACGTCACACTGGCCTGCCCAGATGGGTGATCTTCCTACACCAGTGCCTCATGCAAGAAATTTGGGAGTAATTCTGGACAATACACTGTCCATGAAGCAACAGGCGAGCAAAGTAGTCGGTCTCTGCTTCACTATCATAAAGTGGCTCAAGAAGATCCTGTGGATGCTGCCTACCCCTATGCAAAAAACAGTAGTCAATGCCTTAATTACATCCCGGCTTGACAACGGGAACATCCTGTATCTGGGGGCAAACAAGGCAGTCTTAAAAAGATTGCAGCTGGTACAAAATACGGCTGCCCGACTTCTTTGCCATATACCTAAAAACACCAGCATGTCCCCCTACTTGCGTGAACTGCACTGGTTGAGGGTGGAAAATCGTATCAGATTTAAGGCTTTAAACTACATGTTTAAAATCAAATCAGGTACCACTCCTAAATACCTTCAGACACTAGCTCATCCTTATATCCCAACAAGAAACCTACGGTCCCAATCAGCTGAAAAGTTCTGTGTACCTAGATTCAAGCTCTCCAGGATGGGAGGAAGATCCTTTGCCCATCAGGGTCCCACTATCTGGAACTCACTACCACTTCACATACGAAAGGAGGGAAGTCTTTCCAGGTTCCGTAAAGAGATAAAGACCTGGTTGTTCGATCAGTAACCTAGAACGACCTCTGCTATATTATTCAAACCATGATGCTGTGCTCTTAGGCGCCGGGAAACCCTTTTTGGGTAGCTGTTGCGCCATATAAGTTTAAAAAATAAATAAATTGTTGCAAGCATCCAACGTCCAATTTCACATGTATGCAGAGGATACACAACTCTATCCGAAGATTCATACTCCTGAAGATGTCATACTACTCAACCAAACACTGTTGAGCACCCAAACATGGCTAACTGAGAACCACCTCAAACTTAACGCACTCAAAACTGAATTCCTACTCATAGCTCCACCCTCCAAAACCCCCCTCCTCCAGGACTAGTTCAAACACCTCACGGCATTCAACGTGCAACCGACAATCATTGACTCAGCAAAATCTCTGGGTATAACCCTTGATGGCAACCTCAAAATGCATAAACACATTGCCAATGCAACAAAAGGTGCACATTTCCAGATTAATATTCTAAGGAAACTTAAACCCTTCCTACCAAAAAACAACCTCAAAACGGCAGTTCAAGCTCTAGTAATCCCCAGGATCGAATACGGAAGTGTGTCTCTTTGCGGTCTCCCCAAAGCTACAACAGCACCTCTAAGAGCCACCATCAACGCTGCAGCCAGGCTCATCACAGGCTCAAAAAAAAGGTCCCACATCTCCCCGACCTGAAAGCATTGAACTGGCTACCATGGGAAGCCAGAATTCACCTAAAAATAGCATGCTTAACCCACAAAGCCATTCACTGTAAAGCACCCAGCTATCTCTCTCGGATACTGTCTATCTCGGGAGGCAAGAGATCCACAAGAAGTGCAGAAAGCCTATCACTGAAGCCACACAGATTTATTAAGGCGAAAACTTACAAACGCTCCTTCTCAGGGATGGCTCCTAGGATTTGGAACGCACTACCCCCAGAAACCAGACTTATCACATCTACTGCATTGTTCAAAAAGGAAGTAAAGGCGATCCTCATGGAAAAATTCACATGAGCCTCTCTGACATTCACGACCTATATATATGCAAACAGACAATCTACATTGCACGTTGGCTCTCTCGGCCCGCACCTTTCTCTATATCAGAGACAAGATTTAGCGCATCTTAGGATTCAGCTTTTGATCTACCTCTCTTGGCTGTTTTATTTATGCACACTTTATCCACACATATCTGTATTTCTGTACTGTGTACTGCTGTGTTATGTTTTTATATTTCATACTGCTTGATATATACTGCTATTGTGTACTGTTTTGGATAAATTTCCACTGCCTGTAAAGCGCTCTGATATCCGCAAGGATCTGGTTCGCACTCTATAACACTTTCAAATAAATAGATAAATAAACAAGGTAGCCAGCACCAGCTGCAATTTCTGTGTTAAGCATGTGGAATGGACCTAATGTGCAGAACTACAAAGAGTTGAAATGAAAAAAGTCAGGTATACCACATGCACAGCACGTCTGTGGTGTTCATTAATATTAAACTTAGGAATTTTGTATCATAGGTCAAACACACATTTGACATAGATCATTTCCTGCTGCCAAAAGATGGTAGGGTGCTCAAACAAAAAGCCAAAACAGACAAGAAAAAAGCTGCACAAATAAGGAAGTATGATTCCTCCTATTTGGATTCTGGATTCAATTATGTCATCATAACTGGCAAATAAAGACCACAGTGTGTGGTTTGTGGCATGACATTGACAAACGAAAGCCTTAAACTAAATAAATTAAAGCGCCACTTGGAAACTAAACATTTTTTGCCAGAAAGCTGGAAGACATCATCCAACAGAAAGATACTGCGAAAAATGTGGTCTCCACACCAGCAAATGCTTTGAAAGCATCTTACCAAGTGGGATACCATATTGCCACTTGGTAAGATGCTTTCTTAAGATTCTTAAGATTGAGGAAAAGTGATTCTTCCAACTTTTCTTGACGTACCCAGGACAATGCTTGGTGAAAAAGCGGCAGAGAAGTTTAAAATGGTACTCCTCTCAAACACAACAATTTGCCGCCTCATCTCGGACATGTCAGAAGATATCCACAGACAACTCATAGCGTGCTTGAAATTGAGTTTGTTTACCTTGCAATTGGATGAATCAACTGACTTATCTAAGGAAGCTAGTTTAATTGCTGATATCCGATACTGCCACAAAACAATTTTTTATTGTGTAAACCAATCAAGGAACAGGCAACAGCATCAGCCCTGTTTGATAGTCTCAATGACTCCCTATCCGTCAGCCGCTTAAAATGGGACCACTGTGTTGGGATCTGTATGGATGGTGCTTCTTCATTGTGTGGGGCTAGGGTAGGCTTAAAGCCAAAGTGTTGAAAGTGGCTCCAAATATATATATATTTTTTTAATTTTCAAAAACCATTATTGAGGAACAAAATCATGGCTGACACAATACACCGTGCAAATCTACCACTCACAGAAGCAAGATACAGTACAAATCAGTCATTGAGTTACAGTTAGGTTACATTTACAGCAACTTAGTAAACCAGGAATGTTAAAGTCACAGCTCCACAGTTCCAGGGTCTCATCCCCCTAGGGGAAGCACACATACAATAGCAATATCAATGGGGATTCTAAAGCAGCAGGGACGCTAATGGAAAAGAGGGTGGGGAAATCACTGACCAACACCGTGGCCACTGCGGACCCATGGTCGGCGGGGAGCGCGGGAGAAGTAGCGCCGCTGGGGTGGGATCGGGAGTGGAGATAGGTGACCAGGGGGCCCCAAATCTCGACAGGGCGGGATCTGGCAGGCATTAAGTCCCTGAACTCCGATAGGAGAGTCTGGCACCGAGAAGCATCCTCCTGTCATGTTTCAGGCCGCCGGACGCTCGTGAGCCGCCAGAAGGATTAAAAACTACTAATCCCGGCATGCCGCGCTGACATCGCGTTTCAAGCGCGAGCTGCGCACGCATACCAGGAAATAAAGGTTGTGTTCAAACAGCGGTGAATCGCCGATAATTCCGTTTGCGGTGGCGTGTCTGGAGTCCGTGTTTGGAGGCGGTAAGAGGTGTCTGGCGACTCCTTATTCTCCATAACCGTGAGTAATCTGCTTTCGGTGGGGTGTGTGGCGTTGGTAGCTTCGATCCCAACAACACACCCACAACCCGTGATTTGGTTAAGAGTGGCACTCAGTGCCGTGCTACTCGGAGGCTCAGTGTTTGAGTGTGCAATTACAAACTGTGGTGGCTGCACGTTGGTTCTCAGGGAAACGGACCTGATTATTGAACAAAACTGAACTGAGCCTTCCATGGTGTATATATTTGTATATAGTGTGATTACTTAAAAACTTGCACGTTGGCGATAGGACTCACCTGGAGCCGTTTTAGAGCCTCGCCTTCTCAAGCCCTCACGGAATGCTATCTGGCAGATCTTCCTAGGGCGCAAGTTTTGACGACCCATCACAGAGTGAGATTTAACTCTGAGAATCAAGTGGGAAGTGATTTACATACTGTGTCTTCCGGAAGTGATTCTGAGGAGTACAGTGTTCATTATTATTTGCTTATCTCGTTCTAACAGGAGACAGGAGGGGTATTGGAAAGGTCAAACAAGGGAACTGTGTGGCTGCCCATTGAAAGAGACATACGTATTACATTGGGGTGTGTGTAGTGATCTATGTTTTGAAACAACAACCAACAATCTAGTACTTGGAGTAGAGGGAGTGAATCGTGTTTGTTTTGTATCCACAGTTGGGCCCAGTTCTTCACCCCACAACAGTCTCCTGTCTCCATTGGATTTGATCTTTGTGTATTTTTCTTTACAGGTATTGAATGGTGATCAGTGGGGGGGGGGGGGGGGGAGGCGCTGGGTGGAGAGACTATAGAGCACATTGTTGTAGTATAGGGAGATAGGGTGCTTTAATATCTTGTTCTTTATCGTTACAGATCTCCCTCCCCGCTGTCCCCTTCCTTTCCCGCGGCCTGCTGCACTCTCTTAGTAGTTCTGTGTTTATACCATTGAGCTCTGAGGGCGTTCGGTAGGGCCGGGTTTGGACTCTCATCACAGCCCCGAGGAAGTTTGGAGCCGAGCCTGATACCTCCAACCAACTCTCGACCTTTGGAGCAGGCCGCCGACCCCAACATGTGCCCGGCCACCCTACGTCTGGAGAGGACCAGTAGCATTGAGATCAGGCGGCAAGAAGCATCAGGGCAAAACTTAACGAAGCCGAGAAGGCCCAGGGGTGGATCTGAGCACACTGCAGCGCCGGTGATGTCAGAAATGGTGGAACATACCTCCTGCCAGAACTCGGAAACCTTAGGGTAGAGCCACGCTAAATGGGCAAAGGCCATGGCAGGAGCAGCGCAACGCACACAATTATCCCCAGGGGTAAGCCCGAGCTGGTGGAGCTGCACTGGGGTGTGGTACAACCTGTGCAAGTACTTGAAGTGGATCAGGCAGAGCCGGTAATTCAGTGACTGCTTTTTGGTTTGATTACAGCAGTAAAGCCAGTCCGCCTCCGAAATAACAATAGCGAGGTCCCCACTCCACGCCTCACATGCCCGATCCGAGGAAATGGGGGTTGACACCAGGGAAAAAGCGTACAGTTTGGTAACTAACTTGTGCGGCGACGAGAAAGTGTAAATGAAGTCCAGAGCCGGAATGGTGGGTGGGGTTGAGGGAATGTGGGGTGCAGTTTCCGGCAAGTGGCGCGCAACTGATAGAATACCAGTGTGTCCTGCAACCCCAGAGGATCTGAAAGAGAGTAAAAAGAGTTCTCAGGGTAAAGATCCGCCACTGTCCACAGACCCTATCGCGCCGCATGTCGGGACATGCAAGAAGACTGAAGTGAAGGGAAATCTGGGTGGTTTAAAATTGGCATGGCATTGGCAGAGAGAAGAGAGAGACCAGAAAGCCGGCGCAGGCAAGACCAGGCCCAACGCAGCGTCTTGACCGTGTCAACCTCCGCCCGGGGGCGCGCCACAGGTGCGAACAGAGCAGTGGACAGGGGTCAGGGAGAAGCCACATCGGTCTCAACTGCGACGTGGGGCTGCTATGGGTTGGGGTGAATCCAAAAGTACAGGAATCTGGCCTGGGCACATAAGGTGTAGATCCGGAAATCAGGTGCGCCCATCCCACCGGCAGACATAGGGAGAGTGAGGATATTGTAAGCCACCCTGGGTTGTTTACCCGCCCAAACAAGCGAGATGACTAGAGAGCGCAGTTTGCGAAAGAAATGAAAAGTGAGGGGGATAGGTATGTTCAAGAAGAGATAAAGGAATTTAGGAAGGACCACCATTTAGGCTATTGCGATTTGGCCAGTCAGAGATAACGGCAGTCGGCTCCACGAAGGGATCCTGGATTCAAGCCAGTCCACCGCCCGCCCAAAGTTTGACCTCCACAATTCATCTGAATCCCTACTCAACCAGATGCCCAAGTAGCGCGTGGGGCCGGATGCCCACACGAACAGAAAGTCAGGTGGGAAGGGCACAGTTGCATCAGTCAAGGGGAATAGAACAGACTTACTCCAGTTCACCAAGATGCCCGAAATCCCACCAAAACGTATGATTTCCCGGACCAGTGGGCTGAGGTTTTCTTGGGGGTGTCGGACATATAGGGTAACATCGTCCGCGTACATTGAGATAAGGAGGGAGCAGGATGAGAATCCAATGCCCCTGTGAGTATGGTGCTGCCGTAGCCTGGCGGCCAGGGGGTCCATCGTGATGGCAAAGAGCATGGGCGATAACTGACACCCCTGGCGAGTGCCACAGGCAATACTAATGGGGTTGGAAACCCGACCATTAATGCGGAGTCGTGCCGACGGATTGGTATAAAGGAGTCTGATCTTACGCAAAAAAATGTTGCTGAAACCCATATGCGGAAGGATGTAAAATAAGAAAGGCCACTAAGCATGGGCGGAAAATCCGTTACGCTCACGGATTTTGCGGATTTTCGGTAAATTTGCAATCCGCGAACGCTCGCGAATTTACAGAAAATCCGCAAATTCGCACGCAGCGGATTTTTTTTTCTTGGTGATACAATTTTGCGGCGTGCAGTGTTTACTTACCGTCATTCAGCGTTTGCCGAGTTATTTTTCTTGATATTTTGCGAGTGCTGCGCCATTTTGGATCTTGCTGCGGGATCCCGCGGGAATTTGGCGAGCGCGATTACGTAATCGCGGCTTGCCAACTTGCACAGCGAGAGTTTGTCAACGCGAGTACGCCGTGATCACGTATCGCGGTACTTCGCAATTGCAAGCTTAGAGATGCGGCGAGCAGCAACAATCTCGCACTCGCGAAAATACAAAATTTGCAATTCTGCACAAGAAATCCACCAGCAAGCAGCATAAACCTTCTGGAAATGATGATTTTTATCTGAATAACTCCGCAGGTTGACATTTGCCTGCACTTTTTTTGCGAGGAGTCCATTTTGGGGAGATGAGGGGGGGGGGTGGGATGAAGGAGGTGCCCCACAGTCTTCAACTTCCTGTTCCTGTCCAGCAGGCTCCTCCCAGTGCTTTGTCCATCTCCTGGTCACTTTTCATTTGGATCTGGAGCTGGAAGGATTACTTTTTGTGGATGCTGCTGGATATTTGGATTTGAGGACTTTTTGACTTTCTTTGGATCACTTTTGGATTAGAAATTTCACAAGTAAGTTTGTTTGGGGCATTACAGTTGCTGCAACTACAATTTTGGAATTTTCGATTTTTGGGCTGTTTTGGGGCCTTTTGCCCAGGGGTTCTCAGTGGTGGGTGCACTGAGTCTTTCTGTGGGGTGTTTTGAATTTAAACATCATGGAGGGGCTGGATGGCTTGGGATTGTGCTGATTTTTCTGTGATTTTCGTTTTTTTGGCCTGTTGTGGCCTTTTCACCAGGGGTAGTGAGTGTTGCATGGGCCTAGTCTTTCTGTGGGTTTTCTTGAATTTAAACATCACGGAGGGGCTGGATGGCTTGGGATTGTGCTGATTTTTCTGTGATTTTCGTTTTTTTGGCCTGTTGTGGCCTTTTCACCAGGGGTAGTGAGTGTTGCATGGGCCTAGTCTTTCTGTGGGTTTTCTTGAATGTAAACATCACGGAGGGGCTGGATGGCTTGGGATTGTGCTGATTTTTCTGTGATTTTCGTTTGTTTGGCCTGTTGTGGACAGGGCATGTGGTTGGGGGCCATTTTGAGTGCTGCTACAGGCCCTGGCCATGTGCTGGGATGGAGGAGGCCATTTTGAATGCAGGCAGTGTTCTCAGGCCTGCACCAATTTTGCCTAGCTTTCATCCATTATGCCCAGGTGTAGTGAGTGGTGCATGGGCCTAGTCTTTCTGTGGGTTGTCTTGAATTTAAACATCATGGAGGGGCTGGATGGCTTGGGATTGTGCTGATTTTTCTGTGATTTTCGTATTTTTGGCCTGTTGTGGCCTTTTCACCAGGGGTAGTGAGTGGTGCATGGGCCTAGTCTTTCTGTGGGTTGTCTTGAATTTAAACATCATGGAGGGGCTGGATGGCTTGGGATTGTGCTGATTTTTCTGTGATTTTCGTTTTTTTGGCCTGTTGTGGCCTTTTCACCAGGGGTAGTGAGTGGTGCATGGGCCTAGTCTTTCTGTGGGTTATCTTGAATTTAAACATCATGGAGGGGCTGGATGGCTTGGGATTGTGCTGATTTTTCTGTGATTTTCGTTTTTTTGGCCTGTTGTGGACAGGCCATGTGGTTGGGGGCCATTTTGAGTGCTGCTACAGGCCCTGGCCATGTGCTGTGTGGGAGGGGGCCATTTTGAATGCGGGCAGTGTTCTCAGGCCTGCACCCATTTTGCCTAGCTTTCATCCATTATGCCCAGGGGTAGTGAGTGGTGCATGGGCCTAGTCTTTCTGTGGGTTGTCTTGAATTTAAACATCATGGAGGGGCTGGATGGCTTGGGATTGTGCTGATTATTCTGTGATTTTCGTTTTTTTGGCCTGTTGTGGACAGGCCATGTGGTTGGGGGCCATTTTGAGTGCTGCTACAGGCCCTGGCCATGTGCTGTGAGGGAGGGGGCCATTTTGAATGCAGGCAGTGTTCTCAGGCCTGCACCCATTTTGCCTAGCTTTCATCCATTATGCCCAGGGGTAGTGAGTAGTGCATGGGCCTAGTCTTTCTGTGGGTTGTCTTGAATTTAAACATCATGGAGGGACTGGATGGCTTGGGATTGTGCTGATTTTTCTGTGATTTTCGTTTTTTTGGCATGTTGTGGCCTTTTCACCAGGGGTAGTGAGTGGTGCATGGGCCTAGTCTTTCTGTGGGTTGTCTTGAATTTAAACATCATGGAGGGGCTGGATGGCTTGGGATTGTGGTGATTTTTCTGTCATTTTCGTTTTTTTGGCCTGTTGTGGACAGGCCATGTGGTTGGGGGCCATTTTGAGTGCTGCTACAGGCCCTGGCCATGTGCTGTGAGGGAGGGGGCCATTTTGAATGCAGGCAGTGTTCTCAGGCCTGCACTCATTTTGCCTAGCTTTCATCCATTATGCTCAGGGGTAGTGAGTGGTGCATGGGCCTAGTCTTTCTGTGGGTTATATTGAATTTAAACATCATGGAGGGGCTGGATGGCTTGGGATTGTGCTGATTTTTCTGTGATTTTCGTTTTTTTGGCCTGTTGTGGCCTTTTCACCAGGGGTAGTGAGTGGTGCATGGGCCTAGTCTTTCTGTGGGTTGTCTTGAATTTAAACATCATGGAGGGGCTGGATGGCTTGGGATTGTGCTGATTTTTCTGTGATTTTCGTTTTTTTGGCCTGTTGTGGCCTTTTCACCAGGGGAAGTGAGTGGTGCATGGGCCTAGTCTTTCTGTGGGTTGTCTTGAATTTAAACATCATGGAGGGGCTGGATGGCTTGGGATTGTGCTGATTTTTCTGTGATTTACATTTTTTTGGCCTGTTGTTGTGGCCTTTTCACCAGGGGTAGTGACTAGTGAGTGTTGCATGGGCCTAGTCTTTCTGTGGGGTGTCTTGAATTTAAACATCACGGAGGGCATGGGATTGTGCTGATTTTTCAGTGATTTTCGTATTTTTGGCCTGTTGTGGCCTTTTCACCAGGGGTAGTGAGTGGTGCATGGGCCTAGTCTTTCTGTGGGTTGTCTTGAATTTAAACATCATGGAGGGGCTGGATGGCTTGGGATTGTGCTGATTTTTCTGTGATTTTCGTTTTTTTGGCCTGTTGTGGCCTTTTCACCAGGGGTAGTGAGTGGTGCATGGGCCTAGTCTTTCTGTGGGTTGTCTTGAATTTAAACATCATGGAGGGGCTGGATGGCTTGGGATTGTGCTGATTTTTCTGTGATTTTCGTTTTTTTGGCCTGTTGTGGACAGGCCATGTGGTTGGGGGCCATTTTGAGTGCTGCTACAGGCCCTGGCCATGTGCTGTGTGGGGGGGGGCCATTTTGAATGCGGGCAGTGTTCTCAGGCCTGCACCCATTTTGCCTAGCTTTCATCCATTATGCCCAGGGGTAGTGAGTGGTGCATGGGCCTAGTCTTTCTGTGGGTTGTCTTGAATTTAAACATCATGGAGGGGCTGGATGGCTTGGGATTGTGCTGATTATTCTGTGATTTTCGTTTTTTTGGCCTGTTGTGGACAGGCCATGTGGTTGGGGGCCATTTTGAGTGCTGCTACAGGCCCTGGCCATGTGCTGTGAGGGAGGGGGCCATTTTGAATGCAGGCAGTGTTCTCAGGCCTGCACCCATTTTGCCTAGCTTTCATCCATTATGCCCAGGGGTAGTGAGTAGTGCATGGGCCTAGTCTTTCTGTGGGTTGTCTTGAATTTAAACATCATGGAGGGACTGGATGGCTTGGGATTGTGCTGATTTTTCTGTGATTTTCGTTTTTTTGGCATGTTGTGGCCTTTTCACCAGGGGTAGTGAGTGGTGCGTGGGCCTAATCTTTCTGTGGGTTGTCTTGAATTTAAACATCATGGAGGGGCTGGATGGCTTGGGATTGTGGTGATTTTTCTGTCATTTTCGTTTTTTTGGCCTGTTGTGGACAGGCCATGTGGTTGGGGGCCATTTTGAGTGCTGCTACAGGCCCTGGCCATGTGCTGTGAGGGAGGGGGCCATTTTGAATGCAGGCAGTGTTCTCAGGCCTGCACTCATTTTGCCTAGCTTTCATCCATTATGCTCAGGGGTAGTGAGTGGTGCATGGGCCTAGTCTTTCTGTGGGTTATATTGAATTTAAACATCATGGAGGGGCTGGATGGCTTGGGATTGTGCTGATTTTTCTGTGATTTTCGTTTTTTTGGCCTGTTGTGGCCTTTTCACCAGGGGTAGTGAGTGGTGCATGGGCCTAGTCTTTCTGTGGGTTGTCTTGAATTTAAACATCATGGAGGGGCTGGATGGCTTGGGATTGTGCTGATTTTTCTGTGATTTTCGTTTTTTTGGCCTGTTGTGGCCTTTTCACCAGGGGAAGTGAGTGGTGCATGGGCCTAGTCTTTCTGTGGGTTGTCTTGAATTTAAACATCATGGAGGGGCTGGATGGCTTGGGATTGTGCTGATTTTTCTGTGATTTACATTTTTTGGCCTGTTGTTGTGGCCTTTTCACCAGGGGTAGTGACTAGTGAGTGTTGCATGGGCCTAGTCTTTCTGTGGGGTGTCTTGAATTTAAACATCACGGAGGGCATGGGATTGTGCTGATTTTTCAGGGGTTTTTTTGGGGTGTATAACTGAACTGATGTTCCTCGGTCTTCCATTGCTTTTAGGTGCACAAGACTCAAGAGAACCACCAGTGCCAGGAAGAAGTCCTGCAGCGGTGTATGTGTGCAGCATAACGTCACGCGATGTCACGTCTGGCCACAGACAACTCTGCAACTCGTGCAACTGCGGCCTGCCGTTCTGACCTGCTCTGAAGAAGATGGCCCCAAAAAAATTTCTCCGTAGCTCCTCTAGCAAGAAAGTTGCCAGTAAGGAGCAGAAGAAGCAAGTTACCAAGGAGGCTGGTGTGCCGGTCGCCGCATTTTTTGGGAGTAAAAAAAAAAGTACGCCTGCAGCAGCAGCGGGATCTGCTGGGGACCAAGCTGGGAGCAGCACCCCCGCTCCATTGGGCTCAGTGCCTCCACCACCACCACCATGCCAACTTAGGTCAAAGCCCTTGAGTGCTGCAGAGGCAGTCAGTGTACTTCTTAAATCACCATCGACCAGTGATGTTGGCTCATCGCAAGAAAGTAGCAGCAATGTCCCTGAATCAACACAGGTTGTTGTAACTCATCTGACAAGTGTTGAACAACCACAGCCGCAACAACAACCACATGTGCAAGTACAAGCCCAAGTACATGTGGAAGGAGAGGCAGCGCAAGGAGATGCGCAAGCAGAGGTGCATGGAGGGTCACAAGTGCCCACAATAGTTGTTCCTCCCGAAGTAGGGGCACATCAGGAAATCTACAATCAAACCGAGGTATGATTTGAGGAAGCCACTCCTCCTGATGATGATTCATTGTCTTCCACATCCCTAGCAAGGAAAAGATCAAGGGGGGTGTCTACATCTTCTTCAAGCCCACCTCCTTCTGATGATTTGGATGAAGAATGGGAACCTCAACCATCACAGCCGTCTGAGAGTGAGCCACACCATGATCTGACAAAGGTACTTAAGCGGAAAAGGAAGCGCGTCCCAAGGCTCATACTTATGGAGTGTGATGAGGCTCAACAAGAAGTGGCGGATACTCCTGCTGATGAAGACTCTCACGACGACAACGCAGTCATCATAAAGGTCACTGCAGCCCCAGCGGGCATGCAGCAAAAAGACATTTTGACCCTAGCCCGAGAAGCTGCTGAGCGTGATGATGTTGTCGACGAGGAGGCAATGGAAGAAACACCACAATCATTGGAGTTAACTAGTACACCAACACCTACCGCTTCCATATTTCTTACTCGCCAGAAGGGACCTCCATCCACCTCGACCTCAATTAGTGGTGGTGAAAGTGCAAAACGTACTGAAGTTCGGCAATCCACATCCTCCACTTCATCTGGCATTAGCAGCAGGACCACCACCACCAGTATCGCCGCCTCCTCCGGCCCCTAAAGACATTTCAAGTCCGCAGTTTGGGACTTCTTTAGTGTTTCCACAAAAAAGGAAAACCTCGCCATTTGTAGCATTTGTAAGTTGGCAGTTAGTCGTGGTAAGTTTGGTTCCAACTATGGTACCGGAGGCCAGAGAGGTCATCTTGAAAGAAAGCACGCTGTCCAATGGTTTGCGCACCTACAGGCGATCAAGGAAGCCCGAATTGCACATAAGGATGTTTCATCTGATGATGACGAGGAGGAAGAAGACGTGTCAAACACTTCACTTACACCCAGTACCCCTGTCAGCAGCACACCCCATGTGAGCCACACTAAGAGTGTGGGAGAGAGTGAGACACCAATGCGCAAAAGTTCATCAGCGAGCGTAACTGGGTCGAAGATATCATCATCATCCCGTAAATGCTTGGTCCAGGGCAACATTAAAAAGATGTTGTTTACAGAAGTGCAATATGAACACAACCACCCACTGACGCGTCTGTATAACACTAAGCTGGCTAGAAATGCTATCTCTCGACCTTCTCCCTTTTTCTTTTGTAGAAGGGGTTGGTTTTCTAGAATAAGTGGCAGCGCTCTAATGGTGGAGGTAATTGGGGCAGCTTTGCAGAAGAGTGCTGTTCACACTATACATCTGACAACAGACATGTGGACCAGTGGCGCAGGCGCTGATTACATGTGCATCACTGCACACTGGGTCTCTTTTTCAGGGGTTAAAGCAAAGCTAAACGCAGGTGTTGACCCGGACCAAGTTTTCAAAGCTGCTCGGAAACATGCAACACTAGCCATGTTTGGTTTGGAGAAACGTCACACAGCACAAAACATTTTGGATGAGTTTAACACAAAGGTCCTTGACTGGCTGTCCCCAAAAAAACACCAGATTAGTTATGTTTCCACGGATAATGGCGCCAATGTAGTTCAGGCCATGGAGCTGGGTCAGTATTTCAGAGTGCCGTGTTTGGCGCACTGTATAAACCTGGTTGTCAAAAAATTCTTGAGTGATAAAGAGAGTCCAGCGTACGAGGTAGTGGAGACCTGCCGTAAAATGTGCAACCATTTCAGCCATTCTTTTAAGGCCCGGAAGCATCTGAGGAGCCTGCTACATGACCGTCGAATGCCAGTGAAAGCACTCATCCAGGAGGTGGTAACACGTTGGAACTCAACCTTCTACATGCTTGAGCGTCTGTATGAGCAGTATTCGGTACTCGATCAATATTTCTTAACACAGGGTACAGCTCAGAAGGACCTGAGGATGGGTGCGGATCAATGGCACATAGTTAAAAGCCTGACACGCATGCTTCGTCCTTTTGAGGTCTTCACGCGTGCAGTCAGCAAGGAGGACTGTAATTTGGGAAAAGCTATCCCATTGTTGTACATGCTGGAGCACCAACTGAAGGAGGTGTGTTCTGTGTTTCAAAAAGATGAAAAAAACAAAGACCCTTTTGTTTTGGCGGAGAAATTATTAGAGCGCCTACGTGGTGATGAACGTCTTAAAATGATCCACTCAGAACAGCATTACATTTGTGCTACTATTCTGGATCCACGCTACAAAAAGGCGCTGGCAGGCCAAGCATTCTTTCCTTTTGATGATGAACATGTTCCAAAGTACAAACGTTGGCTAGCCTTGTCAGCCAAGAGGTTTGAAAGAGAACAGCAGAAATTTGAAGGAAAAGGCAGTACATCAGCATCAGCAGGCCATCCCCAGTCAAAACAATCCACTTCTGCACCTGTGGCTGTGGCTGTGGCACAAGTGACCTCTCAGCCGTTAAAGACACCGGCAACCGGATCATCTGCACCAGACACAACAGAAACATTGGAGGCTGAAGAGGATTGGCTAGCTCGGCTTGGGTTTGGTTCTCAGAAGGTCACAGGCACAGCAACAGCTAAGCAAAGTGGAGGAACCTTGGATGAGGACCTTGAGTCGATGGTAAAGGACTATCTGAATGACTCAACAGAGGTCTATGTTAATGCTGACCTATTGGCGTATTGGCTTGGGAAAAAAGAATTGTGGCCACAGCTCTCCAACCTGGCTTTAAACTACTTGTCTTGCCCACTCGCAAGCGTGTCTTCTGAACGTGTTTTCAGTGCTGCTGGTGCCATTGTAACTCCCAAACAGAGCCGCCTCTCGCCCAAAAATGTGGAGAGGTTAACAATGATCAAGATGAATCAGCACCTCATATCACCAGATTACAGAGTACGAGAAAGCGCGCCGGATGAAGACGAGGTGGACAGCAACGTAGATGAGGGAATTTCTACTCTGTCAGGTGACACTGAGCTCACCCTGCCTGAATTCGCAGAGTATGAAGACGAAGCCTTATTCTTATTCCTGGACCTTAACACCGAGCCCTGAAAATGAGACAATGAATCAATAACTTTCTTTTTCGTCCTTATTCACTTTCATTCCTGTGTGTCTGTCTTTCTTTGTTGTGCACAGTTAATATAATTCAAACTTTAATCACCTAATCACAAAAACAAGCCCATCAGCAGAATTGTCTTCACTTGTTTGCTTATTGATTTGAAGGTGCCGCAGTCTGCATTCCTCAGGTTCACAAGTTCAGAAGAACATGCTCCTCTATCCTCCTCCTCCAGAGTCCTATTTCCATCAAAGCAGAGGGCTGGATTACGCCCAATGAAGAAAGACTCAGCACTTGTGGGGGTGTTCTACTTCTTTGCGTGTGAGTTGACGGCTCTGGGGCCATTGCTGGGAAGCTCTAATACCGGATAAAAGTGGTTTGGACCAAATCGGAGGCAGAATTTATTTTGTGTTTTTGCTGACTTGCTTGCCTTTGAGGTGCTCTTTGGGGGGGTTCCGGCTGTTTGTGGGTGAGTTTCGGGGTCTGGGAGCACTGCTGGGACAGTCTAATCTTGATTGCATTTGCTTTTCAGGAAATCCGTTGTGGTAAACGGGAGTTATGGCCTAGCTACACAGCGAGTTTGGACCGAAGGCCGAGAAATATTGTAAGTATGAGATTTTGCTTTTGGGCTGTTTGGGGGTGTTGTGCTTTTTGGCGGGTGGGTTGACGGGTCTTGGGGCATTCCTGGGAAGGTCTAATACCGGATAGAAGTGGTTGGGACAAAATCCACGCTGATTTTTTTTGTTGCTATTTCTGACATTTTGCTCAATGTAGCATTTTCGGGGGCCTGTTTGGGGGGATTCCTGGTGTTTGTGGGTGGGTTTCGGGGTCTGGGAGCACTGCTAGGACACTCTAATCTTGATTGCATTTGCTTTTCAGGAAATCCGTGGTGGTAAACCGGAGTTATGGCCTAGCTACACAGCGCGTTTGGACCGACGGCCGAGAAATATTGTAAGTATGAGATTTTGCTTTTGGGCTGTTTGGGGGTGTTGTGCTTTTTGGCGGGTGGGTTGGCGGGTCTTGGGGCATTCCTGGGAAGGTCTAATACCGGATAGAAGTGGTTGGGACAAAATCCACGCTGATTTTTTTTGTGCTATTTCTGACATTTTGCTCAATGTAGCATTTTCGGGGGCCTGTTTGGGGGGCTGCCTGGTGTTTGTGGGTGGGTTTCGGGGTCTGGGAGCACTGCTGGCTACGGATACTTTACTTTGCAAGAGGTTTGAAGCAAATCCATGGTGGCAGAGGGGAGTTAGGGCCTAGCTGCAGAGCGCGCGCGGAGTGAATTGGGAAATTGGCAAAAAATTTACCAAGTCCTCATTTTTGTACTTTTGCTCTTTGGCTGTTTGGGGGTCTTCTACTTGTTTTCTCCTGGGTTGACGGCTCTGGGGCCATTGCTGGGAAGCTCTAATACCGGATAAAAGTGGTTTGGACCAAATCGGAGGCGGAATTTTTTGTGTGTTTTTGCTGACTTGCTTGCCTTTGAGGAGCTCTTTGGGGGGGTTCTTTGGCTGTTTGGGGGTCTTCTACTTGTTTTCTCCTGGGTTGACGGCTCTGGGGCCATTGCTGGGAAGCTCTAATACCGGATAAAAGTGGTTTGGACCAAATCGGAGGCGGAATTTTTTGTGTGTTTTTGCTGACTTGCTTGCCTTTGAGGAGCTCTTTGGGGGGGTTCCGGCTGTTTGTGGGTGAGTTTCTGGGACTGGGAGCACTGCTGGGACAGTCTAATCTTGATTGCATGTGCTTTTCAGGAAATCCGTGGTGGTAAACCGGAGTTATGGCCTAGCTACACAGCGCGTTTGGACCGAAGGCCGAGAAATATTGTAAGTATGAGATTTTGCTTTTGGGCTGTTTGGGGGTGTTGTGCTTTTTGGCGGGTGGGTTGGCGGGTCTTGGGGCATTCCTGGGAAGGTCTAATACCGGATAGAAGTGGTTGGGACAAAATCCACGCAGATTTTTTTTTTGCTATTTCTGACATTTTGCTCAATGTAGCGTTTTCGGGGGCCTGTTTGGGGGGCTTCCTGGTGTTTGTGGGTGGGTTTCGGGGTCTGGGAGCATTGCTGGCTATGGATACTTTACTTTGCAAGAGGTTTGAAGCAAATCCATGGTGGCAGAGGGGAGTTACGGCCTAGCTGCAGAGCGCGCGCTGAGTGATTTGGGAAATTGGCAAAAAAATGACTTAGTCCCCATTTTTGTACTTTTGCTCTTTGGCTGTTTGGGGATCTTCTACTCTTTTTCTCCTGGGTTGACGGCTCTGGGGCCATTGTTGGGAAACTCTAATACCGGATAAAAGTGGTTTGGACCAAATCGGAGGCGGAATTTTTTTTGTGTTTTTGCTGACTTGCTTGCCTTTGAAGAGCTCTTTGGGGGGTTCCGTCTGTTTGTGGGTGAGTTTCGGGGTCTGGGAGCACTGCTGGGACAGTCTAATCTTGATTGCATTTGCTTTTCAGGAAATCCGTGGCGGTAAACCGGAGTTATGGCCTAGCTACACAGCGCGTTTGGACCGAAGGCCGAGAAATATTGCAAGTATGAGATTTTGCTTTTGGGCTGTTTGGGGGTGTTGTGCTTTTTGGCGAGTGGGTTGGCGGGTCTTGGGGCATTCCTGGGAAGGTCTAATACCGGATAGAAGTGGTTGGGACAAAATCCACGCTGATTTTTTTTTGCAATTTCTGACATTTTGCTTAAAGTAGCGTTTTCGGGGGCCTGTTTAGGGGGCTTCCTGGTGTTTGTGGGTGGGTTTCGGGGTCTGGGAGCACTGCTGGGACACTCTAATCTTGATTGCATTTGCTTTTCAGGAAATCCGTGGTGGTAAACCGGAGTTATGGCCTAGCTACACAGCGCGTTTGGACCGAAGGCCGAGAAATATTGTAAGTATGAGATTTTGCTTTTGGGCTGTTTGGGGGTGTTGTGCTTTTTGGCGGGAGGGTTGGCGGGTCTTGGGGCATTCCTGGGAAGGTGTAATACCGGATAGAAGTGGTTGGGACAAAATCCATAAGGAAAAGCCTTTTGGCACTTTTTGTAACTTAGGGTTCGTTAGGGTTAGCCATAGCAGCAGGATTGCATGTGTTTTGGGGTGTTCTAGATTTTTACAACTGAGTTCTGGGGTCTTAGAGCACTCGTGAGAATGTGTAATTTTGGTTGCAAGTCATTTGAAGTAAATCCATGGTGGGAAAGGGGGGATTTGGCATAGTTAAAGAAAGCCTTTGCCACTATTCTTAACTTATGGCTCGTTAGAGTTAGCAGTATTTCTATTGCATGTGTTTGGGTGGGGGGGGTTTTCGAGTCTTGGAGCGATGCTGGCTATGGATACTTTTGCTTGCTTGCAAGTGGTTTGAATACAATCTACGGTGGTTAAGGGGGTATTTGGGCCTACTTTTACTTTCGAAGTACGTTTTGTCACCAGTTTTCTGCTGGGCCTCGTTTTTTGAGATCTGATTGGGGGTCTTCTACATTTTTGCAACTGGCTTTAGTAAGGGTCTGGGTGGAAGCACTGCTGGGAAGGTCTAATTTTGCTCTAAAACACAGTTTACAGTACACCTAGCTTGAGGGGAAAGATCCGCTAAATTAATTCGCCCATACTTATTTATCCTTGAAAAGGTGACTCAGACAGAGTACGCACTTTCAAAAATGTTGTACTGTCTATTAGGAAAATCAAAGTGTGACTTTTTGCACTACCCAGCGTACATACCTTATATTTATTTATCAGTGCTGTTTTTCGTTCAATAATTACAGGCCGGGTTTCAGTCTGCAATGGGGAAAAAAGGATGGAGTCAGGCTTCACATTAGCGAGCCGCAATTCAGCATCCGCCAGGCAGGCAGTGTACAGGGTGTCTTCTGGTCACCAACATTGATGGACGAAGCGTCAGCTGGAATGGAGGAGTGCCGCTAATAAGAGCAATTGTTTGCTGCATGCAACTTACTTACCAAATTCAACAGGACAACTACAACAATACAGATACAGTATCCATTATTTTATTCAATGAGTGTGTGTGACTGCATTTCTTGGATCTCTCTCTGCTTCTAAATTGATCCCTACAGCCATTCTATAGGTTTTACTTCGGCTATTTTTTTAACCTAATTTAATGTAGCCCTATACTGTCGCATTCTGGCATTCACGGTTGTCGAAAGTACTACTTACTTTTCTGTAACAATGCATTCAGTAGTGCATGCACTTCCTTTATGTCACGTAAAAGATTTATGGTTAGCTTTGTACCCAAAAATTTCTTTATGTTCAATTATTGTTTGTCCATGCTGTGCTTTTTTTTTTCTCTCAACAAAACCTACCCAAAAAGAAACCCCCATTCCTATCCATTTTACAAACCCTAACCTTCTTCCCCCGGGTTGTGTGGTTTTGCTTGATGTGTGACTAACTGACATCAATAATTCCACACACTTGCTGGGGAGGATAAGGTCATAGCAACAGGCTGGTGAAGGAATCCGAGGATATATTCTAGACTTACTCAGGTTCAGTACTATTTCTTGTAGTATTAGCCAATGTCAAAGAAATCCTATAAATACTTTACCATTTGTTAGGCTACATTGTGGCACTGTTGTAGTCTAGTGTACTGTCACCTGCTATATTCTCTATGGTACCGTTGTAATGCTACAGTAAGGTAAAACCAGGTTTCATTTTCTTTTTTTCCATAGCCATGCAACTGCCACTGTGTCACACCACACCACTAGTACCACCACAAGGAGGAGGAAATTTCAGCCGCCCTGGATTGCAACCTTAATCGCCATTTCCCGTGGAGCCAGCCCTGGGCCTAGCCCTACTTTCAAACACAAATTACAGGTAAGATAAGCGTTTGGTTGGAGGTAGTATAATGGAGTATTAGGAGAGACGAGAGATTGACTGTAGTACTACTAAAGTCCAATGAATGTTCAGGAAAACAAACTTACTGTTAAACCCCCACCAACCAGACTCAAAAGCAGTAAAAAACAGGTATGGTCAGATAAAGTTTCAAAAAGTATATCTTTATAGCCCTAACAAAATAATCTCCCGCAAGACCCTCCCTAACCCCAACGATTGTCCTTCAAAAGTCCCCAAAAACCCAACTCCCAATTCCCATCCCCCAAAAGTCTCTAAAAAAGGGGCAAGGGACACTATGGCAGGGTGCTGTTGACTTTAGCAGCCAGGGCATCATGCTCCTTGCGGAGGGTGGCATGTTCGAAGCGGAGGCCCTCCACCAAGTTCTTATAGTTCAGGACCTCCTTATCCAGGTAGGACAGTCTGAGGGATAAGCGGTGCCGGCGTGCCTTGCAAATACTGTGGGGGGCAGCTGCTGTCTTTGCTGCTCGGCGGTGGCGTTTGGCATTGGTAGCCCGGCTCCGTACCGCTGGAGCACTGCACTGGCTGGCAGCCCGCACGGAGGAGGATGCAGCTGTCCCAGTGGACGTTGTTGTATTACCAGACTGCGTCTCCTCCTCCTCCAGGGCCACCAGCCACCGATATTCAGCGACAGTGGGATCCAGCCTCCGTTGCCGGGCCATTCGAGCCAGCTCCTTCCTCCTTGATGGTCCTTTGGATTTGGAAGGAGCAACTACATGAAGAAAGAAAGACATAGTCTGTAACCAATGCTCCTTAAGATTAACACAAAATGATTGAGCAGAAAGTTGTCACAGTACAAGTAGCAAATTGAAAGCACAGTACATAACTATTGAGGACAGTATCTATGTAACCTCTGACTTCTTCATCCTTGCTCTAACATTAGTGGGAGTTTAAGGAACAAATTCTACGAGCACTATGGACTTCCATTACAGTTGACTATGACAGTACACCAGTTTTATTCTTCTTCTTCTCTCTTGTTTAGGAAAATTGGTACGTTATCTTATGCAAGCCGGCATAATGCCAGCGCAGTGCACTTGCACCCGAGAAAAACAGACGCACACCATGGTGAGTGAGACAGACTTGCGTTACTGTACCGGTCCAGTACATGCAGGTGGTGAAGCTCTTACTTTTCTATTACGGGTGGCACTGAGAATACTCTGTTAAAAGGGCTACTGCTTAATTAATTTAGCTTTCACCCTACAGTGCAAATGAGTACTAGAAAAGGAAAATGAAGAAGCTAAATAATCTGATTATCTATCACTTCACATGGGATGTATTGGATTACATATGGGATGACTTTAGGTGCTTTGCTTATTATTGAGTGAACAGTGATACACCCACACATGAATGACGTACTACTACTAAAATAAAGTTATTAAGAGAGGTAGGGAGTGTCCACCGTAATAGCCGGATATATGCTGTGCTTGCAGTTGCAATACAATTTGAATTTGAATTTGAAGGGATTTGTATAGCGCTCGTACACCTGGCGGTTTCTTGGCGCTCACTGGCAACTGCTACTCAGTGTGTCGGAAAGGGGAAAAAGTTGAGCATTCAGGATGGGAAGGCTTGGGTGAAGAGGAAAGTCTTGAGGTCTCTACGGAAGAGGAGGTACTGGGTGCAGGTTCTGAGGGGCAATGGGAGAGAGTTCCAGAAGGCTGGACCCGTGGTAGCAAATTTTGAACCACCCCACTTCTTCCGTTTGAAGCGGGGAACCAGGAGGAGGTGGTGAGAAGAGGATCGGAGGTCTCGTGAGGGAGTGTAGGATTGAATGGCCGAGTTAATGAAGGAAGGGGCAGAGCCTGTCCGGGCTTTAAAAATGGTGCAGCCGAGCTTGAATAAGACGCGTTGCCGGACAGGGAGCCAGTGTAGGGAAGAGAGAAGTGGGGTAACATGGTGTGATTTAGAAAGGTTAAAAACCAGCCGAGCGGCCTGGTTTTGAACAAGCTGGAGACGTCTCATGAGGTAGTTGGGCATGCCATGGTAGAGGATATTGCCATAATCAAGGCGGGATGTTACCATGGCTAGAAGAATTAGTTTGAGCGCGTCTGGGGCGAAAAATCGAGAGACTCTGCGGATAGTCCTGAGTGAAAGGAAGGCTGATGAAACTACAGCAGAAACTTGGGAATGTAGGGAGAGTTGGTTATTGATTTTAAATCCACGGGTTTTGACAGAGGAAACAGGAGTGGGAGGGGAGCCTAGTGAGGGGGGCCAAAAGGAGGAGGTCCAAGGACTGGAGCAACCACCCGTCAACACCAACTCCGTTTAATCCGGGTTGAGCTTCAGGTGGTTGAAGTTCATCCAGTCCTGGATGAAGGTCATAATGGACTGGACTTTGGACATGGACTCCGGGGTAGAGGAAAGGGAAAAAATAAGCTGGAGATCGTCTGCGTAATTGTACACAGAGACCTCCAGTTGCTGTAAAGCAAAGATGAGGGGGGCAATGTAAAGGTTAAATAAAAGGGGGGACAAAGAGGAGCCCTGGGGGACACCACACTGTATGGGTTGAAATTCCGCAGAGAACTCTCCCAGATGAACCGCTTGAGTCCGGCCGCTCAAAAAGGAGGATAACCATCGTAAGGCTGTTCCTCTGATTCCCGCCGCTTCGACACGTGAAAGTAAGATGGTATGATCCACCTTGTCGAATGCGGCGGAGAGATCTAAAAGGACCAGGGCCTGATGTTGATTGGTATCCATTCCTTTGCGGAGGTTGTCCAGAACTGATGTTATAACGGACTCAGTTGAGTGGGCCGGGCGGAAGCCGGCCTGTCTTGGAGCCAACACACCATGACTTTCGACGAACTCGCTCAGGGTTTTTACCACGTGCCGTTCCAATACCTTGGCCAGGTAAGGCAAGAGGGAGATTGGGCGGAAGTTAACTGGATCGGAGGGATCCGCTACGGGTTTTTTCAGAATCGGAACGGTCACTGCCGATTTGAGTGCAGGGGTTGCGATGCCCTGAGCCAGCGAGCTGTTTAGGAGCACTAAAGGTGGTGAAGGGCAGTAAGTGTAAATCTGCTTTAGAATGTAGGCGGGGCAGGGGTCCAGCGGGGAGCCAGACTTAACCAACGGGAGAATGGAGAGGAATGAGTCGGTCGAGAGGGGAGGAAATGACTCCAGATGTGCAGTGACTGGAGGACGGAAGGGGTCAGTGAAGGTCTGGGATGGAGGAGGAATATTACTTTTGATTTTATTGATTTTGTCCAGGAAGAAGTGATTGAGCGAGTCGCATAGTGTTTGAGAAGGAGATGGTTTGAGTGATGCTCTGTCGGAAAAAGCAAGATCCTGGATGATAGAAAACATTTCTCTTGGCCGATTCTCCGCGAGTTGGATTTTAGAGGAGAAATAGTTTTTCTTTGTGTCTAGTATGGCTTTCTTGTACTGAATGAGAAGTTCAGTATAGCGGTTTTTAGCAATAGGGCAGTAGTTCCGTCTCCATTGTCGTTCAGCTTGGCGGAGAGTAAGTTTTTTGATCTTTAGGTCGTCTGAGAACCAGCGGTTTGCGTCTTTGGGGCGTTTGGTTGCGATGCGTTTTAGAGGAGCGATGGCATCGCACCCGACCCGCAGCCAGTTGGTGATAGCTTCTGCCTGCCCAGAGGAAGGCAGCACGGTCAGATCAGGGCTGGAGGAGGAGAGGAGAGTCGAGAGGGCTTCGATGTCAACACGATTCCATGAACGCGCCCAGACATTTCTAGCAGAGGTGGGCTTAGGTGGTGGAACAGGGGATAAGGAAAAGGTGATTAGTGAATGATCTGACCATGAACATGGGGAAATCAAAAGGGGATTGACCGGGCAATCACGTTGCCAAATTTGGTCCAGGATGTGTCCCAACCTGTGTGTGGGAGTATTAACAACTGATGTGAAGTTTAGTGACAGAAGAGAGTCTGAGAACTCCTTGGACGTGGCACATTCCGCGGGGTCGGAGGGCCAGAAGTTAAAATCTCCCAGGACTATGATGGAGGCGTGGTTAACAACCAAAGTCGCCATTAGGTCTTGAAAACAGGGGAGGAAAGTTTGGGGGGGGGGGAGGGGGGTCTGTACACAAGGACACAGGTTAGCGGGGGGGAAAAGGAGGGAGAGCTAACCACTAGGCAGTCTGAGATTCCCACGGAGGGGGAGACCAGAGGCTGGAAGGTGAGTTCCTTGTGGGCGATCAAGGCGACCCCTCCGCCGGGCCTGCCAGAGGAGCGATCTGCTCGAATGGCATAATAGGCCGGGGGAGTATCGCTAGCAGGGAAGGGAGGGAGCTGTCCGAGAACCAGGTCTCGGTAAGAAACAATAAGTCAGGTTTATGCGAGTCAAGTAGAGTGAAAAGATCGAGCTGGTGTTTTACTGCCGATCTTGTGTTTAGATATATGACAGAAATTGCTGTGGGGGGAAGGGCATCTGGATGCCGATTAGGGGGGCTGGTATTTAGGGACGTAGACAAGGTGTTGGTATGGACTAAGTTCTGTGAGGTTAATAGTCCAAGATTGGAGATGCGAGCTAAGGTAGCAGCCGGAAGGGTCCACTTTCCTTGAAGGGTGGTGAGTTGTGAGTGGGGGTATTGGCTGAGAGAAGCAGGGTGTATGGCCTCTGGCCTCGGTCGGTCGCGGACGGGCGCAGACGGGCTTTCCTTAGGTGCGCCCGCTGCGCTCGTCCGCTGCGCTTCCTGGGGAGGCACATACTTATGGAGTGGTGAGTAAATGGGCGGTGGGCGTGGCCTCCAAGGGGGGCGTGGCCTGTCGATCGTTCGAGGCGCGGGCGTTTTACGCGCCGGTTTCAATACAGCGAGGGGTCCGCTTGTCAGACTCAAAGGCTTGGGGTGAGTGCAATCAGATTTAAAAACACAATAAATCAGAGCAATACAGTTTTAAAAAAGAAGCTCTCTCCCGGCTTTCCGCCTCAGGAGCAGCGAGTTTGCAAGTAGAGACGCTAGTGGTCAGCGTCCTACTTATACAGTGGGCGGTGGGCGTGGCATCCAAGGGGGGCGTGGCCTGTCGATCGTTCGAGACGCTGGCGTTTTACGCGCCGGTTTCAATACAGCGAGGGGTCCGCTTGTCAGACTCAAAGGCTTGGGGTGAGTGCAATCAGATTTAAAAACACAATAAATCAGAGCAATACAGTTTTAAAAAAGAAGCTCTCTCCCGGCTTTCCGCCTCAGGAGCAGCGAGTTTGCAAGTAGAGACGGTAGTGGTCAGCGTCCTACTTATACAGTGGGCGGTGGGCGTGGCCTCCAAGGGGGCGTGGCCTGTCGATCGTTCGAGGCGCTGGCGTTTTACGCGCCGGTTTCAATACAGCGAGGGGTCCGCTTGTCAGACTCAAAGGCTTGGGGTGAGTGCAATCAGATTTAAAAACGCAATCAGAGCAATACAGTTTTAAAAAAGAAGCTCTCTCCCGGCTTTCCGCCTCAGGAGCAGCGAGTTTGCAAACTACTGCTACTATTCATGGTAGTATTTGGACAAAATTACAACTTCTTTTCCTTGCCTTTCCTACACTGGAACGGACGTGCGGGTGCGGTGTTACATGCTCTTCAAAGTAACACTTAGTTCATCCAGTGACCGTCTACTCTCTCTAGATACACATATGCTATCTAAGAGTCAGATAGTACCATGAATGATCCAGGCATCCATCCATTCAAAGTATATGCACACATACAGTTTCTGTTTCACCCACCCAGGCTGTTCTCCTTCCACCCATCCTTGCTTCATCATTCACCCAGCCATGCACCATACCATATTCTTTCCTTCCCAGCCACCTCGGGGACCAAGCAAACACATATCATTCTTCTTTGCCAGTCATCATTACATTTCTCGTCCTTCCACACTTACTTACACCCTTCTTTCGCTTTTCGTTCATCCCATCCATCAAGTTCATCTCAGATCTGATTCACAGCTAAGTCGAAGTACATTTAGAGGAGGGAGGCTACTACCTGTTTTATTTATAATACACCCGTGCAGAAAGCACACTCTGCAGACTTCAATCTCAATAAGTAAGGAATATATAGCTTACCTCTGCCGGCCACCACCGTGTCATCCACCACAGAATTGTCCGGCACTTCCACCGCCTCCTCCCCAGAGTTGTCCTGGTCCAATGCCACCGTCACCTCCGCGCTGGCCCCGCCTCCAGATGTTCCACCTACAAAGTACATTTAATAATGTTAGAATACACCACTCACTACTATATAATATTTGGTCTAGGAGGAAGAAAGAAATGTGAAAAAAACAGTATACAATGTAATAATTTGTGACTGTCTACTATAAAGTAAAAATGTCCCTTTTTCCAGGGAAGTCTGTTGTCTTGCTGCACTTTTTGGCACAACTGATGAATGCTTGCTTTTTATTTTTAACACAAACCACTTTTTCTCCTAACAGACAGAAGCTTGACTTCTAAGAACACGAGCAGGATCAAGTTCAAACCAGGTGAGAGCTCGGCTCGACCACAAGAAATATGTCCAATTAATCGTCAGCACTAAGCACTTTTCCATTTTCAGTTAAACGTTTACTTTTATGACAAACTTGATTTTAATAAATGTGTTTACTTTTAATAAAGCTTTTAAACTTAAATAGACTCTGGGGTTTTTGGTCCTCCAGACTAGAGTGGATGAGCTAAAGGTTTTGCAATTTTTGCAAGCATGAGTCCGTGCCTCTGACATCATTGGGAAATAATCATAATCATCGGTGACTTTGGGAGCTAAATGACTCTGCCACACTATCTAGTCAGTAAGGAGATTGGGGGTTCAACTACAAAGTCTGTTATCACTGAGGTATGTGGAAAGTCTAACAGCACCTATTATAATTGATAAGCTAGGCAATGCATTATTTAGTGTCCATAGTTCTGTTTGTGCAGATTTGTCCCTGCAAATCTCCAAACCAAAAGTAAAGTAGTATCTTATTCTTTCTTGGTGGTCATTCACCTTTTTATTGTTGGCAATTGTTAAAGCATAAACATTTAGAAGACTTGAAAAGACATTATGGACAATCCCAGAGGACTGCACTCTGTGCATAGAGCTATTGCTGACTAGAATGGGAGTCCAATGGAATTGCCAAATGTGCAATCTTAGTTAGCTACACAGACAGACTAATAAGAATAATCTAGTAATACCACACGGAGTCATAGTCGAGGCAGGATAAGAATTTAGATCCAGTTTACAAGAATATCAAAGACGATTTAGAAAAAATCGAATGAGGAACGCTGCGAAAAAATAAGTACTCTATATTAAAATTAAAACTTACTGGGGCCAGGAAAGGAGCCCTCGCCTGCCCGATCCTGGCCTGCATCCTCAACAGCACCCTCCTCCTCCTCCTCCTGTGTCCTCCTCTTGCCCCTGGGGGAAGCTGATGTACAACATGAAAGAAAGAAAAACAGAAAACATGGATGATATTTGTCAACCAAATCAAACATTTCAAAAGAACTAACAAAATATTTTGGCGAAATAGCAAATAGACAACTATTCAATGGGATATATTATTGACCAATCTCATGTGGTCTACTACGTTATTAGTATTGCTTGATTTGCGGTCCGGCGAATTGTAAACTTCTTATGTAACTCACTACACAAAGTACTAAAAAGGTTTGCCTAGGATTGGCAGGCAACAGTCCGCAGCGCGCGAAGTGACAGCCAAAGTCCACCGTGATTGCAGATCAGCGACAACACTAAAGTTTCCTACTACATTAACCAGTCATTAAAATACTCAAACTATCAATCCACCACCACTATTTCTTCTTATCGCCATGTGTACAAAGGAAGGACTGGACTTGAGTCTGTAGGGGCTGATTTAGAATCCCCTTGCGGCTCTTTTGCTCCATTGTTGCGTGACTTCTGTGACGCAGCGGCAGCACAAAAGAGGCGCAATGATGCGGCGTATATTAACAACGTGACGCATATGGGAGATGCATCACGTTGTAAAGCCCTGCGCCATCAGGGGGTGTTCCGGCGCAAGGGAGGGCGTTCCTGCGCAGGAACGCATCCTAAAAGTGGCTGAGGGAAATCTACAAGATTTCAATCACTCACTTTAACGACAATGATGCGTGACTCAAACCCTGCGCCTGCTTGAAGCAGACGTACGGCTTGACGCAGCTTTGGGGAGATAGTGCACCCCAGAGCATTGATGGAGCTGCGCCATCGTTGCGACGCAACTCCAGCAATGCGCCGCCCTTACGGCACAGATGCATAACGCTTTGGTGACGTTTTGGGCCCATGGTGCTCTGCATTGTAAATACGGCGCACCATGGGTGATAGTGGCGTGGCGCACAATTACTGTCGCATCCCTGCTACTTTGCAGGGATGCGCCGGTAATTAAACATCTGAACCTTAGTGTGTAGCATTACGCAGTTCTTTAAACTACACTCATACATAATTTCACAGGCCAATGAAATGAACACAAAATCGGAAACAAATAAGCATAGTAGCAACACTACTGAGAAGGAGAGCAGTGCACCTGAAATGCACAGAAGATTTTGAAATATAATATACCTACAATGTTATGAGCAGCATTATTGCTCTTGGTAAAAAAAAAATTGCAATATAATAACACAGCAGGAGAAAACAGAGTAGTAAAGAAATAGCTACTACTACTACTCACCAAGCCCGGGGATCTCGAGGCCAAGCAGGTTGAGCAGATCTCGTTCACGGGTCAGGACATCCGTCCAGCGGTGGGTGGCCTGGTTGTAGGTGCGCCGGACCCGAGAGTGGTGGTACATGGCCCGGCACACCTTATCCCACCGCTTCCAGCGATCCCGCATCCCGTACCCGCCTCCGATCTTGCCGCCTGCCATTATGGTCCTGGGGAGGTGGCGCTGTACATAGAACACTAGTGCACCCACCTTCTCCGGGCTGAAAATCTCCCGGGCTGCGACTAAGCGTGGGCGGAAAATCCGTTCCGCTCGCGGATTTTGCGGATTTTCGGGAAATCCGCAATCCGCGAGATTTGCGGATTTCCCGCAAAATCCGCAAATTCGCACGCAGCGGATTTTTTTGGCGGCGCGCGGCGTTGGTGATACAATTTTTGCGGCGCGCGGCGTTTATCATCGTTTGCCGAGTTGTTTTTTTCGATAGTTTGCGAGTGCTGCGCCATTTTGGATCTTGCTGTGTGATCCCGCGGGAATTGGCGAGCGCGATTACGTCATCGCGGCTTGCCAGCGATAGTTTGTCAACGCGAGTACGGCGAGATCACGTCTCGCGATACTTCGCAATTGCGAGATTTGAGATGCGGCGAGCGAAAATATAAATTTGCAATTCTGCACAAGAAATCCACCAGCAAGCAGCATAAACCTTCTAGAAATGATGATTTTTATGTGAATAACTCCTTAGTTTGACATTTGCCTGCACTTTTTTAGCGAGGAGTCCATTTTGGGGAGGGGGGCAGGGGGGTGGGAGGAAGGAAGTGCCCCATAGTCTTCAACTTCCTGTTCCTGTTCAGCAGGCTCCTCCCAGTGCTTTGTCCATCTCCTGGTCACTTTTCATTCGGATGTGGACCTGGAAGGATTACTTTTTGTGGATGCTGCTGGATCTTTGGATTTGAGGCCTTTTTGACTTTCTTTGGATCACTGTTGGATTAGAAATTTTACAAGTAAGTTTGTTTGGGGCATTACAGTTGCTGCAACTAAAATTTTGGGATTTTCGATTTTTGGGCTGTTTTGGGGCCTTTTCCCCAGGGGTACTCAGTGGTGGGTGGACTGTGGTTGTCTTGAACTTAAACATCATGGAGGCCATAGATGAATTGGGATTGTGCTGATTTTTCTGTGTTATTCGATTTTTTTTTTTGGGTAAAATTTTGTGTTTTTCGATTTTTGACCTGTTGTTGGGGCCTTGACCAGGGGTAGTGAGTGGTGCATGGGCCTAGTCTTTCTGTGGGCTGTCTTGAATTTAAACATCATGGAGGCCATGGATGGAATGGGATTGTGCTGATTTTGCAGTGTTTTTCGATTTTTGGGCCTGTACTTGTGGCCTTTTCACCAGGGGTATTTGAGTCTAGCATGGGCCTAGTCTTTCTGTGGGCTGTCTTGAATTTAAACATCATGGAGGCCATGGATGGAATAGGATTGTGCTGATTTTGCAGTGTTTTTCGATTTTTGGGCCTGTACTTGTGGCCTTTTCACCAGGGGTATTTGAGTCTAGCATGGGCCTAGTCTTTCTGTGGGTTGTCTTGAATTTAAACATCATGGAGGCCATGGATTGAATGGGATTGTGCTGATTTTGCAGTGTTTTTCGATTTTTGGGGGTGTTCATGGGGAGGGACATGCCATGTGGCTGGTGGCCATTTTGAGTGCAGCTACAGGCACTGGCCATGTGCTGGCAGGCAAGTGGCCATTTTGAATGCAGGCTTTGTTGTTAGGCCTCCAACCATTTTGCCTACTTTTCAACCTTTATTTATGCCCAGGGGTAGTGAGTCTTGCATGGGCCTAGTATTTCTGTGGGTTGTCTTGAATTTAAACATCATGGAGGCCATGGATTGAATGGGATTGTGCTGATTTTGCAGTGTTTTTCGATTTTTGGGCCTGTACTTGTGGCCTTTTCACCAGGGGTATTTGATTCTAGCATGGGCCTAGTCTTTCTGTGGGCTGTCTTGAATTTAAACATCATGGAGGCCATGGATGGAATAGGATTGTGCTGATTTTGCAGTGTTTTTCGATTTTTGGGCCTGTACTTGTGGCCTTTTCACCAGGGGTATTTGAGTCTAGCATGGGCCTAGTCTTTCTGTGGGCTGTCTTGAATTTAAACATCATGGAGGCCATGGATGGAATGGGATTGTGCTGATTTTGCAGTGTTTTTCGATTTTTGGGGGTGTTCATGGGGAGGGACATGCCATGTGGCTGGTGGCCATTTTGAGTGCAGCTACAGGCACTGGCCATGTGCTGGCAGGCAAGTGGCCATTTTGAATGCAGGCTTTGTTGTTAGGCCTCCAACCATTTTGCCTACTTTTCAACCTTTATTTATGCCCAGGGGTAGTGAGTCTTGCATGGGCCTAGTATTTCTGTGGGTTGTCTTGAATTTAAACATCATGGAGGCCATGGATTGAATGGGATTGTGCTGATTTTGCAGTGTTTTTCGATTTTTGGGCCTGTACTTGTGGCCTTTTCACCAGGGGTATTTCAGTCTAGCATGGGCCTAGTCTTTCTGTGGGCTGTCTTGAATTTAAACATCATGGAGGCCATGGATGGAATAGGATTGTGCTGATTTTGCAGTGTTTTTCGATTTTTGGGCCTGTACTTGTGGCCTTTTCACCAGGGGTATTTGAGTCTAGCATGGGCCTAGTCTTTCTGTGGGCTGTCTTGAATTTAAACATCATGGAGGCCATGGATGGAATAGGATTGTGCTGATTTTGCAGTGTTTTTCGATTTTTGGGCCTGTACTTGTGGCCTTTTCACCAGGGGTATTTGAGTCTAGCATGGGCCTAGTCTTTCTGTGGGCTGTCTTGAATTTAAACATCATGGAGGCCATGGATGGAATGGGATTGTGCTGATTTTGCAGTGTTTTTCGATTTTTGGGGGTGTTCATGGGGAGGGACATGCCATGTGGCTGGTGGCCATTTTGAGTGCAGCTACAGGCACTGGCCATGTGCTGGCAGGCAAGTGGCCATTTTGAATGCAGGCTTTGTTGTTAGGCCTCCAACCATTTTGCCTACTTTTCAACCTTTATTTATGCCCAGGGGTAGTGAGTCTTGCATGGGCCTAGTCTTTCTGTGGGTTGTCTTGAATTTAAACATTATGGAGGGCATGGATGGAATAGGATTGTGCTGATTTTGCAGTGTTTTTCGATTTTTGGGCCTGTACTTGTGGCCTTTTCACCAGGGGTATTTGAGTCTAGCATGGGCCTAGTCTTTCTGTGGGCTGTCTTGAATTTAAACATCATGGAGGCCATGGATGGAATAGGATTGTGCTGATTTTGCAGTGTTTTTCGATTTTTGGGCCTGTACTTGTGGCCTTTTCACCAGGGGTATTTGAGTCTAGCATGGGCCTAGTCTTTCTGTGGGCTGTCTTGAATTTAAACATCATGGAGGCCATGGATGGAATAGGATTGTGCTGATTTTGCAGTGTTTTTCGATTTTTGGGCCTGTACTTGTGGCCTTTTCACCAGGGGTATTTGAGTCTAGCATGGGCCTAGTCTTTCTGTGGGCTGTCTTGAATTTAAACATCATGGAGGCCATGGATGGAATGGGATTGTGCTGATTTTGCAGTGTTTTTCGATTTTTGGGGGTGTTCATGGGGAGGGACATGCCATGTGGCTGGTGGCCATTTTGAGTGCAGCTACAGGCACTGGCCATGTGCTGGCAGGCAAGTGGCCATTTTGAATGCAGGCTTTGTTGTTAGGCCTCCAACCATTTTGCCTACTTTTCAACCTTTATTTATGCCCAGGGGTAGTGAGTCTTGCATGGGCCTAGTCTTTCTGTGGGTTGTCTTGAATTTAAACATTATGGAGGGCATGGATGGATTGGGATTGTGCTGATTTTGCAGTGTTTTTCGATTTTTTTGTGCTCTATAACTGAACTGATGTTCCTCTGTCTTCCATTTTTTTTAGGTGCACAAGACTCAAGAGAACCACCAGTGCCAGGAAGAAGTCCTGCAGCGGTGTGTGTGTGCAGCATAACGTCACGCGACGTCACGTCTGGCCTCAGACAACTCTACAATTCGTGCAACTGCGGCCTGCTGTCTGACCTGCTCTGAAGAAGATGGCCCCGCCCCCAAAGACAGTTCTCCGTAGCTCCTCTAGCAAGAAAGTTGCTAGTAAGGAGCAGAAGAAGCAAGTTACCAAGGAGGCTGGTGTGCCACCCGCCACTTTTTTTGGGAGCAAAAAAAAAAGTACGCCTGCAGCAGCAGGATCTGCTGGGGACCAACCTGAGAGCAGCACCCCTGCTCCATTGGGTTCAGTGCCTCCACCACCACGCCAACTTAAGTCAAAGCCCTTGAGTGCTTCAGAGGCAGTCAGTGTACTTCTCCAATCACCATCGACCAGTGATGTTGGCTCATCGCAAGAAAGTAGCAGCAATGTCCCTGAATCAACACAGGTTGTTGTAACTCATCTGACAAGTGTTGAACAACCACAGCCGCAACAACAACACCATGTGCAAGTACACGCCCAAGTACATGTGGAAGGAGAGGCAGCAAAAGGAGATGCGCAAGCAAAGGTGCATGGACGTTCACAAGTGCCCACAATAGTTGTTCCTCCCGAAGTAGGGGCACATTTGGAAATCGACAATGAAGCTGAGGTATCATTGGAAGCCACTCCTCCTGATGATCATTCATTGTCTTCCACATCCCTAGCAAGGAAAAGATCAAGGGGGGTGTCTACATCTTCTTCAAGCCCACCTCGTTCTGGTGCAAGTGATCTGTCTTGGGAACCACAACTGCGGTCTGACAGTGAGGCAGAGGCACACCATGATCTGACACCGTTACCTAAGCGTAAAAGGAAGGTCGTCCAAAAACTCAAACCTATGGAGTGTGATGAGGCTCAACAAGAAGTGACAGATACTGCTGGTGATGAAGCCTCTCACGATGACGACGAGCCAGTCATCACAAAGGTCACTGCAGCCCCACCGGGCATGCAGCAAAGAGACATTTTGACCCTATCCCGAGAAGCTGCTGAGCGTGATGATGATGTCGGCGAGGAGGCAATGGAAATGGAATCATTAGATTTGGAGTTAAGTAGTACACCAAAACCTACCGCTTCCATATTTCTTCGCAAGAAGGTACCCACCTCGTCCTCGACCTCAATTCGTGGTGGTGAAAGTGCAAAACGTACTGAAGTTCGGCAATCCACATCCTCCACTTCATCTGTCATTAGCAGCAGGACCACCACCACCAGTATCGCCGCCTCCTCCGGCCCCCGAAGACATTTCAAGTCTCCAGTTTGGGACTTCTTTAGTGTTTGCCCAAAAAAGGAAAACGTAGCCATTTGTAGCCTTTGTAAGCTTCGATTTAGTCGTGGTAAGCTTGGTTCTAACTATGGTACCGGAGGCCAGAGAGGTCATCTTGAGAGAAGGCACGCTGTCGAATGGTTTCCGCACCTAGAGGCGGTCAAGAAAGCCGGAATTGCACGTAATGAAAACGTTGATTTGTCATCTGCTGATGACGAGGAGGTAGAAGAAGACGATTCAAACACTTCACTTACACCCAGTTCCCATGTCAGCAGCACACCCCATGGGAGCCACACTAAGAGTGTGGGAGAGAGTGAGACATCAATGCGGAAAAGTTCATCAGCGAGCGTAACTGGGTCGAAGAGATCATCATCATCCCGTAAATCATTGGTCCAGGGCAACATTAAAAAGATGTTGTTTACAGAAGCGCAATATGAACGCAACCACCCAATGACCCGTCTGTATAACACTAAGCTGGCTAAAATGCTAGCTCTGGACCTTCTCCCTTTTTCTTTTGTAGAAGGGGTTGGTTTTCTAGAATTAGTGACAGCGCTCTGCCCTAAATGGAAGGTTCCTAGCCGGTTCTATTTTGCCCGAGTTGCGGTTCCAGCACTACATGAAGATGTTCTGAAGGTGATTGGGGCAGCTTTGCAGAAGAGTGCTGTTCACACTATACATCTGACAACAGACATGTGGACCAGTGGCGCAGGCGCTGATTACATGTGCATCACTGCACACTGGGTCTCTTTTTCAGGGGCTAAAGCAAAGCTAAACTCAGGTGTTGACACTAACATTGTTTTTAAAGGTGCTCGGAAACATGCAACACTAGCCATGTTTGGTTTGGAGAAACGTCACACAGCAGAAAACATTTTGGATGTCTTTAACACAAAGGTCCTTAACTGTCTGTCCCCACTAAAACGCAAGGTTGGTTATGTTTCCACGGACAATGGCTCCAATATAGTTAAGGCCATGAGGGACGGTTACTATTTCAGAGTGCCGTGTTTGGCGCACTGTATAAACCTGGTTGTCCAAAAATTCTTGGGTAATAAACGCAGTGCAGCGTACAGTGTATTGGAGAACTGCCGAAAAATTTGCAAGCATTTCAGGCATTCTTTTAAGGCCCGCAAGCAGCTGAGGAGCATGCTATATCAATGTCAAATGCCAGTGAAAGCACTCATCCAGGAGGTGGTAACACGTTGGAACTCAACCTTCTACATGCTTGAGCGTCTGTATGAGCAGTATACGCAACTCGATCAATATTTCTTGAAAGAGGGTATAGAGGAGCTGAGGATGGGTGGGCCGCAATGGAACATAGTTGAAAGCCTAACACTCATGCTTCGTCCTTTTGAGGTCTTCACACGTGCAGTCAGCAAGGAGGACTCTAATTTGGGAAAAGCTATCCCATTGTTGTACATGCTGGAGGACCAACTGAAGGAGGTGTGTTCTGTGTTTCGAAAAGATGACAAAAAGAAAGACTCTTTGCTTCTGGCTGAGAAATTATTAGAGCTCCTACAAGGTGATGAACGTCTTCAAAAGATCCACTCAGAACAGCATTACATTTGTGCTACTATTCTGGATCCACGCTACAAAAAGGCGCTGGCAGGCAGAGCATTCTTTCCTTTTGCTGATGAAGATGTTACAAAGTACAAACGTTGGCTAGCCTTGTCAGCCAAGAAGTTTGAAACAGAACGGCTGGAAATTGAAGGAAATGGCAGTACATCAGCAGGCCATCCCCAGTCAAAACAATCCACTTCTGCACCTGTGGCTGTGGCACAAGTGACCTCTCAGCCGTTAAAGACACCGGCAACCGGATCATCTGCACGAAAGACAACAGAAACATTGGAGGCTGAAGAGGATTGGCTAGCTCTGCGTGGGTTTGGTTCTCAAAAGGTCAGAGGCACAGCAAGAGCTACGCAAAGTGGAGGAACCTTGGAGGAGGACCTTGAGTCGATGGTGAAGGACTATCTGAATGACTCCACAGAGGTCTATGTTAATTCTGACCCATTGGCGTATTGGCATGGGAAAAAATAATTGTGGCCACAGCTCACCAACCTGGCTTTAAACTACTTGTCTTGCCCACTCGCAAGTGTGTCTTCTGAACGGGTTTTCAGTGCGGCTGGTGGGATTGTAACTCCCAAACGGAGCCGCCTCTCGCCCAAAAATGTGGAGAGGTTAACAATGATCAAGATGAATCAGCACCTCATACCACCAGATATAAGAGTACGAGAGAGCGTGCCGGATGAAGAGGAGGTGGCCAGCACCATAGATGAGGGAATTTCTACTCTGTCAGGTGGCACTGACCTCACCCTGGCTGAATTCGCAGAGTATGATGACGAAGCCTTATTCTTATTCCTGGACCGTGATACCGACTTCGAGCCCTGAAAATGAGACAACGAATCAATAACTTTCTTTTTCATCCTTATTCACTTTTATTCCTGTGTGTCTGTCTTTCTTTGTTGTGCACAGTTAATATAATTCAAACTTTAATCAGATAATCACAAAAACAAGCCCATCAGCAGAACTGTCTTCACTTGTTTGCTAATTTATTTGAAGGTGCCGCAGTCTGCATTCCTCAGGTTCACAAGTTCAGAAGAACATGCTCCTCTATCCTCCTCCTCCAGACTCCTATTTCCATCAAAGCAGAGGGCTGGTTTACGCCCAATGAAGAAAGACTCAGCACTTGTGGGGGTGTTGTTCTACCTCTTTGCAGGTGAGTTGACGGGTCTGGGGCCATTGCTGGGAAGCACTAAAAGTGGTTTGTGCCAAATCCGAGGCGGAAAATTTTTTGTGTTTTTGATGACTTGCTTGCCTTTGAGGTGCTCTTAGGGGGGGTTCCGTCTGTTTGTGGGTGAGTTTCGTGGTCTGAGAGCATTGCTGGGACACTCTAATCTTGATTGCATTTGCTTTTCAGGAAATCCGTCGTGCCAACCCCGACTTATGGCCTAGCTACGCAGCGCGTTTGGACCGAAGGCCCAGAAATATTGCAAGTATGAGATTTTGCTTTTGGCCTGTTTGGGGGTGTTATGCTTCTTGGCGGGTGGGTTGCCGGGTCTTGGGGCATTCCTGGGAAGGTCTAATACCGGGTAGAAGTGGTTGGGACAAAATCCAGGCCGATTTTTTTTTGGGCTATTTCTGACATTTTGCTCTATGTAGCGTTTTCGGGGGCCTGGTTGTGGGGGCTTGCTGGTGTTTGTGGGTGAGTTTCGTGGTCTGGGAGCACTGCTGGGACACTCTAATCTTGATTGCATTTGCTTTTCAGGAAATCCGTCGTGCCAACCCCGACTGATGGCCTAGCTACGCAGCGCGTTTGGACCGAAGGCCCAGAAATATTGCAAGTATGAGATTTTGCTTTTGGCCTGTTTGGGGGTGTTATGCTTCTTGGCGGGTGGGTTGCCGGGTCTTGGGGCATTCCTGGGAAGGTCTAATACCGGGTAGAAGTGGTTGGGACAAAATCCAGGCCGATTTTTTTTGGGGCTATTTCTGACATTTTGCTCTATGTAGCGTTTTCGGGGGCCTGTTTGGGGGGCTTCCTGGTGTTTGTGGGTGAGTTTCGTGGTCTGGGAGCACTGCTGGGACACTCTAATCTTGATTGCATTTGCTTGTCAGGAAATCCGTCGTGCCGACCCCGACTTATGGCCTAGCTACGCAGCGCGTTTGGACCGAAGGCCCAGAAATATTGCAAGTATGAGATTTTGCTTTTGGCCTGTTTGGGGGTGTTATGCTTCTTGGCGGGTGGGTTGCCGGGTCTTGGGGCATTCCTGGGAAGGTCTAATACCGGGTAGAAGTGGTTGGGACAAAATCCAGGCCGATTTTTTTTTGGGCTATTTCTGACATTTTGCTCTATGTAGCGTTTTCGGGGGCCTGTTTGGGGGGCTTCCTGGTGTTTGCGGGTGAGTTTCGTGGTCTGGGAGCACTGCTGGGACACTCTAATCTTGATTGCATTTGCTTTTCAGGAAATCCGTCGTGCCAACCCCGACTTATGGCCTAGCTACGCAGCGCGTTTGGACCGAAGGCCCAGAAATATTGCAAGTATGAGATTTTGCTTTTGGCCTGTTTGGGGGTGTTATGCTTCTTGGCGGGTGGGTTGCCGGGTCTTGGGGCATTCCTGGGAAGGTCTAATACCGGGTAGAAGTGGTTGGGACAAAATCCAGGCCGATTTTTTTTTGGGCTATTTCTGACATTTTGCTCTATGTAGCGTTTTCGGGGGCCTGTTTGGGGGGCTTCCTGGTGTTTGTGGGTGAGTTTCGTGGTCTGGGAGCACTGCTGGCTATATATACTTTACTTTGCAAGAGGTTTGAAGCAAATCCATGGTGGCTGAGGGGACTTAGGGCCTAGCTGCAGAGCGCGCGCGGAGTGATTTGGGAAATTTGTGAAAAAGTGACTAAGTCCCCATTTTTGTACTTTTGCTCTTTGGCTGTTTGGGGGTCTTCTACTCGTTTTCTCCTGGGTTGACGGCTCTGGGGCCATTGCTGGGAAGCTCTAATACCGGATAAAAGTGTTTTGGACCAAATCCCAGGCGGAATTTTTTTTGTGTTTTTGATGACTTGCTTGCCTTTGAGGTGCTCTTAGGGGGGGTTCCGTCTGTTTGCGGGTGAGTTTCGTGGTCTGGGAGCACTGCTGGGACACTCTAATCTTGATTGCATTTGCTTTTCAGGAAATCCGTCGTGCCAACCCCGACTTATGGCCTAGCTACGCAGCGCGTTTGGACCGAAGGCCCAGAAATATTGCAAGTATGAGATTTTGCTTTTGGCCTGTTTGGGGGTGTTACGCTTCTTGGCGGGTGGGTTGCCGGGTCTTGGGGCATTCCTGGGAAGGTCTAATACCGGGTAGAAGTGGTTGGGACAAAATCCGCGCGGAAAAGCCTTTAGTTTTGGCACTTTTTGTAACTTAGGGTTCGTTAGGGTTAGCCCTAGCAGCAGGATTGCATGTGTTTCGGGGTGTTCTAGATTTTTCAAACTGAGTTCTGGGGTCTTAGAGCACTCGTGAGAATGTGTAATTTTGGTTGCAAGTCATTTGAAGAAAATCCATGGTGGGAAAGGGGGGATTTGGCATAGTTAAAGAAAGCCTTTGCCACTATTCTTAACTTAGGGTTCGTTAGGGTTAGCAGTATTTCTATTGCATGTGTTTGAGTGGGGGGGATTTCGAGTCTTGGAGCGATGCTGGCTATGGCTACTTTTGCTTGGTTGCTTGCAAGTGGTTTGAATGCAATCCACGGTGGGTAATGGGTAATTAGGGTACTTCGGCCTACTTTTACTTTCAAAGTAAGTTTTGTCACCAGTTTTCTGCTAGGCCTCGTTTTTTGAGATTTGATTGGGGGTCTTCTACATTTTTGCGACTGGCTTTAGTAAGGGTCTGGGTGGGAGCACTGCTAGGAAGATCTAATTTTGTTCTAAAACACAGTTTACAGTACACCTAGCTTGAGGGGCAAGATCCGATACATTAATTTGCCCATACTTATTTATCCTTCAAAAGGTGACTCAGAGTACGCACTTTCAAAAACATTGTACTGTCTACTAGGAAAAACAAATTGTGACTTTTTGCACTCCACAGCCTACATACCTTATATTTATTTATCAGTGGTGTTGTAATATTATATCACTTCCTGTTTTTCGTTGAATAATTACAGGCCGGGTTTCAGTCTCTGCAATGGGGAAAAAAGGATGGAGTCAGGCTTCACAGTAGCGAGCCACAATTCAGCATCAGGCAGGCAGTGGACAGGGTGTCTTCTGGTGACCAACATCGATGGACGAAGCGTCGGCTGCAATGGAGGAGTGCCGCTAATAGGAGGATTTTTTTTCTGCGGGCAACTTACTTACCACTTCCAACAGGACCACTACAACCACATAGATACAGTATCCCTTGCCTTTTTCTCTGACTGTGACTGCATTTCTTGGCTCTCTCTCTGCTTCTACATTCATCCCTTAACACATCACTTAGTCCACTCCACTATCACATCTGCACCACACATAGTCATTTGTAAGTGCTCCTACGTAATTCGCAAGTCGCAGCACGCCCCAGGCCGTAGAGGACTGGGATGGCCCCAATGATGAAGCATGTCACCAAGGGGCAACCCTGGTGAGTGAGGGGACACCTAGAAAAAAAGCAATTTCTCCTTTTCTATCTACTATACCTTCTGTCAGGTTACGCAGCCCCTAAGCGCCTACCGTACTATGAAACTACATTTCCCATGAGTAGGAGGGAGACTTGCAGACTATTTAGTGAGACTATATGAGAGTACCCTTGTATGTTAGGACAGCACTTCACTGATGCCTGTCTTGTCTTCTGTTACAGGTATCCTTTCCCTGCTGACCCTACCTTTACCCATCCCACATTTTTTATTTTAGTTTGTTATTTTTCTCCCCCGCCTAATGCCTCGAACACCCTGTGTTTACACTTCTGGGTGTTGGTGACATTTGGAGGTGGAACCATATTTGCATCGACTGGATCACGGGGAGTAAACCTGACACCTTCCAGACCAACCCCATTGAGTGTTGTTGTGAATGGATTTATAGTGACCAGCAAGGCTCTCAGGTATCTGGCTACAGAGACCTTATGTTGAATATAGTTATCAATATTTCCACCCACGCCCTGTACTGTCGCATTCTTTCTTCCACAGTTGTCGAAAGTACTAATTACTTTTAACTGACATGCATGCAGTTACAGTAGTGTATGCACTTTCAAAGATTGATGGATAGGTTTGTACCCAAAGATTTGTTTATGTTCACAATTGTTCGTCCATGCTGTGCTACTTTTTCTTGTCTCCCAAAACCTTTCCCAAAAACCCCCGTACCCATCCATTTTTCAAACCCTAACCCTCTTCCCCCGGGCTGTGTGGTTTTGATTGATGTGTGACTAAATTACAGCAATAAATCCACACACTTGCTGGGGAGGATAAGGTGATAGCAACAGGCTGGTGAAGAAATCCGAGGATATATTCTTACTCTGCTTGACAAAGACCCATGGCTAATGTCAAAGAACTTCAACCGAATTAGTTATACTTTAACATTTGTTAGGCTACAACGTGGCACTGTTCTAGTGTACTTCTGTCACCTGCTATATTCTGTATTGTACCTTTGTATTGCTCAGGAGGACAAACCAGATTTCATTTTCTTTTTTTCATAGGCAAGCAACTGCCACTGTGTCACACCACTAGTACCACCGCTATGAGGACATTTTATCCGCCCAGGATTGCCAACCTTATTTGCTGTTTCCCGTGGAGCCAGCCCTGGGCCTAGCCCTACTTGCAAACAGAAATTACAGGTAAGATAGGCGTTTGGTTGGAGGTAGTATAATGGAGTATTAGGAGAGACGAGAGATTTGATTGACGGTAGTACTACTAAAGTCCTAGGACTATTCAGGAAAACAAACTTACTGTTATGTTAAACCCCCACCCACCAGACTCAAAAGCAGTAAAAAACAGGTATGGTCAGATAAAGTTTCAAAAAGTATATTTTTATAGCCCTAACAAAAGAATCTCCCGCAAGACCCTCCCTAACCCCAACGATTGTCCTTCAAAAGTCCCCAAAAATCACAACTCCCAATTCCCACCCCCCAAAAGTCTCTAAAAAAGGGGCAAGGGACACTATGGCAGGGTGCTGTTGGAATTAGCAGCCAGGGCATCATGCTCCTTGCGGAGGGTGGCAAGTTCGAAGCGGAGGCCCTCCACCACGTTCTTATAATTATGGACCTCCTGCTCCAGGTAGGACAGTCTGAGGGATAAGCGGCGCCGGTGTGCCTTGCAAATCCTGTGAGGGGCAGCTGCTTTCTTTGCTGCTGGGCGGTGGCGTTTGGCTTTGGTAGCCCGGCTCCGTACCGCTGGAGCACTGCGCTGGCTGGCAGCCCGCACGGAGGAGGAGGCAGCTGTCCCAGTGGACGTTGTTGTTGTTCCAGACTGCGTCTCCTCCTCCTCCAGGGCCACCAGCCGCCGATATTCAGCAACAGTGGCATCCAGCCTCCGTTGCCGGGCCATTCGAGCCTGCTCCTTCCTCCTTGATGGTGTCTTGGCTTTGGAAGGAGCAACTACATGAAAAAAGAAAGACATAGTCTGTAACCAATGCTCCTTAAGATTAACACAAAATGATTGAGCAGAAAGTTGTCACAGTACAAGTAGCAAATTGAAAGCACAGTGCATAACTATTGAGGACAGTATCTATGTAACCTCCGACTTCTTCATCCTTGCTCTAACATTAGTGGGAGTTTAAGGAACAAATTCTACGAGCACTATGGACTTCTATTACAGTCGACTATGACAGTACACCACTCTTATTCTTCTTCTTCTCTCTTGTTTAGGAAAATTGGTACGTTATCTTATGCAAGCCGGCATAATGCCAGCGCAGTGAACTTGCACCCGAGAAAAACAGACGCACACCATGGTGAGTGAGACAGACTTGCGTTACTGTACCGGTCCAGTACATGCAGGTGGTGAAGCTCTTACTTTTCTATTACGGGTGGCACTGAGAATACTCTGTTAAAAGGGCTACTGCTTAATTAATTTAGCTTTCACCCTACAGTGCAAATGAGTATTAGAAAAGGAAAATGAAGAAGCTAAATTATCTGATTATCTATCACTTCACATGGGATGTATTTGATGACATATGGGATGACTTTAGGTGCTTTGCTTATTATTGAGTGAACAGTGATACCCCCACACATGAATGACGTACTACTACTAAACTAAAGTTATTAAGGGAGGTAGGGAGTGCCCACCGTAATAACTGGATATATGCTGTGCTTGCAGTTGCAATACAAACTACTGCTACTATTCATGGTAGTCTTTGGACAACGTTACAACTTCTTTTCCTTGCCTTTCCTACACTGGAACGGACGTGCAGGTGCGGTGTTACATGCTCTTCAAAGTAACACTTAGTTCATCCAGTGACCGTCTACTCTCTCTAGATTCACATATGCTATCTAAGAGTCAGATAGTACCATGAATGATGCAGGCATCCATCCATTCAAAGTATATTGCACACATACAGTTTCTGTCTCACCCACCCAGGCTGTTCTCCTTCCACCCATCCTTGCTTCATCATTCACCCAGCCATGCACCATACCATTTTCTTACCTTCCCAGCCACCTCGGGGACCAAGCAAACACATATCATTCTTCTTTGCCAGTCATCATTACATTTCTCGTGCTTCCACACTTACTTACACCCTTCTTTCGCTTTTCGTTCATCCCATCCATCAAGTTCACCTCAGATCTGATTGGGATTCTTCTCGCCAAAAACTTCACAGCTAAGTCGAAGTACATTTAGAGGAGGCTACTACCTGCTTTTTTTATAATACACCCGTGCAGAAAGCACACTCTGCAGTCTTCAATCTCAATGACTAAGGAATGTATAGCTTACCTCTGCCCGCCACCACCGTGTGAACCCTCACAGGCATGTCCTTTTCCGGCACTTGCACCGCCTCCTCCCCAGAGTTGTCCTCCTCGTCCAATGCCACCACCTCCGCGCTGGCCCCGTCTCCAGATGTTCCACCTACAAAGTACATTTAATAATGTTAGAATACACCACTCACTACTATATAATATTTGGTCTAGGAGGAAGAAAGAAATGTGAAAAAAAGTGTACAATTTAATAATTTTTGACTGTGTACTCTAGAGTAAAAATGTCCCTTTTTCCAGGGAAGGCTGTTGTCTTGCTGCACTTTTTGGCACAACTGATGAATGTTTGCTTTTTACTTTTTAACACGCACCACTTTTTCTCCTAACAGACAGAACCTTGACTTCTAAGAACACGAGCAGGATCAAGTTCAAACCAGGTGAGAGCTCGGCTCGACCACAAGAAATGTGTCCAATTAATCGTCAGCACTAAGCACTTTTCCATTTTCAGTTACACGTTCACTTTTATGACAAACTTGAATTTAATAAATGTGTTTACTTTTAATAAAGCTTTTAAACTTAAATAGACTCTGTGGTTTTTGGTCCTCCAGACTAGAGTGGATGAGCTAAAGGTTTTCGAATTTTTGCAAGCATGAGTCCGTGCCTCTGCCATCGGTGACTTTGGGAGCTAAATGAATCTGCCACACTATCTAGTCAGTAAGGAGATTGGGGGTTCAACTACAAAGTCTGTTATCACTGAGGTATGTGGAACGTCTAACAGTTACAGCACCTATTATAATTGATAAGCTAAGCGATGCATTATTTAGTGTCCATAGTTCTGTTTGTGCAGATTTGTCCCTGCAACAGTAGTAGAATGGATTGTCCTATCCAAACCAAAAGTAAAGTAGTATCTTATTATTTCTTGGTGGTGGTCATTCACCTTTTGATTGTTGGCAATGGTCAAAGCATAAACATTTAGAATACTTGAAAAGACATTATGGACAATCCCAGAGGACTACACTCAGTGCATAGAGCTATTGCTGACTAGAATGGGAGTCCAATGGAAATGCCAAATGTGCAATCTTAGTTAGCTACACAGACAGACTAATAAGAATAATCTAGTAATACCACACGGAGTCATAGGGATAAGAATTTAGATCCTGTCTACAAGAAGATCAAAGACGATTTAGAAAAAATCGAATGAGGAACGCTAGGAAAAAATAAGTACTCTATATTAAAATTAAAACTTACTGGGGCCAGCAAAGGAGCCCTCGACTGCCCGGTCCTGGCCTGCATCGACAACAGCACCCTCCTCCTCCTCCTCCTGTGTCCTCCTCTTGCCCCTGGGGGAAGCTGATGTACAACATGAAAGAAAGAAAAACAGAAAACATGGATGATATTTATTTCTCAACCAAATCAAACATTTAAAAAAGAACTAACAAAGTAACAAAATATTTTTGCGAAATAGCAAATAGGGAACGACTCCACGGGATATATTATTGACCAATCTCATGTGGTCGACTACGTCATTACTTTAGTATTGCTTGATTTGCGGACCGTCGAATTGGAAACTACCCTATGTAACTCACTAAACAAAGTACTAAAAAGGTTTGCCTAGGATTGGCAGGCAGCAGTCCGCAGCACGCAAAGTGACAGCCAAAGTCCATCGTGATTGAAGATCAGCGACAACACTAAAGTTTCCTACTACATTCACCAGTCATTAAAATACTCAAACTATTAATCCACCACCACTATTTCTTCTTATCGCCATGTGTACAAAGGAAGGACTGGACTTGAGTCTGTAGGGGCTGATTTATAAGGCCCTTGCGGCTCTTTTGCTCCATTGTTGCGTGACTTTTGTGACGCAGCGACAGCACAAAAGAGGCGCAATGGTGCGGCGTATATTAACAACGTGACGCATCTGGGAGATGCATCACGTTGTAAAGCCCTGCGCCAATAGGGGTGTTCCGGCGCAAGGGAGGGCGTTCCTGCGCAGGAACGCATCCTAAAAGTGGCTGAGGGAAATCTACAAGATTTCAATCAGTCACTTTGAGGACAATGATGCGTGACTCAAACCCTGCGCCTGCTTGAAGCAGACGTACGGCTTGACGCAGCATTGGGGAGATAGGGCACCCCAGAGAATTGATGGAGCTGCACCATCGTTGCGACGCAACTCCAGCAATGCGCCACCTTTACGGCACAGATGCGTAACGCTTTGGTGACGTTTTGGGCCCATGGCGCGCCGCATTGTAATACGGCGCACCATGGGTGATGGTGGCGTGACGCACAATTACTGGCGCATCCCTGCAACTTTGCAGGGATGCGCCGGTAATTAAAAATCTGAACCTTAGTGTGTAGCATTGCGCAGTTCTTTCAACTACACTCATACATAATTTCACAGGCCAATGAAATGAACACAAAATCTAAAACAAATAAGCATAGTAGCAACACTACTGAGAAGGAGAGCAGTGTACATGAAATGCACAGAAGATTTTGAAATAAAATGTACCTACAATGTAATGAGCAGCATTATTGCTCTTGGTAAAAAACAAAAATTTGCAATATAATAACACAGCAGGAGAAAACATAGTAGTAAAGACATAGCTACTACTACTCACCAAGCCCGGGGATCTCAAGGCCAAGGAGGTCGAGCAGATCTCGCTCACGGGTCAGGACATCCGTCCAGCGGTGGGTGGCCTGGTTGTAGGTGCGCCAGACCCGAGAGTGGTGGTAAATGGCCTGGCACACCTTCTCCCACCGCTTCCGGCGCTCCCGGGCCCCGTACCCGGCACTGATCTTGCCGCCTCCCATGATGGTCCTGGGGAGGCGGCGCTGAACATAAAAAATGAGTTGGGCCACCTCCTCCGGGGTAAAGATCTCCCGTGGCATCACTAGCTCCCCCCTCAAACGCCCGCACGGGAGCCGGACACGGGGTGCGGGACCCTTCCCCTTCTCGGGATGCTTCCCGGCTCCCTTCACCATGGTCTGGGCGGAAAGGAATAAAGAAAATAGAATAGGGAAGAGAAGAAAAGAAAAGAGTTTACAAAAGTAGTTTAAAATTAACCAAAAGTAGCAGTAAACACAAAAATATAGGGCTAGAAAAATAGAGGGATAGATAATAAGTAAAATAGATAAAAAAAAACTTCAAACAAGCAAAGGATGGCAGAGATTGACAGAGGATACAAAGACCATGCCCAGAACCATAGCAATGAATGAGAAACAAGATGGCCGCGCCCGTTCACGACCGCGCGGGTAAGTTCGCGCGAGATTTTCCTTGCGAACACGCGCGAGACTGTACTGGCAAACCGCGGACTTTGCGAGATTACACTTCGCGCCCGGAAACGGAAATACGTCAGGCAAACAAGATGGCTGCGCCCTTGAACGACCGCGAGGGTAACTTCGCGTCTTGCGCTACGAGCGGCTCGCAAAAACGCACAAAACCTTGCCAACTAACACGCCGCAAAAAAAACAAATTGCATATTCGCACAAATTTGCGGCTTCCGAATCCGATCTTGCGCGTGTTCGCACCCCGCGAACCCCGCGAAATTGCAGAAAAACGAGTTTTTCAAAAGTGAAAGCACTCGGCAGGGGCAAGAGTTCAAACTCATCATTAGTAACAATTCCCGGTAGTGCTTCCTGACTGGGGCCCCTCCAGAATTCAGTTGCTAGTTGCAACAATTGTATGACCCTGCTCTGACCCTCACAGCAGGCTCATACAATAGCTACAAGTAGGCCACAAAGAAGGTCCTGGGGAAAAAAAATGCACTGCAACAGAAAGCAAAATTACAGATAAGGAAGCAGGTGCCAGACTGGAATTTTAAAACAGTGACACATTAATAAACTAACCCCAAATTAATTCATCTGAGTTGAAGCAGGGATGGTGTGCTTGCTTTTCCCCCCCATAATCTACAGTAATGATGAACCAGAGGGTGGCATTGATGTAACAGAGGGTTGCAGTGGTGAAACAGAGGGTGCTGGGAACCTGTGATGATGAACCAGACGTAGAAACAACATAATTCGCGACCGTTGCGCGACGAAATGTAAGTTCGCAATTGCGAACTGGTACGAAACCCTCGCGAACTGGCAGAAATCCTTGCGAACACAAAAAAAAAAAAAAATCCGCAAGTTCGCAAGAATTCGCGGATTTTGCGGATTGCGAGTTCAAAAATCCGCAAATTCGCGAACGCGAGATCCGCAAAATTCGCTCATGCTTAGCTGCGACTGTCTCCCCCCTCAAACGCCCGCACGGGAGCCGGGCACGGGGTGCGGGACCCTTCCCCTTCTCGGGATGCTTTCCGGCTCCCTTCACCATGGTCTGGGAGGAAAGGAATAAAGAAAATAGAATAGGGAAGAGAAGAAAAGAAAAGAGTTTAAAAAAAGTAGTTTAAAATTAACCAAAAGTAGCAGTAAACACAAAAATATAGGGCTAGAAAGATAGAGGGATAGATAATAAGTAAAATAGATCAAAAAAAACTTCAAACAAGCAAACTATGGCACAGATTTAGAGAGGATACAAGAAGCATGCCCAGAACCGTAGCAATGAATGAGAAACAAGATGGCCGCGCCCGTTCACGACCGCGCGGGTAAGTTCGCGCGAGATGTTCCTTGCGAACACTCGCGAAATTGTACTTGTGAGCCGCACACTTTGCGGGATTACACTTCGCGCCCAGAAACGGAAATACGTCATGCAAACAAGATGAACGCCCTTGAACGACCGCGAGGGTAACTTCGCGCCTTGCGCTACAAGCGGCTCGCGAAAACGCACAAAACCTTGCGAACTAACACGCCGCAAAAAAAGAAATCGCATATTCGCAAGGATTCGCGGCTTCCGAATCCGATCTCGTGCGTGTTCGCTCCCCGCGAATCCAGCGAAATTGCAGAAAAACGAGTTTTGCAAAACTGAAAGCACTCGGCAGGTGCAAGAGTTCAAACTCATCATTAGTAACAATTCACTGTAGTGCTTCCTGACTGGGGCCCCTCCAGAGTTCAGTTGCTAGTTGCAACAATTGTATGACCCTGCTCTGACCCTCACAGTAGGCTCATAGAATAGCTAGAAGTAGGCCATAAAGGTCCTGGAAAAAAAATTTGCACTGCAACAGAAAGCAAATTACTGATAAGGTGCGAGACCTGGAATTTTAAAACAGTGACACATTAATAAACTAACCCCAAATTAATTCATATCGGTTGAAGCAGGGCAGGTGTGCTTGCTTTTCCCCCCCATAATCTACAGTGATGATGAACCCGAGGGTGGCATTTATGTAACAGAGGGTGGCATGGGTGAAAGAGAGCGTGGCAGTGGTGAAACAGAGGGTGCTGGGAGGCTGTGATGATGAACCAGACGTAGAACCAACATAGTCGCGACCGTTGCGAGCCGACATGTAAGTTCGCAATTGCGAACTGGTACAAAACCCTCGCGAAGTGGCAGAAATCCTTGCGAACACCAAAAAAAAAAAATCCGCAAATTCCCAGTTCAGTTGCTAGTTGCAGCAATTGTATGACCCTACTCCGACCCTCACAGCAGGCTCATAGAATAGCTACAAGTAGGCCACAAAGGTCCTGGAAGAAAAATATTGCACTGCAACAGAAAGCAAATTACAGATAAGGAAGTAGGTGCCAGACTGGAGATTTACAACAGTGACACATTAATAAATCAACCCCAAATTAATTCATGTCAGTTGAAGCAGGGCAGGTGTGCTTGCTTTTTCCCCCCCATAATCTACAGTGATGATGAACCAGAGGATGGCATTGATGTACCAGAGGGTGGCATGGGTGAAACAGAGGGTGGCAGGGGTGAAACAGAGGGTGCTGGGAACCTATGATGATGAACCAGACGTAGAAACAACATAATCGCGAACTGGTACAAAACCCTCGTAAACTGGCCAAAATTCCTGCGAACACAAAAAAAATTCCGCAAATTCGCAAGAATTCGCGGATTCTGCGGATTGCGAGTTCGCAAATTCGCAAAATTCGCGAACGCCTGATTCGCAAAATTCGCCCATGCTTAAAGGCCACTCCAGCATATCGAACGCCTTAGTAGCATCAAGTAGTCAAATTAATCCTAACTTGCCGGGGCCGCCACTGCCGGCAAGTTAGGATTAATTTGATGTAAGACTAAGAAAATCGTACGAAGATTATGTGAGATTGCCCTACCAGGTATGAAGCCAGATTGATCAGGGAGGGCGATGGTGGGCATTAATAGAAGAAGACGGGAGGCGATCAATTTGGCAAACATTCTGTTATCTATGTTTATAAGGGGAAAGTGGGCGGTAGGAGTTGCGACGGTCGGCAGGTTTATCAGGTTTAAGAAGTAAGGGTATAAAAACCTCACGCAGGGACGGCGGGAATAGACCGGTGTCAAAAGACTCATTATACATGGCCGCCAGATGCGGTTCCAGGATGTCAGCGAACGATTTGTAGAACGAGGCTGGCAGGCCATCCAGGCCTGGAGCCTTGTCACCAGGTAGGCTATTGATGGCTGCCAGTATTTCTTCCCTGGAAAATGGCTCATCAAGAAATTTTCGATGGTGATCTTCGGGCCAGACATGGGCAATAGACTCAAAATATTGATCAAACTCCCCCCGTGGCAAAGGAGTGCCTGCAGAGTAGAGTTGTGAATAAAAATCGAGAACACATGATTTTATATCTTCCGGGGTGGTGGTCCTATCCAAGCCACCATCACTGAGGGCCGTTATATAGGAGGCAGCACGCGGTGGATGTAGGAGGTTAGCAAGAGTATGCCCCGGGTGGTCCCCCTCCCCAGAGCGGCGCGCCTGGCCCTCTCTGCCAAGGAAGGACAGTTCAAGGCCGGCTTCATCCGAGAATTCTGTATGCTTTTGGCATAGCAACGCCAGCATCTCAGGGCAGGGGCATGCCGCCTTGGCGGCATCTAAATCCTTAATTTCCCCCTCGAGCTTAGCCAGGGTGGAGCGAATAGTGCAGAGGACGCCCGCTTGTGTGGAAATACATTCGCCCCGAATGACAGCCTTGAAACCCTCCCATAGGGGGGAGGCAGAACAGAACCCTCATTTAGATCGAAATAATTGGTGATCGCAGTTTGAATGTCCGCACAGAACACAGAGTCCCGGAGGGCAGTGGGAGAAAGATGCCAAGTAAAGGCCCGTCGCTGGGAATGAGGAGGCCTAAGACGAATCTGGACCGGCGCATGATCGGAGAAGGTGCGAGCCATATGCTCTGCATCAGCCAGCCAGGACAAGACAACCGGCGAGGTCAGCCAGAGATCAATTCGTGACCAACAGCCCCTCGGCCAGTGACGCAGGTACCTTCACGGGCATCGGGTTGGAGGTGGCGCAAGGCATCATAAAATGCGTTTTCGGTTACAATAGACGTGAGAGCTGTAGCTGCACGCGGATTGGACGTGTAAGAGCCCGAACGATCCAGGGTCGATCAGAGAGTAACATTAAAATCTCCACCCCAAACCACTGCCGCAGAGCCGTAGGAGGAGATAAGGTGCCAAACATGATTGAAAAATTCCAGGTTATCAGAGTTGGGGGCATAAACTGCAGCAATCGTGACAGGCTGGGCCAATAGTAAACAGTGGAGGATTGCGTACCTACCCTCCGGATCGAGGAGTACCCTGGAGGTCTGCCAAGGAAGGCCACGGCGCAGCAGAATTGAGACGCCCCTGGCACACGACGAGTATGTTGAAGAGTGGGATTCCCCCCAATATCGAGATTGGAGTATGGAGACAGAACCAGGCAGCAGGTGCGTCTCCTGTAAGAGACATATATCCACCTTGTGGTGCTGTAGGTGTGAATGTATTAGACGGGCCTTGCGGTGATCATTCAGGCCATGGACATTCCAAGTCCAGCAGACGATGTCAGCCATAAGGGGGGTGGGACAGGGTGCACCACTTTGCGGCGTGGACAGCAGACGGCGCAGACCAGCACAGCACGCACATGGAGCAAGGGAGTCAAATGGCGGCAAAGTGAAGCGGGGGTAAGGAGCAGCGCAGGTAAATAGAAACAACTCCTGATAGATTTCCACCCACAGAGCAACGGGGGAGGCGCATGAGCGTCTGACTGGCAGGTGCGGCTCAAAGGACGGAGCGCTCCGGCAGGCGGCGAGATGACCCCATATTCCAGACCACAGGAGGGCGCAACCTATAAAGAGCAGGAGGTATCAGTGGAGCAGCGTATAGAACTGTAATACATGACCAGTGAGTATAATCAAAGCAAATCGGAGAACATTATGCTGTGTAGAAGTCCAAACAAAACAGAATGCGGACTGAAGTCGACTTGCAACGGTGCTATGCAGGAAACACAATGCAGTGTCAAGAACCAAACAAGAAGGAACCCACAATCTCGACCACCCACCACCCCAAAACATCCCCACCAACTCAAACAGGAAGAAACCCTCCCTCCCCGCACCCACTCCAACCCCCCAATGAGGCTGAGAAGACCCCCCACTCCACCCCGGGGACCCACAACTGGGAGGGGACAACACAGCAATAATAGTGGGAATCATCCCAGTGGGGGCATGGCTGGACTCGGCAGACACCCCTGCAAAGAAGCAGGGTGGCCAAGCTTGGGTTGGGAAGCGGCATTTAAGACAGGTAACAGATTAATCAAGGAGCCATTGTCCGCACAGTCAATCATTGTCACTTAGGCGGTCAGCGCGTTCAAGTTGAGACTTGGGAGGGGAGGATCAAGATTATTTTTTCAGTCTCTTAGCGAAAGCCAGGGCCTCCCTCAGGTCAGGAAATATAAGTGTCTTGGAACCCTGTCAGACCCTCAACTTCGCTGGGTAGGCTAGGGAGTATGAGACGTCATGCTTCTGGAGGATGCGCTTGGCCGGCAGAAACTCTCTCTAGGCAGCTTGAATGGTAAGGGTATAATCTGGGTATAAAGAGAGGGTGTTTCCCTGGTGCTTGATGGCGCCACTGTCGTGTGCCACCCGGAGGATAGCATCACGATCCCGGAAATTCAGGATTCTCGGCACTATGGGGCAAGGTGGCAGACCAGGACCAGGACGCGGGCCAAGGGAGCGGTGGGCACGTTCCATGACAAACAATTGGGATAAAACATCCCCAAAGAGTTCCTTTATCAGTTGCCCGACGAAGTCTTCCATTTTGGGGATGTTGGTGGACTCTGGAAGGCCCGTGATGCGAAGATTACTCCGACGGGAGTGGGCTTCTAAGTCCTCATTTTTCTCCCGAATTACGGCCAGGATCTTGTCCATCTGCAGTAATTTCTGCCTGTCCTGGGTGGCTGCGTCCTGGGCGTCCGACACCCTGGATTCAACATGAAGCAGTCTACTTTCATGGGAGTCAACACGAGCCTTCACTGAGTCAAGGCGAGCCGATAGTTGATCCAGCTGGGACACAATTCTGGTGACGGTCGACTTTACCTTCAGCATAATCGCCTTTCTGTCGTCATCTCGGCTCGGGGGGGGGGTTCCATCGTGACAGCGGAGTCGGCTCAGTCTGAGCCCGCACCGTCCTGGTGTGAGGATCTCCTAAGTTTGAAGACGATCTTGGGCTGCTAAGGGTCGGATTTCCCCATGGTGATGAGCACTCCAGGTGGGCACATGACCACGCGGAGTGGGAGAGGAGTAGGGGATGGGGGAAATTCGCTATCACTCAGCGGCTAATAGCACTGAGTCAGGTGGAGAAACAATCTGGGAACCAGAAGCGAGACAGTTCCAGCAAGCCTAGGGACGCGACCCACACAATGCAGTGCAGGAAAGAGCTGACGACCAGAGGTGGTGGATGGGTGCCAGCTATACAGTCTTTTGCCCAGCCACCACCGGCAGGTGATAGAAGAGGAGGGACCGGAGCACACCTTGGTGTAGACCGCCCAGGCACGAACGGCGTGCAGGTGGTGCCGGGGCAACAGCGGATGCGGTACCCAAGGAACTCAGCAGGGTATGTAAGAGTGGCGCACAATTCCTGGGAGCAGAGAATAATAGAGGGGCACACTCCAGTAGTTGACGTGCCCAAGTTTGAAGCAGGCGTGAGGCACCCGGCCGGCGCCGGGCAACCGCAGCAGAGGGCCTGAGGATAGTCCGGGGAGCAGTGAAGCAGTTGGCAAGTCACCAGGGGAGGCCCGGTCAAAAGTGGAGGAAGGGTGAGCAAGCGTTTGCACACCGGGTCCAGAAACACCCAGGTATCTGCCAGCACAGGAGACCGCTGCAGAAGTGATTTGCCCGGGGGGGACTCCGTGGCCCCAGAATCAGGCGTCGAGGCTCGGAGAGACTAGCCAGGCGTGTCCAGGGGCAGCTGAGGCAGCGTCAGTTGCAGCCCGTGAGGGCTGCAGGCTAGGGATCAGCAGGAGTCCTTCCCGCCGCACCCCCAGGAGCAGGCTGCGGAGCTGCAGGCAAAGAGTCCCTGGCAGGCCTCGGCGTGGAGCGGGTACAGGAGACATCAAATCGACCAGGCCGCAAGGGCGGGCGGCTCTCCCAGCGCCGCGCAGCAGAAGAGGAGCGGGGATCCGCGGCTAGAGCACACCGAAAGGGGCAGAAGACCAGCGGGGGAACACGGGGGTCCGCGGCTCCCTCAGCCTGGCCGAGGCACCGCGGCACTCACAGGAGGTGGGGGTGTAGCGAAAGGCCGGAACCAGGTCATGCACCCCCAGACCAGACCGCACAAGAGACAGACCCAACCCTGCCAGCAACCCCCCCCAGCGGTAGCGCCACTCACCGCTTACATCAGCACCAGATCCCAGGAGACTCCGCCGTCCCAGCAGGGCTCCCTATACACACGCAGCTCCGTAAGGAACGGAGCGGCCTCCTGGCGCGTGAGCACAGCGCCAGCCACGAGGTATGTAGCTCCACTGGGGAGGCAGGTAGAAACGCTGGAGTTGGGGCAATAGATGCACAGTGCCCCCAAAGGTCTGGAAATCCAGTTTTGGTGCGGATGAAGTAGGAATCACTGCAGGATGGTGGCGGATAAAAGAGCTTGGCCGGCAGAGCCCACTCAGAGTGTGTCCATCATGCAGCCGGCCAAGCCACGCCCCCAAGTGGCTGCAAATATTTCTTGGAACCACTGTATGATACAACAGAAGCCCTTGCAGTCCAAAACATGGATAGAGAACTTGGGGATGTGTTGACTCTGCTGTGAAAATTGTTAATTTCATAAAGGCTCATCTCACTAGAGCTCATCTGTTTGCAATTTTATGTGCCAAAATGGGGACTAAACATGATGGTTTGTTTTCCAACAGAAGTCAAGTAGTTCTCCCAAGGGAAGGTGCTGAATCGCATTTTTGAACTGAGAAATGAAGCAGAACAATTCATTCTGGATTTGGACCCCTACAAAACAGAACTGATGTGTAATTCCCATTGGCTTGTGCTTCATGCATCCCTTACAAGCATCATTGATAAACTAAATTCCTTGAATCTGTCTTTGCAAGGAGCTGAACGTACATCTTTCACCATGTATAAAGAAATATCTGCCTTTAAGAAGAAGCTGGTGTTGTGGAGAAGACTAAATAAAGGTAGTCTGCTCGAGGCATTCCTGAGTTTAGCAGAAGCTCTTGAGGACACATGATAAGAACTTGAAAGCACTGCTGAGGTCATACAAAAACACTTAACTTCTCTCAAGAACAGTTTAGTGAAGTACTTTACTGAGGACAATGAACATATCAATGGCTGGGCCTTTCAACCTTTATTAGTAGATACACGCACTCATTTTCCAATGCACCCTCAAAAAGACCTAATTGAGGTCCAGAGTGACCGTGTTTTCCAGATGCAATTCAGCAAAATCTCATTGGGAAAATGTTGACTGAAAATTTCTGAAGAACATTATGGTTTGTCAAACATGGCAATCAAGACTCTTCTCCTTTTTAGCTCATCATATTTATGTGAGATTGGGTTTTCAGCATTGGCAGTAGTAAAGACAAAGTACTGTTCAAAACTTGAAGTTAAGCATGACCTGAAGATGGCAGAAGCAAGAATACATCCACAGACTGACCGTCTCTCTGGAGACAAGCAGGCACACATGTCACATTAGTTCAGAATGGTGCTATCATCCAAATAGGTTTGGTCAAATTATGTTTTGTTTCTGAAAAAGAAAGTACCATTGTGTATTTCTGGGCAATTCTTTTTGCAAACCTTTTGTTTGAACTGTGTATTAAGACTGACAACGAACCACAGTCACCCACAAACCTTTGGTTTGCTAAACCCTGTTCAATATTATTTACCCACTGTAAAAACCATTTGCCGTGTGGATTCGGAACAGTTATCTTTGCAATGATGAGGAATACCAAGTACTGGAATTTTTGTCAGCGGTGTCCTTACTCCTAAACAAATTGAAAGGAGGGTTTGGGCATCAAAATCTTTGAATATCGCTGCATTAAAGGGTTCATGATCATGGCTTGGAGAAACGGACACTCCATCATTCGAACTTCCTCATACTTCTGAACACTTTGTGGTTAACCCTGTGAACTTTTGCCTGTGGGGAGGTCACTCACTTCGGGTAACAGCGGCGGAGAAGTATTTGGTGAAGACCCTGACTCCCCAGATTAAACACCATTTACCAACAATGGCTAGATGCATAACTGTCCAACATGTGTCTCTCCTTCTCAAAATTATAAAATATCTGTCCTCTAATTCTTTAACCATGTCATTGCTTGCCAAGTCACTCCTAGTTTGCCTACTGCTCATTTCACTCACATCTTGACCTAAGAGAAATGCTAGAGCTCTGCAACGCTTCATAACTATAACAGTGGACTTTGTGTATAAGTTGTATGTAGATGTAGCATCCTCAGGCCTTGCTGATCTTCCGGTTGCATCACTTTCCCAGTACGGAGAACCACTTCTGGTTCTGTGCTGGGAGTGAGGCATTTGATGAAAGGATCGGCACGCAGGCAGTTCTGTCGAAAGATGCTGTTCCAGAGGCTCTTCACTCCACCATAAATGATTAGCACCTGAAGACCCAGATGCATGCTAATGAGTAATAATATAAATCAAGCCTGTAACACACAACTGTAAATTATTTCAAATAAAGCAAGAGTGTGTAATACAGCCCTTCCAGATGCCACGCATTGGGGGTGATGAAGCGGACTTTCAGTATGAGCTTAGTTTTTAAAAGCACGCTGAATAAAACTCCCATAATTTTGATATACTAATAAGTGTTGCATGTTTCTGTACTAAATCAACCTAGAGTAATATACACTGACATAAACACACGGGTTTAATTATTTGTGCTCTTGTCATGTTTGTCATTTACGTTATAATGATGCATTTACTTTGTCTCTTGTTTGTCATTTATTAATTGCGGCTGTTTCATATAAAGGCATGAGCTTTCTTTGAATATGCGTTAGTCTATGTTGTGTCTTTTCATGTGACTATGCTATGTTTGTCTTTTGTTTACAAAGCCAGGTAACCTAGACTAATGGGTTAATATTAGCAAAGGGGATGGGTAACAGAATAATTATCATTTCTTGAATTAATTGATGTCTTGTGTTTCCTTGCATACTAGAGTCATGATAAAAGAGGCCTGCTGCCTATTTCTAAAATGGATGTCAGAATTCCTGCCAGAGTTGGGCCTTGTACAGCAACCTAATGAAAAGAAAAAATATTTCTTCAGAGAAATTCTTTGAAAGACGCTCGTGGAAGCAAGGCTGTGCAGAGCACTGAATGAACATTTTGGTGAAACATTCATGGTCATATGGCAGGATGTTTAGCGATGAAAAGGCTTGGACGGAGGAAGCTACGGAAGGCTTTGCTTAATGTTGCCAAACTCGGAAGAGCCTGTGACACTCTTAGTTGAAGAACAGTACCGCTCTTGAGGAAACGTGGCTTCTTCTAGGCGAAAGGCTAATGACAACATCGGACGACATAGCTTGTCCAATCCTGTTTCGTGTTGCTTGAATATTTGTATTATTTTAGTTAGTTTTAGATAGGAAAAAGGTATAAGAATGCCCCCTTGGAAAGAGCACTGCTGGCTCGTTCCTGTGCTCCAAAGATGCTGCCAGTTTTCTGACTCACGTAAGATCCAAAGAACTTTGCTAATTTTCCCTTTAGGTTTTCTTTAGCTAATGTTAGGGAAATAGGGTTTAAGGATTTAACTTAATGTTTGAGCACTTCTTATGCTGATTTTGATTCGAGCTGACAGTCGAATGTGCCTTTCTATTAAAGAATTATGCTTGAAAAATATGCTAATAAAAGAAGATAAATCTTAAAATGCACTTTGCTTGTTAATAAAGTTAATAAAATAGATTTTGAAATGACAAGCTGGTCTTGTTTGTCTCCTTGAGTTACCATTAGTTAATCCATTGCCTATTCCTGACCTAATTAAATGTTTATAAAGTGTTTCTGAATAATTAGGTCATATGATTCAGCTGTAGCTATGATCTTGTCAGTCGTAATGTCCTGTGGCTCATCTGTGGACTGGGGGGGAGAGCTGGCCCAAAGTTGTCCTGCTGTTAGCCTTGGGTGTAATTGACCATGATTCAGTAGGTCAATTCATGTCTCAGCCATTTTTGGGCCTAGCGTTAGTTTTGTGAAATATGATGAGTAACTTGGTGTAGAGTAGTTATACTGAGACTGAATTTCCTCTGGCCCGCTGGATCAGGGGTTAGAGTAACGCAATCATTAATCAGTCCCAAATTGGAATATTTTGACACTCAATTTTAAGAGCTCCTCGTTCGTTGTTTACCACCCAGTGGAAAAAGGTATTTGTCAGTGCGCGGAGAGACTTAGACAGAATGTAGCTGCTCTAAATTTCAGCAAATAATAAGGGGACAAGAAAAGGTCGACTATTATCAAGGATACACGTTACACCTCCAAACAGTGTTTGGTGATCGGACTCTACCCTACAGATATTGGTAACTGTAAATTCAATGAAAGTCTGCTGCCAGTGATCAGCTCACAGTCTCAGTGCAGGGAAGAAATGTGTAATGTTTTCTTCTTTATATTTCTCCTGTATTTCTTCTATTTCTATTTCTATTCTATCTATCCCTTCTATTCTAGAATTCTTTATTTTTTTTAAGTTTGAAAATCTTTATTGAGTTGAAGAAAACAATGTAAAACATCAGTACAATAGCACAAATAAAGAGCAATAGGAATTAAAATAATTGTGGAGAATAATGTGCCAATAAACAAGAAAGGCCCCAAAAGGGGAAACGCTATACAAAGAAAAAATGCTTTTATAACTTTTCATTTTGTGGGGAAGGATGAGAGAAAGAAAGAGGGAAGAAAGGGAAAAAAGGGGGATGGAAGGGGAACACCAATAGAAAAATGTATGGTAAGAGAAATAAAGAGGTATGAAATACAGAGAAGTTCACAGTAATAATAATAACAGTAATACTAAATATAACAATAACATGTGATCAAGAGGCACTTTTAGATAAAAAGTCTGTTAAAGGGGACCAAAGTAAATCACGTTTTATCAACAATGGAGTAGAAGAAGCACATGCACGATCTAGTCTATGATGATGGCAGAGCAAATTCCACCAAGCATTATAAACCACGTTTGTAGTGTCTTTCAAATTAGTTGTTATAATTTGAAAAGTGATAGCTATGCAAAGATCAATAAATTTACGAGTATGGAGTGGGACATCCCAAACTGGGGCTTCTAGAATTCTTTCGATTCATTCTTCTCTGATCTTTGACTGCGCTAGCCTGCTCTGCTGTGGGTCCGTTATTCAGGGATTTAAGACTTCAATAAAAGTCTCATCTTACTTTGAAGAAAGTACTGTCTTTGATCATTCCTTCCTCGGTACAAAATTTCGAACAATATGAAAGCGGCACTCCCTTCTGGTTCTTCACGTTGCAGTAGCGTGTGTGGTGGGAGCACAGTGTTTTCGGTGGCCGCTAGGTGGTGATCACGTGCGCGGCTCCTGAGCAGAGCAGAGAGCAGAGCAGAAGCTGTACCGGAGCCGAAGCTGCGCCGGGGGCGTGCGGTGCATTAGCGGGCGGGCCCTAGGACTGGGGGGAGCCCTGCCCGCCTGCCGACCGCCAACTGACCACAGCCGGAGCACAGCCGGAGCTGCCGGAGCAGTGCAAGCAGAGCGTCTGGGGGAGCTAGAGAGACGGTGAACAGAGCGGAGCGGAGGTGAGTCTCGTCGGAGCGGAGGTGATCCCCCTCAGCCTCCCTACCTTACCTCACCTCCCCTCACCTCCTTCCAGAAGAGCGGCAGCATTGAATGGCGTGAGAGCTGCTAGACTCATAGGAGGTGAGAGCTGGAGCTGGAGGTGAGAGCTGGCACAGTGAGAGCCACAACGGGTCCCGCAGTAACGACCTGGCAGAGTCCGGAGGCTAGAAGGCCATCGCACTCATTGTATCCACCTCATTCCCACCTCAGTCTACCCTGCGGACCACCTCACGAGGCACTGAGGGGGACAGCAGGCTGCAGCCAAGCGCCCCCCCCCCCCCATGCTCTAGGCGCAAAGAAGGCGCAGAAGAAGTGAAGGAGTGAACGAGCACGGCGCAGGAGAGACCAGCCTCGGCTGCCAAGCAGTAACTGTAACAGTAGCAGTAGCAGTCGCCCCTACCTCCACGCCCACACGCTGCCTCATCCGCTCTTCCATCGTGGCAAGGCAAGGCCATACCGCAGCGAAGGCAAAGCCACGGAGTAACGTTGTTGACCAGTGGCAAGGCAAATACCAGGAGGACACTTGGTCATGGGGGCCAAAAGGAAGGGTCGCCAGGCGACATCTCCGGAAAAAAGCCCCACGACTCATTCACCGACTAGTAAGACAACGCGGATGACAAGGAGTAAATCACTAACTGTCAGCCCAAATGAAAGGCCACAAGAGGCAGCCCAAAGAGGGACGGTTACAAACTTTTTCAAGAAAAGGGATCCCCCAAATAGCAACCATGGCTGCAGCGAGGCTACTACCTCTGGCACCCAAGACCTGGCCCAAGACTAAAGCACACTCACACACAGTGGACGATTGTCCGACTTTAACTGCACTCCTAAAGTTGTGACGCCCCTCTGCGAGGAACCCAGGGCCGCCCAGGAACAGGCTGGTATAGCCCATGGTCAATTACACCCAAGGCTAACAGCAGGACAACTTTGGGCCAGCTCTCCCCCCCAGTCCACAGATGAGCCACAGGACATTACGACTGACAAGATCATAGCTACAGCCTCGACCGAAAGTGGTCCTACCGCAACCACAATAGTGCAAATCCACCAGTTAAAAGCCTCTGGCCCATCTTTTCAGAATCCGGGTCCAAGCATTTTCCAGTACGATCATGAACACGAGTTTAAGAATCTTAATTTAACGTTCCTTCAACCGGATTCCCCTGTTCCAGTGCTGCCAGCCGCCGGGGAGCTCACAGGCTCCTTTCTTTACAACCTCGAACAGAAGATCGAAAGAACCCTCAATCTAACCCCAATTCCATCGTGGCCCCAAGAATCTCCTTGGCCCGACAAAACGAAAGCTGAGAATCCAGCTCGCAATAGCAGTACAGATACGAGTACAGACAACCCATCTCAGCTGGAGTCAACCTGTGTCACCAACAAAGCTCTCCTGTGGCAATCCACTAAGATGGAACTACAGATAGACCTCCTACAGGCAATAGCGGGGCGATTAGCAGACATAAGCTTCAAGGTGGAGGCCCAGCACGAGCTCTCCAACTGGGGGGCCTGCTCTAGCCGCTGCTCAGACCTCATTGAGAAGTGGGCTTCTCTGCCTGAGGTACTAGCTGAAATAATGGATATAGCGAAAGGGAGAACTGCGGCACCAACGTCGAACGACAAAGAAGAGTGGGCAAGGCACAACAGACACACCCCGAAGGCGACACAGACACCACGGCCCCCAACGGGAAAGAATGACACAGCTGACAACGGCAAAAGTGTAGAGCACACAACCATAAAGTCAGTCAGCAGCTCACCAGAATCCATAACCGCCCAAAGCCCAAACCACAGGGATAGTGAAGACACCGGAACAGCTAGGCCGGAAGATTCGGCTGGTACAACAGACATGCAGAACCCCCCATTGTCAAGGAGAGCAAAAAAGAAGCTAAAAAAGATACAGAAAAAATCAAAGCTAAAAGTGAGACAACCACAGCTATTGAAGCTCAAGTACCCACCTTTGAAGGAGGGGACAAAAGTAAAAGCAACTCAGTTGTATCCAATATTTACAGATAAAAACTGGGGCAAAAGGACTCTCAAGGTCTCCCCACCGAAGGGAGAGCAACCCAAACAAACCATACCATCAAGTCCCCCCAGCTCAAAGGATGAAAAGGCACCAGTAACGCAAACTACCCCCACGGTAAATCAGCCAATGGCCGGAACAAGCCTACGAGCGCCAACATGGCCCTTGCAGCCAACTCCGTCAATATCCATGCCACAAGGAGCGATTCTGCATCAACCTCAAACAAGCCCCCAGCTCTCAACTAGGATCAACGACGAACAAAACAAGAGGCCGCAATGAGGCCTGCCCTCAATCCTCCAAGGTAGTCATAGGTCAGCGCCCACTCCAGTAGAACCAGCAACAAAAAAGGGAGGTGGGGCCCAAAATTTGAATGCCCTCGCTGCCGTCTATGAGGTGGTTCTTACTCCAAGATTTTTCAGCACAGGACACCATGACATCCTGAACCGGAGCAACCTCCTACGTCTTTTCAAACATCTGGACACCCTGGACAAGACACAATCAGGGGATATAGAATGGGTGAAATTCATGAGTTTGAAAGGGGACACACACGGAGACTCCACCGTGGTGGGTTTGAAGTTTAAAGAAATACAGCAAGCCATCAAGCAAAACTCCACCCTACTTGCGGAGTGGGGCATCGAAGTTCAGATACTATCGCCCCCAAAATATCCATTCGTCCTGGTCCCAGACAGCCGGGGAAAGGCCACCCAATCTGTCCTGAAAGGGACAACCAGTTTGGGTCCCCCAAACAGAAGCCAGACGGGCCATAGGGCACCCACAGGAATCAGAATCCTATGCGAAAAGGACCAACGAGTCATACACAACATCTCTCCCACCCCTGAGCAAAAGGGACTCGGAAGCAGGAGGACACAGTACTCCTAGCCGCAACAAAAGTCTGCCCCCCTGCCGGGGACGTCAGGCTCGGTACCACTGCAAAGTCCCATCTAACAGTAATCTCCTGGAATATAGCAGGGATTAGCAAAATCCGCAACAATGAAAACCTGAAGCAGTTCCTGGAATGTGGAGACCTAATTTGTCTCCAAGAAACCTGGGCCTTGACCCACACCCCTCTAGCCGGATATTACGAATTCCAAGTACCAGCAACAAAAAGGAACATCTTTGGTCGTCCAGCAGGCGGACTATCAATTTTCATAAAACATGATTGTGCCCTCGATGCTACTACCATCAACGTGAACACGCTCGGTCTACAAGCGCTACAGATAAGGGGTCCGAGTTTCATCAAAGATCCAATCCATCTGTTAGTACTAAACTGCTACATTAACCCCGCACAGACTCTAATGAAAGACCATCTGGAGGCACTGGCATTAAATCTGGAGGACTAGCTAAATAAATATAAAACACACCAGGTCATCTTAGCAGGGGACTTCAACCTAAAAAATCTAGCCAATTTGGAAACCCTTCCCCGAGGATCAGGAAGGGCGGCTCCCCTGCGCGACCTTTTCCTCAGCCACAATCTGGCATCAACTCATGCACAGAAAACATCTCGCTCAAGTGCCTGGCAGCCTCAGCCCACGGAACGTGTCCAGAATCGATTACATCTTGATAAGTGGTGCACTGGCGGATAGAATGACTGATTTTGAAGTTGTGAACCGGCAGGATAGCGACCATAGGCCATTAAGAGCATCATTCCAGCTGGTCATACCGGCCGCTACCCTCCACCAACCCATTGGGGAGTCAAGTGGGGAGGAGACACACACCGTCCTGCGGAGAATCAAGTGGACAGACAAGACAGAGGGGGAACTTCAATCATGGCTGGGTCAGATACAGCAAGAGAGTCTGCCTGCATTTGATACCCCCACAACAGGGTGGGTGCAAATCATTGCGGATTTACAAAACAAACTCGGAAATCCCAAACCACAAAACACAATGATAATAGCGCCTCTCAAGAACCGGAACACCTGCCCTCAGGAAATACGGGAACTTAAACGACTCCTGCGCAAGGCTCGCGCAACAAAGAAAAGAGGGTGCTGCCAAACAGTAGGGCCTTCAACATCTGAACTGAGGGCCTCACTAAGGAAGAAGCTATGGGAACTTAAAAAAACAGACATGGAAAACAAATGGCTAAAAGTTTTCTTCCTTCTCAAACAAAAGAACCTGGCACGACTCTGGAGATTCATCAATCAGCTGAGCAACCGAGGGCCAACTAGAGAAAACGGGGTAGCTGAAAAAGATTGGATCCAACACGTGAAACAGCTTTATGAAACAGCCCCCAGTCATGAACCTTCGACAACGGACAAGGCGGAGCTAACTGAGGATGTCCTACAGTCCCGCTTCCAGCCAGAAGCAGTCACCTCAAGTCCAGGCAACAACATAAGGGGTAGTACCTCCCAGACCGAAGTTGATGTTACAACTCCTACCTGGACAAACACCAGACAGGTCATCAATACCATCAAGCGGATGAGGAATGATGGTGCGCCGGGGCCCAATGGGATTCCAGCGCCAGTCTTTAAACAGGCACCAGAGTTTTGGGCATCACTCTTAACTCCGCTCTTTAATTACACCTACCTGACCGCTACAATCCCCGACACTTGGAGGGGCTCTATACTGTTTCCCATCTTTAAAAAAGGTGACCGCTCAGAGCCTTCGAACTACAGGCTCATCGCCCTGCTCGACTTGGAGGCCAAGGCATATGCACACCTATTACTCAGTGACCTAGAAAAATGGGCTGAAGAGTCAAATATAATACCAACGTATCAGACTGGTTTTAGGGCCAAGGCATCTACAATGGACAACGTCCTGGCGTTAGCACATCTCTCAGCCAAGGCAACCTCGAAGAACCACCCCCCACTATTCTGCTGCTTTGTGGATTACTTACAACAAGGGGTGGTGAGGGACAGAGTCTCTGAATTAAACAGAATACTCTCACCCAGTCAAGAGATCAGGGCTAGATCCAACACCGTTTTTTAGCTCACTGCACCATCCCAGTTTCAGAACCTGGCTGTATGCAAATTAGTCTGTTCCTGTCCCAGTGCATGATGGGAACAGGGCAAACCAAACTACAAAAGCCAATTCTTACACTGGGAAGGAAACAAGCTACCGGGGACCGGTTTCTGGCATTTCAGCCTCTTCGGCCCGGCTTGCTTGAATCCTGATGGTGCAATGAGCAAGGGACTCACATCTGAGTATACCCTTCCACGCTTAGGGTGGACACAAATATTTACAACAAGGGGTGGTGAGGGACAGAGTCTCTGAATTAAACAGAATACTCTCACCCAGTCAAGAGATCAGGGCTAGATCCAACACCGTTTTTTAGCTCACTGCACCATCCCAGTTTCAGAACCTGGCTGTATGCAAATTAGTCTGTTCCTGTCCCAGTGCATGATGGGAACAGGGCAAACCAAACTACAAAAGCCAATTCTTACACTGGGAAGGAAACAAGCTACCGGGGACCGGTTTCTGGCATTTCAGCCTCTTCGGCCCGGCTTGCTTGAATCCTGATGGTGCAATGAGCAAGGGACTCACATCTGAGTATACCCTTCCACGCTTAGGGTGGACAAAAATATTTACAACAAGGGGTGGTGAGGGACAGAGTCTCTGAATTAAACAGAATACTCTCACCCAGTCAAGAGATCAGGGCTAGATTCAACACCGTTTTTTAGCTCACTGCACCATCCCAGTTTCAGAACCTGGCTGTATGCAAATTAGTCTGTTCCTGTCCCAGTGCATGATGGGAACAGGGCAAACCAAACTACAAAAGCCAATTCTTACACTGGGAAGGAAACAAGCTACCGGGGACCGGTTTCTGGCATTTCAGCCTCTTCGGCCCGGCTTGCTTGAATCCTGATGGTGCAATGAGCAAGGGACTCACATCTGAGTATACCCTTCCACGCTTAGGGTGGACATAAATATTTACAACAAGGGGTGGTGAGGGACAGAGTCTCTGAATTAAACAGAATACTCTCACCCAGTCAAGAGATCAGGGCTAGATCCAACACCGTTTTTTAGCTCACTGCACCATCCCAGTTTCAGAACCTGGCTGTATGCAAATTAGTCTGTTCCTGTCCCAGTGCATGATGGGAACAGGGCAAACCAAACTACAAAAGCCAATTCTTACACTGGGAAGGAAACAAGCTACCGGGGGCCGGTTTCTGGCATTTCAGCCTCTTCAGCCCGGCTTGCTTGAATCCTGATGGTGCAATGAGCAAGGGACTCACATCTGAGTATACCCTTCCACGCTTAGGGTGGACAAAAATATTTACAACAAGGGGCTTGGTAGTTTAGTCTGCCCTGTTCCCATGATGCACTGGGCCAGGGACAGACTGATTTGCATATAGCCAGGTTCTGAGCTGGGATGGGGCAGTGAGATAAATAACGGTGATGGATCAAGCCCTGATCTTTGGACTGGGTAAGAGTGGTCTGCTCAATTCAGACACTCTGTTCATCACCACCCCCTTTTGTAAATTGATTTTGGCCACTATAGGTGTGGCAGGGTATACTCAGACATGAGTCCCTTTCTCACTGCTCCATCAGGATTCAAGCAAGCCGGGCCGAAGAGGCTGAAATGCCAGAAACCGGTCCCCGGTAGCTTGTCTCCTTTCTGGTAAAGAATTGGCTTGGTAGTTTAGTCTGCCCTGTTCCCATGATGCACTGGGCCAGGGACAGACTGATTTGCATATAGCCAGGTTCTGAGCTGGGATGGGGCAGTGAGATAAATAACGGTGATGGATCAAGCCCTGATCTTTGGACTGGGTAAGAGTGGTCTGCTCAATTCAGACACTCTGTTCATCACCACCCCCTTTTGTAAATTGATTTTGGCCACTATAGGTGTGGCAGGGTATACTCAGACATGAGTCCCTTTCTCACTGCTCCATCAGGATTCAAGCAAGCCGGGCCGAAGAGGCTGAAATGCCAGAAACCGGTCCCCGGTAGCTTGTCTCCTTTCTGGTAAAGAATTGGCTTGGTAGTTTAGTCTGCCCTGTTCCCATGATGCACTGGGCCAGGGACAGACTGATTTGCATATAGCCAGGTTCTGAGCTGGGATGGGGCAGTGAGATAAATAACGGTGATGGATCAAGCCCTGATCTTTGGACTGGGTAAGAGTGGTCTGCTCAATTCAGACACTCTGTTCATCACCACCCCCTTTTGTAAATTGATTTTGGCCACTATGGGTGTGGCAGGGTATACTCAGACATGAGTCCCTTTCTCACTGCTCCATCAGGATTCAAGCAAGCCGGGCCGAAGAGGCTGAAATGCCAGAAACCGGTCCCCGGTAGCTTGTCTCCTTTCTGGTAAAGAATTGGCTTGGTAGTTTAGTCTGCCCTGTTCCCATGATGCACTGGGCCAGGGACAGACTGATTTGCATATAGCCAGGTTCTGAGCTGAGATGGGGCAGTGAGATAAATAACGGTGATGGATCAAGCCCTGATCTTTGGACTGGGTAAGAGTGGTCTGCTCAATTCAGACACTCTGTTCATCACCACCCCCTTTTGTAAATTGATTTTGGCCACTATAGGTGTGGCAGGGTATACTCAGACATGAGTCCCTTTCTCACTGCTCCATCAGGATTCAAGCAAGCCGGGCCGAAGAGGCTGAAATGCCAGAAACCGGTCCCCGGTAGCTTGTCTCCTTTCTGGTAAAGAATTGGCTTGGTAGTTTAGTCTGCCCTGTTCCCATGATGCACTGGGCCAGGGACAGACTGATTTGCATATAGCCAGGTTCTGAGCTGGGATGGGGCAGTGAGATAAATAACGGTGATGGATCAAGCCCTGATCTTTGGACTGGGTAAGAGTGGTCTGCTCAATTCAGACACTCTGTTCATCACCACCCCCTTTTGTAAATTGATTTTGGCCACTATAGGTGTGGCAGGGTATACTCAGACATGAGTCCCTTTCTCACTGCTCCATCAGGATTCAAGCAAGCCGGGCCGAAGAGGCTGAAATGCCAGAAACCGGTCCCCGGTAGCTTGTCTCCTTTCTGGTAAAGAATTGGCTTGGTAGTTTAGTCTGCCCTGTTCCCATGATGCACTGGGCCAGGGACAGACTGATTTGCATATAGCCAGGTTCTGAGCTGGGATGGGGCAGTGAGATAAATAACGGTGATGGATCAAGCCCTGATCTTTGGACTGGGTAAGAGTGGTCTGCTCAATTCAGACACTCTGTTCATCACCACCCCCTTTTGTAAATTGATTTTGGCCACTATAGGTGTGGCAGGGTATACTCAGACATGAGTCCCTTTCTCACTGCTCCATCAGGATTCAAGCAAGCCGGGCCGAAGAGGCTGAAATGCCAGAAACCGGTCCCCGGTAGCTTGTCTCCTTTCTGGTAAAGAATTGGCTTGGTAGTTTAGTCTGCCCTGTTCCCATGATGCACTGGGCCAGGGACAGACTGATTTGCATATAGCCAGGTTCTGAGCTGGGATGGGGCAGTGAGATAAATAACGGTGATGGATCAAGCCCTGATCTTTGGACTGGGTAAGAGTGGTCTGCTCAATTCAGACACTCTGTTCATCACCACCCCCTTTTGTAAATTGATTTTGGCCACTATAGGTGTGGCAGGGTATACTCAGACATGAGTCCCTTTCTCACTGCTCCATCAGGATTCAAGCAAGCCGGGCCGAAGAGGCTGAAATGCCAGAAACCGGTCCCCGGTAGCTTGTCTCCTTTCTGGTAAAGAATTGGCTTGGTAGTTTAGTCTGCCCTGTTCCCATGATGCACTGGGCCAGGGACAGACTGATTTGCATATAGCCAGGTTCTGAGCTGGGATGGGGCAGTGAGATAAATAACGGTGATGGATCAAGCCCTGATCTTTGGACTGGGTAAGAGTGGTCTGCTCAATTCAGACACTCTGTTCATCACCACCCCCTTTTGTAAATTGATTTTGGCCACTATAGGTGTGGCAGGGTATACTCAGACATGAGTCCCTTTCTCACTGCTCCATCAGGATTCAAGCAAGCCGGGCCGAAGAGGCTGAAATGCCAGAAACCGGTCCCCGGTAGCTTGTCTCCTTTCTGGTAAAGAATTGGCTTGGTAGTTTAGTCTGCCCTGTTCCCATGATGCACTGGGCCAGGGACAGACTGATTTGCATATAGCCAGGTTCTGAGCTGGGATGGGGCAGTGAGATAAATAACGGTGATGGATCAAGCCCTGATCTTTGGACTGGGTAAGAGTGGTCTGCTCAATTCAGACACTCTGTTCATCACCACCCCCTTTTGTAAATTGATTTTGGCCACTATAGGTGTGGCAGGGTATACTCAGACATGAGTCCCTTTCTCACTGCTCCATCAGGATTCAAGCAAGCCGGGCCGAAGAGGCTGAAATGCCAGAAACCGGTCCCCGGTAGCTTGTCTCCTTTCTGGTAAAGAATTGGCTTGGTAGTTTAGTCTGCCCTGTTCCCATGATGCACTGGGCCAGGGACAGACTGATTTGCATATAGCCAGGTTCTGAGCTGGGATGGGGCAGTGAGATAAATAACGGTGATGGATCAAGCCCTGATCTTTGGACTGGGTAAGAGTGGTCTGCTCAATTCAGACACTCTGTTCATCACCACCCCCTTTTGTAAATTGATTTTGGCCACTATAGGTGTGGCAGGGTATACTCAGACATGAGTCCCTTTCTCACTGCTCCATCAGGATTCAAGCAAGCCGGGCCGAAGAGGCTGAAATGCCAGAAACCGGTCCCCGGTAGCTTGTCTCCTTTCTGGTAAAGAATTGGCTTGGTAGTTTAGTCTGCCCTGTTCCCATGATGCACTGGGCCAGGGACAGACTGATTTGCATATAACCAGGTTCTGAGCTGGGATGGGGCAGTGAGATAAATAACGGTGATGGATCAAGCCCTGATCTTTGGACTGGGTAAGAGTGGTCTGCTCAATTCAGACACTCTGTTCATCACCACCCCCTTTTGTAAATTGATTTTGGCCACTATAGGTGTGGCAGGGTATACTCAGACATGAGTCCCTTTCTCACTGCTCCATCAGGATTCAAGCAAGCCGGGCCGAAGAGGCTGAAATGCCAGAAACCGGTCCCCGGTAGCTTGTCTCCTTTCTGGTAAAGAATTGGCTTGGTAGTTTAGTCTGCCCTGTTCCCATGATGCACTGGGCCAGGGACAGACTGATTTGCATATAGCCAGGTTCTGAGCTGGGATGGGGCAGTGAGATAAATAACGGTGATGGATCAAGCCCTGATCTTTGGACTGGGTAAGAGTGGTCTGCTCAATTCAGACACTCTGTTCATCACCACCCCCTTTTGTAAATTGGCTTTGTGGATTACAGCACAGCATTCGACAAAGTGGACAGAAAACGCCTATGGTGGAAATTAGAAAAATGGGGGATATCACCGAAACTTTTAAAGGCTATTAGGTCACTATATGAGGCCACCTGGGTGCGGGTTAAAACAAGAACTCGCACTATCACTCGCAAAATAGCCACAGTAAACGGGCTGAAGCAAGGGTGCGTGCTGGCCCCCATCGTATTTAATCTATAAACCGCGGATTTGGGTGAGGCCCTAAAAGGTGCCAGTCTAGTAGCCCCCAGACTAGGAAGACTGAGGCTACCAGTTTTACAGTACGCTGATGACACAGCCATAATGGATCACACGAGGATAGGCCTACAAAGAGCTTTAACAGCCCTAAACAGCTTCAACATCGCCAATAGCCTGACAGTCAACAAAGGGAAAACTAAGGTCATCATCTTCGGATCCTACCATCAGAAACGGAAAGCACAGCGGCAGCTGGGAAATGCTCAAATACATTATGTGGCCTCTTACAACTACCTGGGGGTCTGGTTTTCGGAACGGGCCAAAGCAAATGTTCACCTTAATCAGCTGACTTCGAAAGCCAACAAGGTAACACACTTGATAAGACAACTAAGCCAGAATCTGAATAGCCCTTCCGCTAGCTCAAATCTGATAGCCTTAAGAGCAAAGCTTCTTCCTGCAATCTCCTACGGACATCTGGCATTTCCTGGGAAGCTGGACGCACTTCTCAACTCTGCCCAAGTTAAGGCTTACAAGTCGGTGTTACATATACCTAGGTCTGCAAGAAGAACCAGGCTGAGACTGGAGCTTGGCCTATCAAGGCCTGACGTGATCGGCCAGGGGGACCTTATCAAGTTGTACCTGAGGATATTAAAGGCCCCGGCTAACTCCCTAAAACACCACTTGAGATACATCTTTGAAGACCCAGCGTCGACATGGCACACTAGGCTGGGAATTGCAACTAAAGCTCTTAAGATAGTGGAAGAAAATCTCGTGAGGCAGGACATCCCGCTGAACGTTTGGAAGAGAGCCATTAACAAACAAGTGAACGAAATCTCCTTTGAACTTGATTATAAATCCCTTCGTCATAGCCCCAATTTGGAACCCCTAAACAACTCTTACACTGTGGGCAAAGCACAATCATATCTAAGCGAGGCCATCACAACACAGGCCCGAAGCAAAATTTTATCCATGAGGCTGATCACGCTCGAGATAGCAGATTTCAACCCCGCTTGGGCCCAAAGAGGGGACTCCATATCCTGCAGGCTATGTACGTACAAAAGGGAATCCTGGCTGCACCTTCTCTGTTGCTGTCCTTACTTCAAGAATGAACGCCGGCGACTGTTGCGCCCGATTTGCCTCAATCGGAGCATAACAACATGCTCAGAAGCATCAGCCCTGTGTTTCTCCACCACCAACACTATGTTCCTAGAGAGATTAGCGAAATTCGTTTACCAAATTAGTTTAGCACTAAAAACCCATAATGAGATTATTTCATCATTCAGGAGGCTCACCTCAAAAGCAACTGATCAGAGTTGAAGTGCAATCGTCACGCAGTTTCATTGACAATGCCACTTGCATGCCCCCATATGGAAGAAAGTAAGGACTTGTCCTAACGCATACAATCCCGGGAAACGCCAATCAATGGGACTAAGACTGTGGGAGCTGTATCCTTCTTTCTCATTTTGTTTTTTTTATACCATTCTTTTAATTACCACAGGGTACACTTTTTTTTTTTTTTTTAAACAAGCAAAGAAGTCTTTATCTTTTTTTTTTTTTTTTTTAGAATTACTGTTCTCTGTACCCTCTCTTTTTACTGTAAAGATTTTAATTAATTGTACAGTTAATAAAAACCTGAAACCACTCCCTTCTAGAGCTTCTTGTTGCGCCAAAGGTGGTACATTCTGATATTTATCTTATTGTAGTGATTTTTCTGCTTGGTTTTAATTGCAATTAGGTTTCACTGTGTCTCATGAAGCACTTAAACACTAAGGAACCATGTAATATATGCAAAGCGATACTATTTTGCGTCTTGTCCCGTTTTGTAAAATTGCACACACAAAAACACAATGGCCATGTCTTACTAATTCATGTAACTTTTCATTTCAGAGACAAACACGTGTGCCCAAGGTAAACCAATCTGTTTGCGCCGAGTCAGATATGCAATCTTGGAAACGCAAAATGTTGCATGGAATGTGGAATGAACACAGTTAAAGTGGTAAAACAAGTATTACACAACATAACACAAAAGTTCAATTAACCGTGCTTCGGAAGTCGAGGAGACAACGTATGCATATTTTAAGGGATATAGCATTTTATCTATCTAGGCAGCTGCAGTTTTAGCCATTTCGCCCGCTGCTACAGTATTACTCGGGTGCACTGTCAAGATGGCCGCAGCGCTCTCAGTAACCTCACCGAGCTCCTAACGGGCTGTCACTTCTGTCGTGCTTTTGTCTTCCCTAGCGGCTTTTTACGACAGCGCGCCTTGCTTTGCGGCAGGCAGCCTGATGCAATCTTGCGGTGCTCTCTGAAAGCTTGGGAGTGGTGTAATTGTGCAGCGATAGATAGTAAGATCAGCATTGACAGCTGCCTCCTGTGCGTCCAGGGAGACGCAGGGACCCTCAGATCCCGGCAGGATGACAGAAGAAGTGATAACGAAGACCGCTGACCTGCAGCTGAACGGTAAGGCTGCCTATATCTACCGAACCGCCCGGAAACCGGTGGGGAGCAGTGTAGCGACCCATCGCCAAAACACAAACGTTGCAAACAATATACCGTTTCTGTTCAGAGACACGTGTGCCCAGTGAAAACCTCAAATGTAATTCGTAGCTCCTAAAATGCCCGTAGGAGAGTGTATCATTTAATGAGAAACGTGTTGGTGGACTGTAGATGTACGTTCGAGAAGTTGAAGTGAGCTGTGAGGGGTCATGTTAGTATGTGCTTTTCTTTGCACTGGCTCCTCCTGACATATTTAAAGTACTACCTTCTGTGATCTAGGACCTTGTAACAGCATAGCCTTTGTTTCCTTTTTGTTTGAAGTGTGTGCATCATCACAATTCTCCATTTTTATCAAACTCACATTTTAGCTCTATTTTATTCAATTGTAATTTCTCTCTCTTACTACTCTTGATCTTTACCTGTGGACATTGGAAAATGGATTGTGCCTTATTTTGAATCTAACGTATTTGTATGCTGCGATCATTAGCTCATACAGCTAAGAAGTGCATGCATTTGTGGTATGTTTTACATCTTTTAGAGTTTTTAATATGTTGACTATAATTATGTAAAAATGCTTTTATGACGTACGGTCGAAATAAAGCAAATTGAAATAAATCGCTTTTCTTTGAGGCAAACCAGTGTTGAACAGGAGGCTATTTACGTTGGATGGTGTGAGGGGTGCTAGACAGGATGGTACTGCAAACGAGGCAGTCATGTGTAATGCTTTAAACAGCGTGCTATCATTAAAACTCAAGTATATTCGTTATCCGATGACGTGCAATGAATGTGGCACATAGGAGAAGGGAGGCACATTTACAGTAGTAGATGCCGCGTTTACGATGTACACGATGGAGGAATGTGCTTTGTAGACAGCACAGGTCAGAGGGAATGTATTACATGTATGAGTGAGTATTGTGTGCATAAGATTATACCTCTAATTATTTATGGGCTTCTTTGGTATATGCTTAGTATCGTTGTATACAAGCTGTAGTTAGTATGGCTAAATGATTACCCAGTCGACGTCATTTCTGCAACAACTGAATTATCCCACGCGTTACTGGAAAAGTGATTCATCACCTCTTCCACTGGCTCCTCCTCCCATCATGCTTCTTCATAGAAAGCCTTCTTTTTTAAGGAAAGAAAAGTGGAAACAATGGTCTACGTAGTTTCTGTTTTATGTTTGTCAGCTATGTCCTTTTTGTAAGCCACCTGACAATTATGAATGTCAGAATCGTCTCATTGATATGTTTCGCATAACATCTTGACAACCAGTGACTTCATTCATCCGACTTAGAAATGTTTTTCCCACAGTCTTTAATTAGCCCGTTGAAAAAGAGAGCACACTCCCATAAATATTTACTGCATTGGGCTAAAATAATATATTTCTTTATGGAGTACAATAGAGATGGGTTCATCTGGTTAAATCTAGGAAGTGCGGACAAGGGATGGAGCTAGGTTTAAAATACTGAACAAAACGCCACGAGAAGTGTATACCAGGGCCACTAGAACTATGCGATTGTGTTGAGATTTTTGCATAGTTGTAGATTTGCCACATAATCCATCATCATCCCTATACAGATTTTAACCCAAAAATAGTTTCTATCTTTATACCGTTAAAAAGTAAGAAAAAATAAATGAAGACCATAAGGCCCTTTGCAAAGGTTGACTTGTCACCTTTCCGTAACTTATTGCAATATTTGGGTGTTGAACTGTTGCAATCGAGGAATAACTAATGCCCAGACTGTTAAAAAGATTAAAAATGACAAAATAGTGAAAAATGATATCACAAAATGTGCTGCATAGTGCAGCATAATTTGCCTTTTATTGCTTCTACAATTTACTCTGCTTTTCCGCATAATTTGACCCTCCCCTGCCGCATAATTCCAGTGGCCCTGACCATGACTGATCTAAATAGCACAGTAAATACCCCTGTCTAACTGTCAGAGTAGGCTACTTTTAAAAATATTTAAGCTCCGGGCTCAGCTAAAGAACAATCGGGCAGGAGTTAGCACTAGCCCACACTACCCTCAGCCACCAGCAGTCACTTAACCATCGCATAGGAAAGGCAGTAACATTCCTGTAGATTTTTGGGTCTGATGAGACCCCAAGTGATGCACTACGCTTTGGCAGCTGACTCTGGTTAGGAAGAGAATAAGAAGATCTGCACCCTGTCTGTAAAGCATCCTACTGAGAAAACACAGATAAACTTGTATTGTACACAGTTTTGGATGCCAGGTCACAGAAACCAATTCACCTGCAGAAAAAAACATGCATCCACTCGATACCAATCTCTCCCTCAGTTGTGCCGGGACCTTTTTAGGGACTCCTTTTAAGGGCCACCCCAAGAGGAAACGCAAAACTGCATACATACGCAGCACCAACGCCTTAATATGGAGAACAGTAGTTCATGAAATGACACCTTGAAACTGGTGTCTTTAAAGGAGGATTCTTTTGCTTTCGCACACATACAAATATGACCTAGGTAGAATGCAGTTTGTTCCCTCATATTAATTTTCTAAATAATTAACCTGAGATTTATCTAAAGATTTGGTATTAATTCTCCAAACACTGAACATTCCCAGTTCCATTAGATCTTATTTTTATTTTCAAGAACTGGCCAATGTGGTCCATTGTTTCTTTTCTTGACCACTAAGCCACTTCGCAGAAAACGAGGCTGGTATGTGCACTGCTAACTGGAGTGTGTGGCCGGAGAGTGCTGTGCATAAGATGAGTACTGCATAAGATACAGGAGGGTGCTGTATATACTTGAATGTATTGGGCTTTGCTTCATTGTCCTGTTGGATAGATGATGTAATGTGGGTTATAAGTAAGCCAACAGCGGATTGGCTATGTAATGTGATTGTAGATTCATGGCTAGTGCTGCATTCAGCAGGGCAGGGAATCTGAAAAATGTAATGCCATGTTTATAGTGTACATGAGTAGAAGGTTCCCGCCATTTATAGCAACTTCAGCCTGCAATTGGACCAGACAGACCTCACCAAACACTTCCTGATCTTAGCAAAGAAACAATGATAACTACGTAGCCCGTCCTCACCCCAGAAGAAGCAGCTGCTGCCATGAAGTCCACACACTCAGGGGCCCCATTAGAATGCTGCCATCACCTTGTCTAAATCAGAGGATTGCAACCCTTCAGCACACTGCTCACGCCCATTCTGAATGCCTAACCACCTTCTGCGACCTTTCCAGATGACTGGTGGCATGCAACTGACCTCCCACCACTCAGTCTGGCTGTTTTGAAGTCTCAGAAATACACAGACTTCACCCCCTACTCCACTGAACTCTCTTGCTGGGAGTTCTGACCTGCCAGGAGTGCCTGTGACTGTGTGGGGCCTCTGGAGGTTGTTTCCTGTGCTGGGAGCTGGAAAGCGACGCAACAACAAGAAAATCGACGCATGGCTCTTCTTGCGACCGTTTTTCTGACGCAACATCGCGGTGCGAGAAGAATCTACTAGAACCGCTGTGCCACTGCTGAAACCGACGCTGCGACAAGAATCGATGGATCGCGGCAGAAAAGATTGACGCAGCACAGCTCGCTTTTGCCGAATCATTCGCCGCCGTATCCCGGATTTCCACGCATCATCTCTGTGCGGCAAGCTTTCCCCGACGCATCACCCGTTGATCGGAGTCGTCTCAGATTCGTCGCATCGCTTCCCCCTACAGACCGGACCCGACTCATCGCTCCCTTGTATGCAGTGGTTCTGTCTCATCGCCTCCATTAAGGTCTCCAGAACGTCGCATCACTTTGTTTTTCGACGCTTCTCATCGCTGCAGTTGTTTAGCTTTGTGACTTTTTTGTCTCACCACCAGGTGCTTTGCAAGAAATTACGCATCCATAGTTATCAATGGACTCAGTTACTAAAACCTTTTGAAAGTCATTTTTCTTAATACTTGTATGTTGGATTTTTGGTCGTGTTAAGTTTAGATAAACATACTTTATTTTTCTTAACCGGTGTGGTGTCCATTTGTGGTGTCATCACTGTGTTACTGTGAGTGTTGGTACAGATACTTTACACATTTCCTTTGGGATATGCTGTCTGCGCTTGTCAGGCTACCAAGGCGGTGAGCAGGGGTCATCTAAAGTGTGTATCCCCCATACCCTGACTAGAAGCAAGGGTCCCTATTTGGACAAAGGTACCTAGCTCTGCCAACTAGAGACCCCCATTTCTAGCCAAGGCCTTTCTTCGGGTCCCTAATAAACTTGGTCCTGAATGTCACCATTTTGCTGTTGATCTTAGGTGTACAAGTGGTTTTTCCGGCTAACATGGGTCTAGGACATGCCATCCTCCGTCAACCCTGAACCTCTTTGCCAATGGACTTTCGAATACGACTGGCCACATACAGTGCTACCTTATTGGCAGGTCCCAATCCGCAGAACAGGTGTTATGAATGTCTGGCACCCCCGCAGCATCCCATGGGGTAGACTTATCCCCCCCCCCCCCGCCATAGTCCAGGTAGAGCACATGACCGTGATATAAGACTTTTTTAAAGAATCAAAATAGGTAAAATGGCATGACACTACATCATCACTGAGACGAATCACTAGCAGCGTCTTCATCACCAGTGACTCCATTATAGTCTACACATCGCCTCCATATTTTTGGGAATATACACCGGCGCTTGTATGTCTATATTTCCGCAGACCTAAATAAGTCCATACTTCTCCTCCGTTCCATGAGATTTGGTGTTACACGAGACACTCACTTTCTGCTCAGATCTCATTTAGTAACCACCAATCCCAAATTGCATAACAATAGTTTCATACGTGGTAGGTCTTCATCAATGGGTATACCTAACCAGATATAGGAGCCCATTAGGATCGCGGACGGACTTGCGTCCGTCCGCGACCCCAGAGTAGGAGGGAACCTCCGCATGGCATGCGAAGTTCTCTCCTGTGCAATTAGGATGTGACCGCCACCCTGGCTTTCTGCATACAAATGCAGGGGGGTACCATAGGTACCCCCCATGTGCACCCCTCACCCCCCCCTTCACCTAGGGGGCCCGCAACGGACCCCCCGCAGTGAAGTTACACATGCTTTTCCACGGCAGAAAAGCCGCCGCGGAAAAGCATGTATCAGAGCCCATCCTAATCTGGCTGACGGTGTCTGACAGACACCGTCACCATATTAGTGCTTTTCCTCCGCGGTTGTAAGCCAGCCATGGCGGAAAAGCTGCGGACGGAAACCAGGACCCACCAGCCATCCTAATGTGGCGGTGGGTCTTTGGTGGGTCCGCTGCGGATTTTCCGCATCCTCCGGGCTGGCGGTGGCTTCTGCCGGCCCAGAGGATGCGGAAAATCCGCAATCCTAATAAGCCCCATAATTGGGGTCATCGGAGATTTGGGACTAAACTCTGTCCGTATTAGTCCCCAATATCTCTGTATGCTGTGGCAGAACCACAAGGTGTTGAGGAAGTATCCCCCACCCTGGTACCTCCCACACTGAAGAAATTCAGATGAGTGCCCTCTGCCCATTTTATAGAGGCGGGCCCAGTCAAAATATAGCCTGTGAAGGGTTTTCAGTTGTACAAAGCGTAGCCGGGATTTGATTGTCACTTCTCTTTGGACCATAAATGCCGCCTCCCAGTCAATGTCTTCAAATGTGCCCACCTCTGTTTCCCATGTTGGCCTCAATTTCCGAAAGACGTCTGGCATGTTGTTATAGATAGTGTTTTTTCTGATAGTTCATTTAATAGGAGTCTGCCTTCTAAGGGGGCATATACTGGAAGGTCTTGGGGAATATTCTCAGCTTTCCATGCATGTGCTATCTGTACATATTTATATAGTTGGTGATCTTGGAGTTGAAAGTCATGTTGTAGGCAGCTGAAGGGCATGAGAGCTCCACCTTCTAATAAGTCACTCACCGTGGAGATACCTATATTGTCCCAGGAAGCAAAGTCATTGAGTCAGGTGATTTCTCTTAGGGCCTTGCCCAACCATAGTGGTGTTTACCGTGTAATTTAAAATTTACATCCAATTTAGGAATTAGCCTTGTCCCATGCATCCAAATTAAGTTGAGTAGCTGGTAGAAGGTTAGATTTTCCTGTTCCACCATAAAGGAAGTGATTGAATAAATGCATCTGGAACTGGATCTGTTCCAGGGCATAGATGGGATGATTTCTGTCTACTTACATCCAGTCATTGATGGCGATTTAAGTGGGCGGCTCAGTAGTAGGCCCGGGTTTCGGGGCGGCCAATGCCTCTTCATATGGGCAGCATTAAAGCTTACGGAGTGCGATTCTCGGATGGCTGTCATTCCACATGGGTTTTTTCAGCTCAGTCTCGATGTAGGTAAATACCTCCTCTGAGAGTCTGTAATGTGTGGTTTGGAAAGCATATTAGTTTGGGCAGCATGATCATCTTAAACATTGCAACTTTCCCTAAGAGTGTCAGGGGGTGTTGCTTCCATCGGGTTGCATCTGGTTGAAAGTTACTTATATTTATTTTAATATTCTGTTATATGCTTAGTTACAGGTTCGACATAGCGTAGATCCCTAGACATCGGAATCCTTTCCCAGTAATGTTTAGCTCTTCAGTAAGATCAGTCATATCAAAGGAGTCGCCTATGGGAAAGAGCATGGATTTATCCCAGTTTATGGTATATCCAGAGTTTAGAGCGGTAATTCTCAAACACTTGGAAGACCGTTAGGATCGAGATTGTAGGTCGGGTGAGAGAAAGCAGAATATCATTTGCATTTAGGGGGATTTTCTCCTCCCGGCTAGGGGATCCCTCCATTTGAAAGCCCATAACTTCAGGTTGGTCTCGAATGAGGCAGGCCAATGACTACGTTGTCAGGGCAAAGAGGAGTGGGCAACCTTGACGGGTTTCCCTTTTAATGGGGAAGTCAGGAGATAGTATGTTGTTCACTCACTGAGACCATCGATTTTTGTGCAGAGTAGGTTTACCTATCCTCTAACCGGGGCGCAAATCGTATCCTCTATTAAGTCTGTGTCATAAAAGGCAAGTGAATCGCATCAGAGGATTTCTCGGCATCCAGCGAATAAAAAAAGATGCGGGTCAGGCCTATGTTGAACTTGTGCAATCCAGTTGTGAAGCCTACATAGGTTCCCTCTGGTGGAGCGTTTCGGTATATAGCTAGACTGGCAATTTTGTAGTGCTTGTGCATAAAGCCGGGTGGCAAGAATGGTAGCCAGGACCTTAGTTTCAGCATTTGTAAGGGAGATGGGGCGATATGAGGCCCAGGAGGTGGGCGCCTTCCCCGGTTCATGGATTACGATAATGGTGGCCCTTCGGAGGTCTGGCGGGAGGATACAATCATCTTGTGCCTCGAGGAAGAGTTGGAACAAATGGGGAGCCAGAAGAGTTGCTTGTTTTAAGAAAAAATATTCTGCTGGGAGCCCATTAGGGCTGGGCATTTTGCCTGAATTTAGGTGAGGAATAACTTTTTTAAAAACATTTTTTTTTAACTCTTTTAAGGAGATCCCATCATCGAGAGAGACACTATTATCGTTGGATACAGTCTGGAGTTCAGTCTCTGCAAGGTAGGTATCAATCTGAGCCGAATCCGCCAGAGGGCGTTCGTCATAAAGATCGGAACAGTATCTCGTAAATTCCCCTTGTAATTTGGCATCTGTGGAGTAAAGGAAGCCCTCCCCACTCCGTATTTCAGAAATCCGCCTGGCCTCCAATTCATGCCGATTTAACCAGGCGAGACGTTTTCCGGCCTTGTCTCCAACTTCGTAAACTCGATGCTGTGTAGCAAGTATACATTGGCTGACTGAATTGGTGGGCAGTTCAATCTACTCAGATCGTAGGGTGTCGCTCTTTTGTTCGATTTGTCTTTTTCTTTTTATAGGCGATGATATTCTGCACCCTATTGCACATGGCTTCTTTGTAAGCTTCTCGTAACGTGACAGCAGAGTCAATTGAGTCTTGGTTTTCCAGGAAGTATAGTTTGGTTTCAGTATGAATTTCGCTTATTGTGTTCATGTATCCAAGTTTTCAAGTGTTCAGTCTCCAGGTATTAGTGGCAGAGTATAATAATCCACATTTGAAAAGCGCGAACACACACCCGTAAGGGTCTCTAGGCGCTGAGGGCCGTTGGGAAGATTAAGCAAGCTATTGCCCAGAGTCACAAGGTGCTGGGCTAACCTGCCACCGGAGCCGGGGATTGAACCGTGATCCCCAGATTCCAGCGTTGGTCACCTTGGCCGTGGCGCCACACCTCTCCCATGAGTAGGATTTATGCTCTATAGTCACTCACAGTAGGGAGTGATCTGAAAGGTTCCTCGCTATGTATTCACCCTCAAATATCAACCCTGTTTCGCCCGCTGGTGTTAAAATATAATCAAGTCGAAAGTATACTTTGTGGGACCCTGAGTAGTAGGATTAGTCTCGAAGCAATGGATGGAGCTTTCGCCATAAATCGGTAAGACCCATGGAGGTGAGAAACTGGTCTAGGGGAGTGTTCCACCTGAATGTGGCATCCCGCTTGTTCTGTCATTTTAGAAATCCACCTCCTGGTTCTCAAGGGTGTTGATTCGCCGCTTCAGGATGGCTTTGTGCAATCTTTTGACCGTGTTAAAGGGTAATGAAAGAGCCCTAACCCTGGTGGCCGACTTAGCAGTACCTTTGCCCCTAAGAGTGCCTGGGTCACTTGAAGGCGAAGTCCCCTTACCTTCACCAGGGGAAAAAATACTGCATCAGACTGTAAGTTGAATACATTTTCGAGTCAGTGGCTCCAAGGCTGATGAGATAGGTCTCTGAAGAGAAGCATCAATAGCGTCCACTAATTCTTCGTAGATGATGGGAACGAGCATTTGCTCCTCTTCCACTGAATCCCAGTAGCCTCTCTCTGCACCTGCCATGGAAAATCAGGTACAGTTATATGCATATATATGGCCACAGTTTTAAAGAGATATACAACAATTGGACTTTCCAATGCTTCTTGAATTTGGCAGTGCTTATTGGCTACTTCCGGTAGAGGGACCAACATAACACTAACACACCCTCTAATTCGAACAGGGTTATTATGGAGCTCTGTAGGGGAACCCGCTTATCTGGAACTAGACAAATGTGGCACAGAAAAAACATCCTTTTCTGCATGTGCTAGTTTTCATACTGACAACGTCTTTCCTTCCCTGACATGGCGGAAGGAGAAGACGACAATGAGCCGCGCGGAGGAAGAAAGGGAACGTTTCACAGTTCACGGTTGAAACCCAGAGGCAGGCGTGGAGGGGGTTGGGGCTGGGGAGGAGGGGTGGGTCCCACCTTCCAAAGAACAAACAGCCCACCCAAAACTTCTTTGAATTTGTTTGTAGTGATGTTTAGTGTGCGTTGACTGGTGTCCAATCTTGGGACACAGTCCAACAAAGGCCAACAGTACATTAGCCACTGGACTAGTGAATTCCCCCTTCATGGGTGTGGAATTCCTGCTGCCCGACACCCAGAACATATTGTTTGAGGTCTAGAATTATTAAGTTTTCATGGTATAATTTTCTCCAACGGATAAGTAAACACACCAACCACCCCTGCCCCCTCCCTCCATCTCCCACCCCTTTTGCAGCACAAACTCTTTTATTGCCTTTTTAGAATACCACAGTATGGATTTGTGAAACAGTATTATCTGACACTAAGGCACAGTTTGTACCCAAATGATTCAGTTGTTAAAACTCGTATATATGGTTCATTAATGCAAAGCCTTTGCCATTAGGGTGAGCGAATGCATTGAGTTGTGAGCTCAGTTTACATTACTGATTGTGATTCCTGTCTGAAGACATATAAACATGTTTGCATTATTTAAAATTTCTAGGAGACTGTTTCTGGTCCTATATTTCAGAACCCTCCAGCCATGGTCCAGATTTCATTGTGCTGTGGACACTCACAAGTCTGGGAGCACTCACAGTGCTGTGAGCGAGAGCTGGACACTAGAGGTGGGCAAAAAATACAGACCGGAGAATAATCTGCATTTGCAATGTACCGTATTTTCCGGCGTATAAGACGACCCGGCGTATAAGACGACCCCCTACTTTTCATTAAAAAAATTAGGTTTTGTGATATATTCGCCGTATAAGACGACCCGTGATTTTAGCCCTCCTCCGTGACATAAAGTGTAAAGACTGTCCATCCGATCCTAAAAAGAACGCAGTGTCTTGGTGATTTAACAGGAATGTACTGTTAGTAACTGCAGCAAAACATGACGTTGCTGTATTGCCGGCGGGAAAATATCACAGTCCCCTTTCTATGGCCATTAACTGACGCTCCTCTGCTTCCGATGACCGCGAGATTTCTGGTCACATCGGAAGGAGAGAGACGCCAGATCAGGACATGCTGCTGCATCCCCCCACCCTCCCACGAGCAGGGCGCCCGAATTCCTCCCCACTGGAGCTGCTGCGCTGCCATCACACCGACGCGGAGGCTCGAGGCATGCTCACAGGCTCGGTGCCCTTCTGTATACCGACCTGGGTCACGCCAGATCAGGACATGCTGCTGCATCCCCCCACCCTCCCACGAGCAGGGCGCCCAAATTCCTCCCCACTGGAGCTGCTGCGCTGCCATCACACCGACGCGGAGGCTCGAGGCATGCTCACAGGCTCGGTATACCGACCTGGGTCGTGAAGGCGGAGCGGCACGACTACAATAGCCGGTAAGGACTACAGCAGGCGGGCATAGGCAAGGTTGGTGGAGCAGTAAAATTTAGTTACCGGCGTATAAGACGACCCCCGACTTTCGAGCACATTTTAAAGGGTTAAAAAGTCGTCTTATACGCCGGAAAATACGGTAATAGGTCTCGCATTCACGCAAGTTTAAGCTATTTGCATTGTATTGACAATACCTTCTTATTTATGTTTTAAAAACCAAAACCGAAATAAAAGGCATTGTCATTTACAATGCCTAATGCTTGTTCAACCTGCTATTTGTCTTTTCTATCTCCCAAGAGAAAAGGAGGGGAAATTTCAGCACCACAGGATAATTTACTGTTTAGTGCTCCCTACATTTTTCTTCGGAGACCCGTCTTCGCAACAGACTCGTGCAACAGATCAGCATGTGCCACTTATTTTATTACTTTGGGCACACAGTGAGAGTCATTTGAATTGTGTCTGTTACTGTTTCCAAGATGTGACTAGAATGCTGCTATTTGGCTATCTGGCAGCACTTTGTGCGGAAAAGCAGCTGGAACCTATTACTGCATCCTTGTTCATACTCTTACAATTGTCCATGTGAATATATCCTTTCAAGGATCACGAAACAGCTTTGTTACATTATCGCCTTTGTTTTCGGGTGCCAATATGATATTGGGGCCGGCCCATACGAGAATGGCATGAGCCGTCTTACTTTAAGTATTTACCCACCTGGGTTAATTGATGGTGCAATATATGCAGTATTTGATGGGCTGTCTCGATTTGTCTAGTCATGTATTGCAGGAATGTGCTTCGATAGTATGGTGCCAGCTTGGACACTACACAACCTTGTCCACCAAGCCTTGATTGGGACACAGGGTGAGGACGATGCTGCGCACTTTATCGCATATGTAGTCCACTTTATTGTGCGCCTTGACACCATGCATGTTGGCCCTACCGCAACGGCAAGCCTGGCATTACATTTCATTTCTGTATGACTGACAAACCACTGCCGCTCACAATAGCTAGACTTGATAAAGTGCTCTGGCAACTTGATAAATGATTAGAGCTCTTTGAGAGTAAGCACTTTTTCTGCGGAAGCCCACAATTTCTGCCCAATCAAAACCTGTATTACTGCCCACCAATATGTGGACAGAGCTGTTCCGAAAGCTCTTTCTTCAGTAATCGTACACGTTTTGATGACACCTGCACTGTCAAGCGAGACCTGAAAACGAAAACGGGTAATGCAGGTGCCTAACGTCTTTATATAGAAAGTACTAGTACTGTACACACATCCCAACAGGTCTAGCATTTCCTCCTGTTTTAAGGTAAAGCAACACAGTTGTACAGAAACAGTCACTGTGCAGGTTAATTGCAGAAAATCAAAGGCTCACTGACAGAGGATCTCAACTGATACATTACAGGAAAGAGACTCCAAGTTCAGATTAAAGCCACTGAGATGAGAAATACCACTAATTTAATTATGAATAAAAAAACCCTGAATAACTTAACCACTATTACTCTTCTATTGCCTTCCTTGAAACCTTGGGCTCTCATTATTAATCCCATAAAGAATGGCGGTCTGGGAGAAAGTCTGGGATCTATCTGACTCCTCAATACAAAAGGTCAGAGATCGTCTACCTCACAGAAGTTCAAATCTTCTACTAAAATAGTGAGAGATTTGGAACACTACACAGTCCGGGCTGTGAAATTACAGCTTCTATCCGAGTACCTTAACCCTAAACATTCACACGAGTGGAATGTATTTTCGTGAATGAGAGGGATCATGTACTCACTGCTCCCATGCAGCGCATTGCCAGTCTACACTACAGAATCAGAGTCAACGGGAGAGAGAATAAAGCTAAATTAACATTTAGGTGGTTGAAGACAAAAAAAAGCTTACATTTCTGCTATTAAAATTAAGCCCAGTCTCTCACTGAGAGTAGCAAATAACCACATCAGTTTGGCAACGCCTATCCCTTCTGTAGGCCAATTATAGGAAACTATGGCTATCGTCAGATTTGGAAGGCATTGATCATGCGACAAATCGGAAATTGCAAAATGTGTGCTCTTCAGCAACATAATGCCATGGCGTAAGGTGGTATCTAGCCGAATCTTTTAAATTATCGACTGGATATTTTGTAAATAACTACACATATACCTACTTTAAACGCCGGTTTCCATTATATATTTTCTGCTGTTTCGTTGGTAATTTGTCCTATTCTAAAACTTTTTGGAGATCTGCTCACTGTTGCTGCTTACTCTTGTGTTCCCTAAGTAAGTCAGGCATTGCTTGCATTTGGCGGATGGTCTCAATGCAGCGGTTAGTTCTTCTCCAGGCTGCATCACGACCCCTGTCGCATGGACGAAACACCAGTGTTTCCGAGGGAGCTTCGGAATACATCACCAGCGGAGAATTCTTGAAAGGTTTACTATGGGTTAGGACAAAGCGGCTTCTCAGCACAGCCGGGCCAGTGCATTTCACTGAGTGGTGCTGCGCGGCTCAGCACTCGTGGTTAAAAGCATAGCGTCCGCCAGTACCATTCCCTCTGCATCCATTTTTAGGGAGAGGAGGGGGGAGTGGGGTGGGGAGACCCACAGTGTCTTGCTGCAACAAAACGAATCAAGATTGGTCGATGTAAAGAGAAGGCAAATCTTCGTCCACTGCCGCTAGTTTCTACCTGAGAAACACACGTTAATCAAAAGGAACTTACTAAACCGTCTAGTGCTCCTTCTATGTGATCCTCGCATGGACCCCTACTAAAGCGACCCAGGTGCAGCATCCTAATAGGGCTGAGGTTGCTGCCCTGTTTCTCTTCTATCTGTTCACTTACCCCCGTGGTAACGCCCGCCGTACCGTGACATGGTTTCCGACCACTAAATGCCTCCTGGACTTGTATCCAGCAGTGTAATGGCGCTTAACAGCCAGTCGCACAGAGCAAAACATATTTGCAATTCTATAGGTCTCGCATTTAAATGCGAGACCTATGGCTTTGCAAACAAACGGCTGCCATTGTCCAGGCAGCTTCGAAAGTGAAAGTGGGCATGGCATACTAAATGTAAGCAAAGCACGTCATTGTGCTTAATGTAGGAGAATCTCAATAAAGAAAATGGTACACGTACCGTGTAATAACCAAGTAAAGGGGTCAATAGCCATGGGAGGTTACAAATAACTACTTGGCCATACTAAGGAGGGACTAACAAGCCTATTTAGGAATCAGAAGACCGCATTTTCGAAGGTCAAAGACACAAGCCAATGACAAATCTGGGCAGGTCAGAGCTTCTCTCCTGTACTGAACTACAACAGATCATCGCCAGAGCAGCGCTTGCGCACTGGCTCAGGCTCGACCTAAAAAGGTGAAATATGCCTTTTTTGAGGTTCAGTTATAGGCCAAAATCTGAGTTCCGAATTCTCCACAATGTAATTTCAAGGAAAAATGGATAGGGCATTAAGGGCCATATGTATCAAAGGGTTTTATCCATTCTGTGTCTATGGGAAATGTTTTCATACACATGGGCCTAAGTTTCTTGTATCACAAATTGTGATACAAGAAACTTAGGGAGTTGTTTAGAGTTTTGCCCTACTTAGAATGCATAAATGCCTTTGCTTTGTCTGCCCTGTTTAAAGTGTATACATGGGCATACACAAGTACATAGTGCGGATGGACGTGCCAGTTGTTGACTGATGTCCTGCATCTGCCATATTCATAATAATTAATTTACTCCCAAATTAGTATAAACCACTCCCCTGTCACTTCTAAAAGGAGTTGCTAGGTCTTGCCTGGAGTCAATGTCAGTGATTTTGCTAACCTAATGTATTCCCAAAAACCCATAATAAAAATATACACCTACATAGAGGGTCTTTTGGTCCCTCCTCTTCATTTATTCATAGGTCTGTTTATATTTCTTTCACATTTTGCTTCCTCCCTCCATAGCATTCAGCACGTGGCAGTGGGCAGGCCCACTTCATCCATAGGCTGTCTTGCAATGCGAGTGATGACATTTTGCCTGTGACAACTGCACACCACCTGAAAAGGAGTGCACTTCAGTTCCAGGGATGGTGTACCTGCACTTCGGTGCTACTCCTTTATTTTGATATTTTTGCCATTCGTCTTGTATATTGCATATGTTTGCATTAATAGATGAAAACATAGCATGCTTGCCAAGGCCTGAACTTATGGCCACTTCAACCCTTGTTTTCATAGGCTGAGACAGCAGCATACATACCTTAGAGGTGGTAGGGAAAGTTATAAGCTACATTCTCCAGCCCCGCCGGAGACCTCTTAATGTTGAATTCCCAGGAACAGTGTTTTATTCAGCAGTTGGAACCTGCTACCTCTCGCATCCCCTGCAAATGCTTTTGAAAATGGTGCAGTAGCTCTCGTAAACAGCCTACTTTTAATTATCATTGTCCCACCCCTGACACTGGGCAAAAAGCTCAGACCAAGCACAGTGAACAGGAACTTTGGGCACATTTCAGCAACATTTCTGATTCCTTTATTTCCGTTATTGGAAGGCGGGCGGAGGTAAAGCAAAAGGAAAATGCAAATTTTCCTCTGCATTTGGCTGTCTGCGAATTGATTAAGAAATCACCCAGAACTATTATAGATGAATCTGGCATCATGCTACCTACTATAGGGTTTAAAAGATGGTAAAATGCTAATTGAATCTGTTACATAGTGATAGCCAACACACCTATCTATTCCAACAAAGCCCTAGGCCAAAGGTTTTAGTAAATCACCTCTGAAGTTCTCTGTGGTAACCAAGGAGAACAGTATATGCTCCCTGTTGATAAGAAGTGTTTGGGACAATGCCAGCTGTGCCCTAGTATGAACTTGAAACCGACTAGCTTTATTTGGGTGCAGTGAGTAAGATTAAAAGAAATGACCAGGCCCATATGTTGTTCAGTTTATAGAACTGTATTGCGGCATTTCTGCTTCTAACTCCAGTGGCTAGAAATTTCTTCGGGGAAGAAGCAGTCTATCGCCCTGTCATACGGCGGTCTTACTAGACAACTGGGCTCTGTTCTTCCCAAGGGGTCGGTCACTTCTCCATTTAGTCGTATTCCAGCATCTAACGCCGGTATTCAGGTTTTCTTCTCCATCCCGTTCAGAAAAACACACCTTCTAGAGTCTTGTGCAGATTTAGACTGTCAGGTTTTGGGAGCAAGGCTGCCAGCAAAGTTTTCTACCTCTTGGATCTTCCCAACTGTAAGTTCCTCTTTGGTTGCGTAGTAAAACGTTAAAATATAAGGAGAGAACCCATTACAATGGCCCTGGAGATCACTGCAGCTTTCAAATCGCATTGGACGATCCCCAGCGTAGCGGTGTACTGGACCCCAGTTTGATCAGCAACTAGTCAATGCTAGTCAATGCATCACTGCAGGAGACTTGTTAAGCAACAGAATAAAGAACTTTACATCCTTTGCTGCAACACTGCCTATAGATTGATGCAAAGATTCTTGCAGAAGTATTCTATGGTTTCTTACAATGGGAAGACTGTCTCCTTGTCAGACCCCATTTAGGAAGGCAACAGGGGTGGGTGAGGTTGTTTGCCACTGATGTCCTAGTATCCCACCTACTGTGACTCTACAAACCGGGTCATGTACTCACTTTCTGCACTTGACTCTAGGGTATGGAGAGTGAGCAATGAAACTTCTCAGGGTGGTAGTCTGGAGGGCAAGAACTCAGCAGTCAGTCAGCAGTCTTGATATTGTATTGTCCAGCTCAGAGATTAACCTTTGATTAACAATAATCGAAGTGGCTTATTTTCATTCTTTAGCCCACTGATAAGGAGGGCTTGTAGCTCGGGCTAGGGATGGATATTACTGTGGCCACTACCCTTGGGGTGAGCTTGATGAAGGTGGAGAGACCTCCGAATGGCTGCCCAAGGATGTTACGCCTAGTGGCCGGGATGTGTAGTTCAAAGTACCCTTCAAGAATTGTGTCGGTAGCCCAGGTCTCCTACAGGCAGAGGATGTCACTCTTGTGGAGGTATTCTAGGGCGGAGTTTGCCAGGAGAGAGTAGGAAAAGGGAGGTGGCATAATATTTTGAATGACGGAATGAAATTTACACTACGTATGATATCATTATGCGCATGTACAGGCTCACAACTCTCAAACCTCAATTCAAAACCTTTTCAGAAAAGACGTTCACACTCATTTCCTATGGCAGCAGAATTTACAATAAAGCTTGTTGGTACAGAAATTGTCTATTTAAATTTGTCCAGTGCTTTCTTCCTAACAAAAGTTTGCTATAAAATGAAGCCTGATGCCCAAGAAGACACCTGACATACTCTTCATACTTCTGTCAGCTCACTGGTGCCTGAATAGACACCCGAACGGTCTTCTAACAAAACAATTATGAGACTAGTCTTACTGCTCCTGTGCCCTGAGAAAACTCATTGGTAAGAAAGGATTATTTGGTTTCTCTGATGCTTGATAAAAATGCTCCTGATGTCAGATAGCGATCTGAAAAGTAAAACTTCCACCGATTGGATTTGTGTAGATGAGTGCAGAGACCTCCGCTCTACCCAGCTGTCCCTGGCCTCCGTCCCACGTATCCACAAGACCACGGCTGGAGGACGATCCTTCTCCTACCACGCAGCAAAGACCTTGAACACCCTACCTCCCTCAATGCCTCAATTCAGGAAGGACCTCAAGACCTGGCTCTTCGACTGAACCACAGTGCATTTGACGGATCAGTAGTGTGCATTAGCAGGTCACTGGCTAGGCCTCTGCTCATATCAAGCTTGCGGTCAACCATTGTGTACATCACTGTTCCCGCTAGAGTGTGCGCCTGGGCGACCTTGCACATTTTCATTTATCCCCGCACAGGGGGGCCTCTGGAGGGCGCATTACAGAGGGTCCTTCTACTTATCAGCAGGACAGCTCTTTACGGGTATCTGAAAATTAGCACGCATCTGGAAAAAACAAAGACACATGTGTCAGCAATAAAAAAAACATGGCAAGGGTGTAATTGGATCTTTTTAGTTAAAGCACTGCAGAATGGATCGCATTTAACCTTTTGAGGCATTTTACTGTGGGCTGCGACTGTCATGGCATTGTTGTGTTACGGAATCTAATCAGCAGAGCACTGTAAATCTAAAGTGTATTTGCATTACGGAGAGTGAATTGTTTTCTTTTTCAGCATCAACTATATTTTGTTTCTGCATTTCTATATTTTACAGACATTGCTTTCATTTTAGTGCTAGGCCAATGTTGTCCAAACCTTTGATTTAAGGTGCCACGGCCAAGCTATAAATAAAGATGCCTTTAAACTCTGTTTTTATCTTGTCACATTTGCTTCGCTTCAAACACATAGGTCAAATGTCAGGCTGTCATCCTCTGGTTATGTTTTTTTTTTTTTCTTAATACACCTGGTGTTCATAAACTCCCCTCAGTTTGCAGTTGGTGAAAGAAAAGTAAAGGTAATTAGGGCCAGTCTTGCTGGGGTCCATGAAGTGTGAAAATAGGAAAGGCTGTAGGATGTCATTAGGTCTTGTGTAGCTTTGCAGTGCAACACGTTGCTCGCTCTGCAAGACCTTTTGTGAGCAAGGAGATTTCAGAAGGGGGCTTGAAGCCCTGCCCCTCTTTCTCATTGGCTGGTGTCACCGTTTATTCTAAACGGTGGCCTGCCATTGGAAATTAGTATTTTTTTTTGTTGCCCCCCTTTTCGACCGGCCTATCCGACAGGATCATCTGCTTTGGGGCTGTTGTGAAGAAAAATCTTATCTTTGTCAACGCCTTCTGGTTATAATTAGCAGTCTCAGGTTACTTGTCTTGTTTTCGCTTCGCGTCCAAGTCTGCGCGAGCAGTAGCCATCTGTTTTTTCGCATGCGTGTAATGCTTGTTCTAGGGGTTCTGTGCTGCTTTCGTCCCTATGCTGTGAGAGTGCAGCTGTGTGACTCACTCTCTGGCCACGCATACAGCTGCCAAGCAGCTTTCCTTGATCTCAGGCCTCAAAAGCTGTGGTGACTTTTGGCGAGAGAGAATTACTTAACCAGCTGCGACCGCCTCAAAGGAAAAGTAAATGATTCGTAGAGCCCCGAGGCACTCGGACCAGGTCACTGATGGAGCCTACACACCGAACGGAGCCACCTTTAGCCGCTTCCAGGTTCAAGCCGAACGCTCAGTCTTTTGGACCCACACTGTAGCGCCCTACCCTACGTTAAAGCACTGTACTGCTCATCTGCGATAGGCATATGCAATTACATTTTATACTAGTGTTCACCCGGATTATAGCATTTTATTCCTTATGGTAATAGGACAGATTTTCAGGGAAATCAGTTGAGCTGCCCAAGATCACAGAATTTTCTATGAAATTGTGAAGTCTGAATTAGCGGACTGCTGGTAGTAGGGGCGGTCAATATATCATTGAGAACACTTTCACGCCTGCTTGAACTACATGTTAATACAGAATAGGGGTTCTGTAATTAAGGAGAACAAACATAATTTCCCTACCAAAATGTATATTCCACTTGCCATACCTCATTAGATATTCCCTCAAATACTTTTTAATACTGCTTAAGAGCCCCGTTCTATTTAGAGTGCAGACTCGGTTGGTCCTTAATTCCCAGTTGTGCAGCCAGCACCACTGCACGCTGTTGAACTCTACTAGGCAGAAGGGGGCAGTTACGCGGCCTCCTTATACTGGGACATTCACACCGAACATTCTATTGCATCGATTGTGCCCGATGTGACCTGCTCGCCGGTAAAAAAACGGTACCGGCACTTAGAGGGGGTGTGGCAGGGACAATAAGGGCAGATGCAGGGCTTTAAGTGGGCCAGGTCCTGTTGGTGCTCAGCACCAACAGTTCTCAAAAGCAGATGCTGAGACAGGTCCCTATCAGGCTCCCCGTTTTTGCCCTCACCCTCAGGGTGAAAACAAATCTTAACTCTGCAGCAGTACCACCCTTTACTGCCTTTGATGTAACTTCAAAGAGACTCCTTATACTTGCTTCGAAATTATTTCAATTCTGAAGCTTTTTCAATATTCTATAAAACGAAGCCAAAATTGTTGCTTATTTGCCTTATGCAACTAACTACCATTGACCAAGCCAAGAGTCCTGGCTTGTAATAAGTGTAATGTTACTTACTGTATTGTATATCTGGATGCAATGATAGAAGCAGCAGAATACCAGTTGGGCGGCACACTATCCTACAGATTTTTAGCTTACGTGTTTTAAGCCACGCCCATAATTAGATCGGCCACGCCCTGTTAAGAGACAACCCACTCTCCATCCCGCCCTCCCCCACCTCCACCATCTCCCTCCCACCCCCTCCCCCCATAGTTTTTCATCCCGCTTAAAGCCCTGGGCAAATGACACATATAGATGGCTACCAAGTGGTCTAGTGCGATGGATGACACATTTAGCCTCTTCTGTGTTCTTAACCGAAAGCACTGCCCATGGAGATCTTTCAGCTCGCAAATTCGATGTTATAAGTGAAACTACAAGCCCCAGAATACAACTTCTAATTGGCCATTTACCAACTACGCATGTTATTCCATTCGGGCAGTAGTTGCTCAACGCTACGGGAGAACAGCAACCGCTTCATGGAGCGCTCCAATGCAGTTCTTGCTGAGTTGTTTTATCAGCACACATTATACAGGCTGCGCACAGGAGTGCAACCGTGCCCTGCCCCTTCCTAACTTTCAAGGCGTGGACCTGTCGAGAAACTGCGAGACGTACTGCAAACCTGCGCTTCGAAATCCAGCAGACAAGACCAGGAGCTGCATTGAGCTCGCTGCAGTGCTGCTTTTGTCAGATTCAGCGTTGCCATTGATTGGCCTTATTGCTGCGCTGGCATAGGCTTAGCTGCATTGTTGCTGTGGTTGTCGGCCCAGCCACACACTGGTGTTCTATGAAGTGCTAGCACGGATCCCGCTGCAACACTGCACGGATGCCGGTGCAGCGTATCCATGGATATCTATGCAGTGCTGACACAGATCTTGCTCCAACCTGGAAACAGATGGCATTGCTCTGGTGGCACGGAAATTGGTGCCCGACGGCACAAGTCTCATGTCAATGCTGGCACAGATGACACTGTAACACTAGCACAAGTTACACTGCAGCGCTGCTACAGATTGTGTTGCAGTGCTGGCACGAATATTGCTGCACTGTTTCCACTGGCTGCATTGTTGTCATGAGTTTTCTAAATGTCATTGCTGTTCTGGCCACAGTGTTGCAGTACTCTGCTGGCATATAAAAAAATGTAAATGTATTTGAGCTTATATAGCGCACAGCTACCCACAAAGGGTTTCCCGGCGCTTGCTTAGGGAACCCGTCCTGGTATTCCCCTGTGAGATAACCCCGGCAGGGTATCCACAAGGTGAAAGCCAGGCATCCCACCGCGAGGGGCCGTTGTGGAGATTAAGCAAGCTATTGCCCAGAGTCGCAGAGTGTGAACCCGTGAGTTGAGAAGGCACCGGAGCGAGAATTATCGAGTCCGTGGAATGTTTGAGCCCAAGACCCGCCGAGGCGGGGAATTGAACCCTGGTCCAGGGCCGATCTCAGCTTCCGGGTCTGCCGCCTCTAACCCCTGAGCCACACTTCTCCACCATGGATCTACTGCTGCATTTCCACGGATATTATTGATTTGCTGGAAGGTTCTGAAGTGCTGGCAGTGATCCCACTGCAGTGTCAGCTCTAATCGCGCTGCAGTGCTGGCACAGATGCCAATGCAGTGTTTCCACGGATATGAGTGCTGGCTCTAATCTCGCTGCTGTTTCCACGCATATCATTGGTTGGTTTGCTATGACTCTGGTGCTTTGCTGGCATGCATCATTAAAGTGCTGAGACAGATTTCGCTCTAAGGTGGCCTGGCATCAGTGGTCGAAGTGGGGGAAAAAAGTAGGGGGACTGTGGGCGGAGAATGAAAGGGCAGGAATAACCCGTGGATTGGGTCAGTGGGCGGAGTCGGAGGTATGGCAGAAAGCCAGTACCATTTACAATGCCAATAGCTCACACTAGTGTAAATGGAATGCAATAGGTTTTGCATTTAAACTTTTTTTTAGCAATTGCCATATTAAAATACTAAGCATTTTATTTGTTTTACAAAAGAAAAACAAAACAAAAAAACAATGTCATTTACAATGTCAATAGCTCAAAATAAGTCAGTGTGAGACCTATTGCATTGTAAATGTTAATTTGTAGGTCTCGCCTGGCGTCTCACTGCAAAGAGCTGCCCGCTATGCTAGGGCTTCTAGTAATCGGTACAATTTCAGAAGGGGACTTGAAGCCTCGCCCACCTTTTCCGTTGGCCGGCCATTTAGGGTAAACTCTGGCATCTGATTGGTAATTGGACTTCTTTGTTACTGCCCTGTTCAATTTTCGGACAGCCCATCTGGACAGGCCAACGCCATCTTTGTTTGCCATGACGTAGGAGGGTGGCTCCTCATTGGAAAGCCTACCCGCTCCTCCCTTCCCTCCCACCATCCCAAGCCAAACTTCACAGAGTTGCGCTCTTCATTTTTTCATGGGCTTCCCGAGGCCGAGGGCAAAGTTAGCCGCGCCATAAGTTTAATGTTGCAGAGTGTATGTGCACACTGCTCGTGTTACACTGTCCACACCTGTACACCTCCCACTCAATTTGCTCCACCCCCTCTCTGGCCTCAGTTCCGCCGTGCTTTCACTTCCTTCACAATTCCTCCCCAGCCCTCTCTTCTAACGCCAACGAAGCCGCCGCCAACCTCACCCTATGGTTATCCAACACCGCCGACACCTTAGCTCCACTGAAAAAACGTCAAAGCAAACCTGGCAGCAAGAAGGCCTCATGGTTCAACGATGATCTCAAGAAGTCCAAGAAACTCTTCCGCTCCCTCAAAGGCCTGGAAAAAAGACCCAACCACCAGCACCAAGGACGCCTTCAAAAGCGCCACCCGCACTCACCACCAACTGATCCGAAAAGCCAAGAAAACAGCATTCAAGGATCGACTTGACAACAACGCCCACAACAGCAAGGAACTTTTCAACATCGTCAAGGAATTTTCCAATCCCTCAGCCAACTCCAACGACATCACCCCCTCTCAAACCCTCTGCGACTCCCTAGCCTCTTTTTTTCCACAACAAGATTGCAGACATCCACAACAGCTTTGACAACCAACCCGGAAACCAACCCACCCTACCATCTGCTGACCCTCTTCCCCCCCGTGAACACCCTTAACGCTTGGAACCCAATCTCCACGGAGGACACCATCCGCCTGATGAACTCCATCCACTCAGGATCCCCCACAGACCCATGCCCTCACCACATCTTCAACAAAGCAGACTCCGTCATAGCACCGCACCTCCGAGACGTCATCAACTGCTCCTTCAACTCCACTACCTTCCCTGAAGACTGGAAACACGCTGAACTCACCGCCCTTCTGAAAAAACCAACAGCGGACCCCTCCGAACTCAAAAATTACCGCCCCATCTCGCTTCTTCCATTCCCGGCCAAAGTCATCGAGAAAGCCGTCAACAACCAGCTCGCCGCCTTCCTCGAAGCCAACAAATCCCTCGACCCCTCACAATCTGGCTTCCGAGCAAAACACAGCACTGAGACCGCCCTCATCGCAGCAACAGACGACATTCGAACTCTACTGGACAATGGAGACACAGTCGCCCTCATCCTCCTCGACCTCTCTGCAGCATTCGATACAGTCTGCCACAGCACCCTTCTACAACGCCTCAATAGCATCGGAATTCAAGGAAAAGCACTTGAATGGATCACCTCGTTCCTCACCGGAAGAACCCAGAGAGTCCGCCTTCCTCCATTCAAGTCCGAGGCCTCTGAAGTCATTTGCGGCGTACCCCAAGGATCCTCACTCAGTCCCACCCTCTTCAACGTATACATGAGCCCCCTCGCGGCCATCGCACGCCAACACAACCTCAACATCATCTCTTACGCGGACGACACCCAACTGATCCTTTCTCTCACCAATGACCCCAGCACCGCCAAAACTAACCTACACGAAGGAATGAAAGAAGTTGCTGAATGGATGAAACAAAGCCGTCTGAAACTGAACTCGGACAAAACAGAAGTCCTCATCTTAGGTACATCCCCCTCTGCATGGGACGACTCTTGGTGGCCGGAAGCCCTTGGAAAAGCACCCATCCCGACAGACCACGCACGGAACCTTGGCGTCATCCTGGATTCTTCACTCTCAATGAACAGACAAGTCAGCGCCGTATCCTCTTCCTGCTTCAACATTCTTCGCATGCTCAGAAAAACATTTCGCTGGATCCCCTCCGAAACAAGGAAAACAGTCACCCACGCTCTGGTCACGAGCCGACTGGACTACGGAAACACCCTCTACGCAGGCACCACCGCTAAACTCCAGAAGAAACTCCAACGAATCCAAAACGCCTCAGCCAGGCTCATATTAGACATCCCACGCAACGAACACATCTCTGGTCACCTTAAAGACCTCCACTGGCTACCCGTCAATAAGAGGATCACTTTCCGTCTGCTTACCCACGCACACAAATCACTCTACGACATCGGACCAGATTGCCTCAACTCTCGACTGTCCTTCTACACCCCCTCCCGCCAACTACGTTCTTCCAGCCAAGCCCTCGCCACGGTACCTCGCATTAACAAGACCACCATGGGAGGCAGATCCTTTTCATACCTGGCTGCTAAGACATGGAACTCACTCCCCGCTTACCTTCGCCTCACCCAGAACCACCTAGCGTTCAGAAAGCAGCTTAAAACATGGATATTTGACAAATAATCCTCCTCCCCTCCTAAGCGCCTTGAAACCCTCTGGGTATGTAGTGCGCTATACAAATTTTATGACTTGACTTGACTTGACAGTTCCCCCAAACTGTTGTTGCTCACGAGAAGCCGGGCTGCACGCGATGTTCTTTTAATTATTATTGACATTCCACGCCGTACACCTCCCTCTCTGTTTGTTCCACCCCCGCTCTAGCCTCTATTCCGCTGTGCTTTCACGTCCTCACAGTTCCCCCAAACTGTTGTTGCACACGAGATGCCACTCTGCATGCGATGTTCTTTTAATTATTACTGACATCCAGCACTTCTTAGAAGTGGCTGTGCCTATAAATCCAGGCTTGCGTGTAGCTGCTCTGCTTTCACTCCTCCCCTCTCCCATGCTGGATGTTTCCAGAACCCCGCAAGCAGCAGCTCCTCGTCCTCAGGACTGCAGATGAACATGGGGGACTACTGTGACCCAGAGAACCCTATTAAGTATTTGCACCGGGTTACAGTTTCTGTTCCTTCTCCTGCTCCGAGTGTGTTTGAGCTGCTTTTAGCATTGGCCAAGTTGTGTCTCCAGTGTGTAAGTCCAAAGCACAGAGACAGCGCGGGTTATTTCCCAGCCCTCAAATCACACTCGCTCTAGAGGCAGCATTATATTTAAATGTAAAGGGCTTATATTGGGCCAGAGGTCTAAACCATACCCAGGCGCCATCCAAGCGTGTGCCTACATCTAAGACAGGAGAGGTTTGTTAGCTACATAATGCCTGCTTTCTTTGCTTCTCACGTCAGTGAGCGTCCTTAACAGATTGATGCCCTGCCTCTTACATGCACACTGGGTACAGTTAGGTTGCACGCACAACATTAAACAACTACATCTCTGCTTGTCTTCTTCCACAATTACCTCAATGGCTCCCAAGGTGCGATATTTGTTCATTAAACATGTTCTCCGTCAACTCTGGCAAAACAATGATTTCTAAATGAGCCAATGTTTCTTTCCCCATAAACACAGGTCGTATTAATTACTAACAGAGCCGCTGCAACTGGTTTATAAATATTATCATAAACATTGTATAATGCAATATTATGCCTATTAGTATGTTAGCCTCCATAATAAAGAACAGTACATATTGCAGCACTCATCATAATGTGCTGCATGCTAAATATTTTAAATGTCCCAAAGGCGAGTCCTATTGCATTGCAAAATCTTGTTTTCATTGCACACAACCAAATGTGAATATCTGTAAATAAACGGTATAAATTCTGCAGTTAGAAAAGCAAAAATAAAGCACTTTTCGGTATAATTATGATGTGTGATTGAACGAAAAATGTTAGTGGGATCGGAGCAAATGAAGACCCTGTACTCTGTGTTGCGCAAATAATATATATTGACTGAAACCTGATTTCCACACATTATCATTTGTGTGCAATATAGTTTAAAACTGTATGTTTGTGTAAATTTAGTGATCATTTCAATAGAAACATGCTCTCTGTAAATGACAATGAGCGAACACACCATGCTTTAGTTACTTTAAATAATCTCCCCCCCTCATGTTCATTAAAGCTAGGTGGGGCGCAAATGTTGGTCGTAATAAAAAGTGGGTCATTATCATAAAACGATTGGGAAGCACTGCGCTGGGCACAAGTGATGGCAATAATATCGCACCACCAAAGTAATTTTACTGAAGATCTTGGTCCAAATGTATGAAGCTCCGATCGCAAAATACTTTTCGCATTTTGTGACCAATATTTTTAAACCAGTTGTATACCAAAAGGCAATATTTAAGGATGCACACAGCCCAATATTGCAAATCAGCTCTTTTGTGAACACAAAATGCCTTTGCATATCTGGTTCTTGTCCTTGTTCTTGTTAGCCCTTTCTGGCTTCAATGACCATCGTTTTTAGTTCCTGTAGATCCAAATAATATGCTGAAAGCTTGGTTTTCATTTAACAGCCCTATGCAGTCTAGGTGTGAGTCTTGGTTTACATGGGTTGATCCATGTGAACTAACACACCTAGAACCAATTTCCTTTCAGCAATTTTTATAGTGCAAACCTGGGCCAAGGTCTTTGTTGTGCTTTATATGAGCACCAGAAAATGTTACCCTTTTTAGGTCTTGCCTAAGCCAGCGCATGTAAGATCTTTTAAAAATTATTATTATTTTTTTTTTATGCACAGTGGGATTGGAGGCCACCATTTGCCATTGGTTGACTTCAATGTCACTCTCATTTGCTTACATCTTATTGTTCAGCTGCCATATATTTCCTTTCTCTTCATTTGTTTGTTCCTCCCCATGTGATTTGATGCATTACATGTGTCCTTCCACTGCTCATTTTATTAGGTGCTACTTTTTAGGTCGATCCTGTACTAGCGCGCATGTGCAGTTCTGGCGAAGACTTCATGTAGGGGGTTTCAAAACGAACCCAGGAATTGCACACGCTTGTGCGCGTGCTTTTTGTTTTGGCCCAAGCTATTGGCCTTTGCGTGCATCTTTTTAACAAAGACCACACACAATTGGCCAAAGGCGGGCACATTGCTCCGCCCATGGCCTATTGGTGTCGGTTACCCGCACGACCGCCATGTGAAACAGTGATTTACCACTAGCCAAAATATCCAGAAAAAGAAATATAGGATTGTTTTTTAAGATCACAATGATTTATACATGTTTGTCGTGTAAAGAAAGCAATATTGTGAAGAATCTGAAATACCGTGAGCTTATCCTTGGAAATCTGACTCAGATTTACAGTGGTTTTTTTAACGTTTGGAGTTCTCCTAATTTAAAGTGCGTTCAGTCGTTCTTTTCAGATACCCTATTGTGAAAAGAGACTTATTTGGTATGATCAGCCATATGGCATTCCATTCAGTCCCATAAAGCATTGAAGTGATTCAAGCCCATGATGAATATCAGACCGTCTTAAGTCATAGCTTGACAGTTGTATAATACTGCGCGTTCAGGTGTTACAAGTCATGAAATACAAAATGAACACTCTTTCATTTGACCGAACCCCCACCTCAAGGGTAATGTGCTGGTTTACAGGTATTTGGAGCAGCAAACATTGTTGGAGGAAAATTACCATCAAGATGTCGACCCAGCAGAGTATTATTACAAACAGATGATACAGAAAGTTGTTTCTCCCTTCTTTGCATTTACTAAGGCAGTGTAGTACACAAACCTTCATACTCTTGGATAGATGGTGCAACATCTCACTCATGTTAAGTGGATGGATGGAGCAACACCTGAGTACTGTTCTTGCTTAAACTGTGCAGAACATGCAGTGTTGTTGTATGGCAAAACGCCGCCTGTCAAAGCTCGAAGCCCTTTGCATTTCATCAGAGCACCGTTTAGTAGCTGAGCACACCCTGCGGAAGAGACATTGTGGTGAGCTCCTCCTGCAGAAACTGAGCAGAAGCAGAGCACCCTTGCATTATTTCAGACTCCAGCATCAGCTGAGCACCCCGAATATGAACTGAGCCCTCTCACTCCCTATATATATTAGCTCAGCACTCCTGCATCCACCAGCATTTGAGGATCGCCGCCTGGTTTTCTAGAGACCATGGGTTATCAAAGCTCTGCATGTCTTGACTACGCACCCTTTGACATTGCCAAGTGCCCCCTGCATTGCCCGAGACCCCCCCAATCAACAGAGCCCCTGTTTTAGCAGAGACCTCCATGCATTAGCCGAAGGGACGATGTGTTTACAAGCACATCCCTTCTGAAGCAACCGCTTAGTCTTAGATGTACCGTCACTCGAGCCCCGCTTGCACACTATGAGAGCAGCCTTGAAAGATGAATACCCCTGCACCGGCTCAGCCCCCATGCATCCTCTGAGCAGCCCATGCTTTGGTTCATCGCTTGTGTGACTCTACCGCTTTGGTGCGCAGAGCACATGACCTGCGCCGCCTGTTAGTGATGGGTGACAGCAGCCGGCCTCTCCCACCCCACGCACCAGATCCCCACTAATGCACATCAGTGTCACATCCGTCACCTACCCAAGCTTCCTCCTGAAGCGATTCACGCCCTCCCGCCAACCCTCAACGGACGTGTGTGAGTGGCGCTCGGAGCCTCCCTCTCCCTCTCCTTTCCAGTGACAGTGGGCCCTCCCGCTCCTCCATTCCCCCGTCGCTCCATTCCGCCTGCGAGACTGACTCAGACGCGAGCAGCTAGGGAAAAGCAATAGAACGCAGAGAGCAGAAGCACACCCAGCAATGAGTGCAGCTGTTTCATGACCCTCACACATCTATTTACACTCCTGGGAAAAGACCAAAAGATGCTGCGCTCAAATCTTCTCATCAGTGCGAGAGTGTACTACAGCGCTCAGGGCCAGGTAAAATTCAAGAACACCCAGGTAAAAGTGAGCTAACCACGTGTAACAAGCATTTGCAATGCAATAGGGCTCCTATTTATGCGAGTTTAAACTATTGCATTATAAACGACAATACCTTTTTATTTATGTTTTAAAAACGAAAACAAAAATAAAAGGAATTTTTATTTGCAATGTCACTAGCTCAAACTTGCGTAAATACGAGACCTAGTGCATTGCAAATGTTTTTTTCTACAAGTTAAAGCAATCTACCAGAGTGTCTTTTCCATCTGGCTCCCTCATGTACTCCCCCCCCCCCCCCCCCTCCACCCCGCTGCCTATTGTTTGTCTTGTTACTTGCTCCCTCCCACTCTCTGTGCTGTTACTTGCCCCCTCCTGCCCTCTTCTAGATGTGTGTGTTGTAGTTTGCCTCCAACTACTGTCCATTTGGTGTGCTGGTATACAGGTATTTAGAGCAGCAAACATTGTTGGAGGAAAATTGCCATCAAGATGTCGACCCAGCAGAGTATTATTATAAACTGATGATACAGAAAGTTGTTTCTCCCTTCTTTGCTTTTTCTAAGGTAGGGTAGTACACAAACCTTTATACTCTTGGATAGATGGTGCAACATCTCACTCATGTTAAGTGGATGGATGGAGCAACACCTGAGTACTGTTCTTGCTTAAACTGTGCAGAACATGTAGTGTTGGTGTATGGCAAAACAATGGGTTCATGCTCCTCTATTATATCTTCTCTACACTTTCTTATATTGTTCTGTGCAATTTAGTTCTGTTGTTTTAAAAATTGTGGTAGAGTAAGATTTTATTATGTGACACCTGGTTCACACATAATAATGAATTTGAATTGAAGTAAGTGATTTGATTAAAAAAGTACCACGTTTTAAAAGAGGTATCATTGCATTTACTATAAGCTACACTAATGGTAAACATTTATCAGACTAACTCTTCTTTTGCAGAGTCCTCATTGTCTAACCAATGAATATGTAAGACTAATTAATGCAAATCGATTGTGTAAGTCTGCAAGAAGACTGCACATTGACAACTATTTTTTATTACTTAACTGTATCTACATGCAACAGAATACGGTTCTAAGCTTTCTTGTAGTTCCAGTTTTGGCATGTGAACTGCGTGCTGTGTTAAACCCATTAGGTACTCTTTTCAATAATTGCCTTCATGATCTAGGGGCATATGTATCAAGTCCATTTCCTGTTTGCAACCGGGCCGATTCTCAGAATCGGCCTGTTTGTAAACGGGGGAAAAAGCCTTTTGGGATTCATTATCCCAAAAAAGGCCTTGCAAAATAAGGAATCGCAAAATTTGAGATTCCCTATTTTAAGAGTGCATTTAAGGAATCTCAAATTGTGATCCCTTAAATGCAATGTTGAAAGCACCCAAGTCGTGCGATTTTGGCTTAAGGAATCGCAAATTAGCACCAACTTCAGCTTGGTAGTAATTAGCAACTTCTTTGTAAAATGCACTTTTTTGAATTTTTCAAAGTGCCATGTGGCACACCTACATGTCCTTAGGGCATGTACGTGCGCCACATGTGCACACATTAATATTTCAGGGGTGCAACAGGGTGTCCTTTTGACACCCTTGCACCCTTGAAATTGCATTCGCAATTTGAGAGTACCTAATGGGTACTCGCAAATTGCGAATGTCTTCCCATTTATTCCTATGCGGCCTGTAAGCCCATATGAGTGAGTGCGAAGGTATTCCATAATTGTGATCCGCTATTTGCGAGTCGCAATTAACGCATGTGTAGGAATCACAATTATTATTGAGATTCCTACATACCTTGCAACTTGCGAGTCCTTAATAACGATTCACAAACACCTTGCCTGCGGTGCCGATTCTCCCCCGGTGCTGAACATTCCAATCATGGGTGTGGTCATGACTGAACGGTTCCGTCATGAGCACAGCGCGACCGATGCTCATGACGGAACCATTCCGTCATGAGCATCGAAGGGGTTAAGGACTTGCAAAATGATGTTTTAATACATATGCCCCTTAGTTCGTTCTAGTTTTTAAAAGGCTGTCATTGTTGAACAGATGTAATTTTTGTTTTATGCAGGAGAAATGTATGTTTCTGATCGAGAAGGGGACGATTCCACTGGAGATGGAACACAGAAGAAGCCTTTTAAGACCGTTCTGAAGGTACATTTGGATTTCTGCATGCCATTGTTTTTGGTCTCATTTGGTTCCTGCCAAGTACAGTGCATGGTTTGTTAAGATACTATTGCAATTACTTCTATGCCCACTCTTTGCTGAAAGTGCAACAAAATTGTAAGTTATATGGTCTAGTCCAAGTTTCAAAATCTAAGCTTCTACCAAAGAAAATATTCATAGTGGACCTGCACACCAAGTCAGCTGTTTAAACAGACAAGAACTGCAGTGTTAAGTAATCCAGTATCGCAGCACATGGTCTTAATTCAGTCGCACATAATCAAGCAGATAAGTTGACAAGTTAATCAAGCTTGTGAAATGACTATTGGAGTTGTTCAAGGCAGCTTTGCTGATTATTGCAATTAGGCTTCTTGAAGAAATTAGATTATACTTGTTTCTAACTATTTTGTCGTAGCAGCTGACCGCTAGTAACTTTCTGTATAGGGTAGAATAGGGCCTCTGTTTTTTTGTTTTTTTTTAAATATTTTTTTGAAGTGCATTGTGTTCCCTGATTTACATGGATATGGTCTAATGCGTTTGTTCATTACAAACGGTAAACTTGTATGTAGTGTATGTGATAAGCACTTCAAGAGTTCAGCAGAGGACAAACTAGTTCTTTAATAAGTGTAGTGCTTTTTTGTAGTGTGCACCTGAAGCTCTGAATGCCTCTAGACACGATCTTCAATGTTCAGGCTTTTCCCTGTCCAAAAAAAGTAACCTGGGGAAGGTAACTTCATATGAGAGCCGGCCTAGTCAAATTCTGTGTACTTTCTCTTGTGCTAAAAGTCTTGAGCTCAAAGCAAGACTAGACTTTGTGGCTTTCACCCTCACACAAAAAAGGTACATCAGCAGCTCTTTCCGGTGTTCTGAGAACTATTGTATCCCCGTGAGTGGCTACCCCCCCTACGTCACGGGGCGGAGAAGGGCAGACAGCGCCCGCGGGGTCCTTGTGCCAACATTGTTCACAGCCTCGAGCCGCCAGCAGCCCAAGGCGGTGTACGAGGCTGGAACACTTCAAAATTCATTTTAATTAATGCCAATTTAATCACCATCTATCTGATGGAGATTTGATTACAGAAGGAAAGGGAGAGGGGTCTGAGAAGAAGTCCGAGTGAGGCCGATCAGATGGACATAGAAAGGAAAGGCTAAAGAATTGAGGACACTTACTGGGGATACGCTGAGAGCTGTCAGAAATGGAATGTGTTTAACACGTACATTTTAAATAAATATGTAGCAGCTTTAATGCGGTGCAATACCGGCCTACAGGTGGGGGGTACGGAGACGGGCTGTGTATAGAGGTTGGCACAAGGACCCCGCGGGCGCTTTCTGCCCGAGACGCGAGCCATGTTCGAATAGAGCATGCGCAATGGTGATGTCACGGAATGATGGTGGGCGTGGTACCACGTCATCGGCCGTAATATGCGCATGCGTGCGCATGCGCAAAACATGGGGGGGGCACTGCCTCACGGGGGGCAGCGGATTATGGAACACCGGCAAGTACAAATACTTATGATTTGTTTTTGAAACATTATTGCCAAATATACAATTACTCTAGCTTGGCTTCCCGGACCACACTTTGGAGGAGTTTCTCTGCATTCTGTGAAAAAACAAAGTAAAGACAGAAGAGATCTTTCACGTTCTGACATCAGGGCTGCTAATTTTTGAGGGGGAATCTCTTTGTGGTCATGTCTGCTTTTAAGAGATTTCTTTTTGCTTCAAAATACCTGGACAACAGATGTATGGATTATGTGGGCATGAGGCTTTCTAGACAACAATAAATAATTGCGCCTCAGCCACTTTGGCTTTGAGGGGAAGACCTACTGCCTAGGGACCGAAGAGAAGGCTTGTGGGAATTTCTTAGAGTGGATGATCACTTCTTCAGACAAGATGATCATTTCTCGATAGAACTCATTGGAGCTTTCATCTCATCTTGATGTATTCCCCGTGGTTGTGACTCACTGCTTTGAAACATAATCACTTCTTGGAATCTGAATGCTTAACAGAAAATGTAGGATCTACCTTTCAGTGAAAATACTCATGTAATGATGAAATACAGAAGGTCATGGTGAAATCTGAAAAAATTGAAGATTAAGGGATAGTGAAGAGTTGTTTTTCACAGTTGAGCTTAAAATGTTCATACACCCTACTGACAGACTGTTCCAGCAGCAACATTGGAAGCTTTCTTGCAACCAAAAAAATCATAGATTTGTACTTTGAGGCCCTCTGCAGGTCCCTATCCAACAGCTTGCCTTCACTGCATACCTCACTGGGAGGTAAGCATCTCGCAGCATTTTAAAAGGTAACAAAATACAAAGGGTGCTAGATATTGTAGAGAATTGTTACAGACTAGGATTTCTGACATCCCTATCCAATAACATTCCACTCACAACTTGAAAGCCTCTTCTGTTGGTTCGGGAGATATATTTTAATTTTAATTTTTTAAAGAATAGCTATATCAAGTTGAGTCACTAAAGGAGCAAAAAGATATTCTATTGCTAGTTTCCAGAGGGAAAAAAAGTCCCACACTGGTATTGCCTCCATTTTTCGGCCCAAGTCAGCAAACAAAGATGGAAAATTAAGGATGCTTAAGCTTGACCATATCTACCTCCCTATTAATGCAAGTTGTTTGGATGTGTGCTATGGGCTTACAGAAAATATTCTTCCACATGCCGATCATCGGGATATAACGTTTTGCTTTGATCTTTCAAAGATTAACACGCTGACATATCCTTGCTAGAGTCTGCCCAGTACACCTTCTCTAAGAGGACAGCAGTGGTAACAGCTTTCTTGAAGCATCATCAAATATTTGTATGGCAGCACTTGGGCGACTGGTTGATCCAAGTGGGAATGCCCTTTGATAGATGAGGAATTTACCTTTACTCATTTTCACAAATACCTCTTTTCCAAATGTTGATTGCCAAGTTTAAATGCCAGAGAACAAATACAACCTTTAAGCCTTTTATGGTATCCACAACTCCTCCTTCTGTTGAAATTACCATATGGGAGAGTTCTCTTATTTAGGATGGCATGGAAGATCTTAAATGTCCGCATTCTATTGCTCAGCTTAAGTGCCAGACTTCTAAATATGGGCAGAAGCATACTTCTGAGAACATAATGTGTCGTTTACTGTAAAATCAGCAATACTTTAATACCCCTGGAGGCGGTGAAAGTGTTTGCAGAGATTGTCATATGAGCCACCCTGAGCTTATGAAATCTGTTTCTTTTTTCCTTTCAGGCCATGATGACAGCAGGAAAGGAACCTTTTCCCACTTTTTATGTGGACTCTCAAAAAGAGAATGAGGTTGTATGATATAAAGAAAATCCTTTCTAGAATATGTATTTCTATGCGTTCTCTAATTTGTTTATAAAGTAATCAATTATTACTATTTTTCTCCTAGAGGTGGGATGTCATTTCGAAAACTCAACTTAAAAATGTTCGAAAACTATGGAACAGAGAGCAAATGAAGAATGAAGCTAAAGAAAAGAAGGAGGTGAGCTAACAATGCCTTTTTCTTATTGAAACAATTCGAATTGCATTGTTCATAGCCAGATAATTGCCATATACGAACATTTGCAAAATAGTTCTGATGTTTGTTATATTCGACTGGTGGTAAGTTAGTAGCTTGTTTTAAGATGAACCCTCACTTTTAAAGGGTGCAATATCATTCTTGCTACCAGATATGTATGAGATTATTTATTTGTTATTTTTGTTGTGTTGAATGATACTAAATAACTTAAGGCAGCTTCTTCTGATTACTTTTACCAATGGGAGAAAAAGGGAAAGGACAGTAAGTCGGTGGGACGAGATTAGCCACTGTATGCTGATCATAATAAACAAGCCTTTGCTGCCCTGTTGAACTTCATATAGGCTGATACAGACCAAAAGTGCAGCAGGAGGGAGTTTCAAATTCATAAAACCCATCTCTATCAAAACCACTGTTATCTTGTGTTTCTCAATGACCTCAAATTCTAGAAGGCTACTATTAAACATCTGATCTGGTGTAGAAAGGACTTTTTTTTATATCTGTCATCCATGTAAAGACATTATGGCACCTGTACTAGGGACAACAGCCATTTTGTGGCTAGAGCCTGTTTTTCGATAGAGACTTTAGGCTGAAGAAAATATGGGCCGCATTATTTTGGGCTCACTGAAATTTGGTTAAAGGTTTGTTACCGATGGAGTGTACGAGTCGCCTTTGGATTAGTGAAAGCATGATATCCGCACTATCAGGTCCAAAGCTTTAATCTGTATTCCACATGAGGAGGTCTTGAAGGTGTGAATGAAAGCTTTGACTCTTTCTTTCTCAACCTATGTGGTAACATAATGCGTATATCATTCCTCACAGGGAGAAACATAGCTAACTAGTTACTCCTTTACATGGCCTCCCATAGTTGGAAAATCATTATAGATCATGGTTATTTAGTTTATGGGTCCACTGCATTTTGTACCTTCACTTTCTCTCCCTTCCATGTATGTTATATATGTGTTATATATGCTGATTGTTTATACCTGCAGGGTATTGTATTTCTTAACTAAAACGTATCAACAAAAAGATTTTCGGTTTCTTTCATTTCCTGGGTTTGAACTGGACAACCACAAAAAGGTTATCTGGAACTGAAATATTTTTTGCATATACCGCAGCTTATTTAAAACTGTTGACATCTTTCTCCCCGTTGGAAAGTTACTGAAATATTTGCACACAATTTAAAATCTAATTTACTCATTATTCAAGCTGTGTCCGGGCCCCAATCCAGTGGAGCGGTCTTACTTTCCTCTGTGCCATAACAAAAATTTAGAGCACTTTCTCCTTACTTTTCCAAAGTTTCTCTTTAATTTGTGAAGTATTCATTTTATTTCTAGCTTTTTGTATCTTTATTTGGTTTTTAACCATTAACTTTAATGGAACACCATACTGAAAACTGTTTTGTTTTTTTAAGACTGGGAAGGTTATTTCGTCTTTGCAACATTTTGGCTATCTCCAGTTAGTTCAGTACTCCTCCCACATGAAAGGGCACACAAAGGACCTGCTATTTTCTTATGATAAGTAATCGCTGCTCTGGCAATCTCATTCCTTAATACAGACTTTTAAATGCTGATGGCTCATTTGCAGGAATAGGGAAAATGTGGAAAATATTTTACAGAACATAACCTCCTATTTCTCGTAGATGCTAGAGTGTGCAAAAATGCTGTACAAAGTCTGTTCCATGACAAAAGATTCTCTCAGGCTTTATGCAGTTAAATGTTTTTCAAAGTTTTGAAAACTTGCATCTGACAGAATTTGCCACAATTCTCTGCAACTTTAATATTTCATCCACATAACCCTTACTGGTAAATCACTGTAGTTGTAAAACACCTGTATTGCCACCTGCTCCATTGTTGTCCCTGTACTAATTTTATAATTTATCCCGCTAGTTTGTGCTTTTCCGCAGTAAGTTACTAGTATTTCATAAATATCATTACGGTCACTGAAACTCTTCTTCTTGCCGTGCATTTGCTCCTTCTCCTTTATAATTTAAAATAGCAAGTTACTTTCCTGTCAATCAAAATCAATATTTCCATATTCTCCACAGGCCTTAAATCTGCCTTCATAACTGCTTGGCTGAAAAACAAGAATTAAAACTTATCTTAACCCTAATTCTTTATTCCCCTCCCTACTGCCCAGAATCTTCAGAGATTGATGCCCATTGCATACATTGCTGTCTGAGAAACGTTTATGGAGAAACTTGTTGTTCATTTGCACTATCATGTTATGACTCATAAAATTCCTGATGAACTTCAACGTTTTGTAATGTTTATTGTTTAATACATAAGTGTATACAGTAATAACCTACGATAACAAGTCCCACCTCAGTCGCCTCAAGCCAAGCTCAGTACAATTATGTATCAATGTTCTCCGCGTCATTGTCCGCTGCCTGTCACCTCTCCTCGTCATTGACCCTCTCATATTTGCAAAGGATTTTTATTCTTTCCGCCTCACCCTTCCAACCCTAGAACAGGGTTATGGATAATTGTCTCATCAAACTCTCAACCAGCTCCCCATATCCCAACCGGCTCCTGCATCTCAACCACCCAAGATGTTGTCAAATTTCTTCTGGCAACCCTGTCCCTTATTGACTTCCCACTCCAAAAGCTTATAATGTCCCATTCCTGTCTCCCAGTCTTGATGCTTGGGAGCAATCCCAGAATCCCCACCTCTGAGCAATGTCTTTTTTCGCTACCATGCATAGTTTACTAGAATGTTCTGATATCGAGATAGATCTGTGGGCCCCATAGGTCCAGGAGTGCTAGCTGGAATTGTAACTCCAGGTGCAGCCCCATTGTCTCATCCAGAGATCGCCGAGCAGCCTCCCAGAAGTCCCACAAGTGGGGGCAACTCCAGAATTTGTATAGTAGTGTGCCCTATGAACCACAGTCTCTAAGGCAGTGCCCATCCTCCACTCTGACTATCCTATGGAGCAGTATTCTTGTTTAATGATCCCATTGCAGGATTTTAATTTAGATAAGGCGAAAACTCACCATTATGGCTTCCTCCACTGGACACCCCAAAGTCTCCCGCCAATCGTCCTCGTTGAGTTTCCCTAGATTCTTTCCCATCTATCCTGTAATCTCAACAGAGGGGGTTGTGTGATCAGTTTCTTATCCAGCCACCCTTGTAGCAGTCTCCCTACCAGTGTGGGGTCTTCCTGTGTCTCATCCTCCAATGACACACATTCCCTGAGGGCATGTCTGAACGGGCCATATCACAGCCACTCTCGCATCTGATATTCTTTCCTCAAGAAGGTGAAAGGCACCACTCCATTTGTATCCCAAACATTCACCAACGTGGAAAGGCCGGTGTTGTCCCAGTTCTGAAAAACCTTCAGAGCCACAACTGGACACAAGTGGGGCCCTCCCATAGCAGTGTTTTCTGGGTCAGCCTCTTATCACACCCCATTTCTCTGATCAACCTCTTTCAGAATTCTACTTCCACTCTAGTGGCCAGACTCGCTCCAGGCAACAGCCTGCCCCCGTAGAACACATGCATGAAACTCCTCCCATCTGTGTATACCCAGTCTTTTACTACACTCACTTGTGCTACCTCATGGGGTTTCCGGATGCACTGCAGGTCGAGAACTCCCTCATATTTGGATCTCTGGAGGACCCTCATACCTATGCAGGGTTGCCCCCCTGCCCAAATCAATGTCTATACTAAACGCATCTACCCTGGTAAACAAAGCGTCCAGAATCTTGTAGGGACTGTTCTGGAGGATATATAACAGTCTAGGGAGTGGTACCATCTTAAGCATTGCTGCTTTTCCTAACAGCAAAAGCGTTCTTGAGTGCCAGTGCTTCACATCATTGGGCCCCGCCTGCCCGGGGAACTACGGCCTATCTCCCTCTTTCCTGCATTGGCGAAGGTGTGCGAGAAGGCGGTCAATAAACAGCTTACCAATTTTGTGGAAAGGGAGACACTCCTACATTCAGCTCAGTCTGGGTTCCGGGCGTCACACAGCACTGAAACGGTGTTGGTAGAGGTGGCGGAGGCCATCCGGGAGTGTCTGGACGCAGACAGGAGGGCTGCGCTGATTTTGCTCGACCTCTCGGCGGCGTTCGACATTGTCCCGCATTCAATTCTTTTGTCACGTCTGGCTCAGATCGGTCTGTCGGGCACAGCATGGGGCTGGTTCAATCTTTCCTGGAAGGGCGGTCCGAGCAGATCTGGATTCCACCATCCTCCTTTTCCCCTTAGCTAGTAACAGCGGGTGTCCCGCAGGGATCCTCCCTTAGTCCGCTCCTATTTATTATCTATGTCACTCCGCTGTTATACTTAGCAGAGGAGTTGGGGGGCTAAGGTGTTGGCCTATGCTCATGACACCCAGCTGCTCTTCACTTGGGACAAAGACACAGACTCTGTTCTATTGGTCCAACATTGCCTCTCATTTATCTTCAAATGGCTGGGGGTGGCACAGCTCAAATGCAACGAAGAAAAATCAGAGATCCTGCTTTTTGCTAAATTTCCTCTCAATTTTAGAGATCAGCTCTGGCCTCCCGAGTACCCTCTCCCGACCTCTACAGGGTAGCCAGTAAATAACTTGGTTCGACGAAGGTCTTTCCTTCTCAATACTAAGATTTTTTCCTCTTCTGCCACAGGTGGTAACGGTCACTTGTGCATTGATCTTGTCTCGGCTGGACCACGCCAATGCCCATTTTTCTGGTATACCTGGCTACCTGTTGAAGAAGCTCCAGGTTGTTCAAAATACCGCAGCTAGACTCCTATTGGGTTTGTCGACCAGGGACAGTGTGCAGCAGAAGTTGCGCTCTCTCCACTGGCTGCCCGTGGCGTTTAGAGTGAAATTTAAATGTCTGATTTTGGCCCACTGTGTGCTCCACGCGCGTGGGCCTCTTTACCTGCAGAGGCGTTTATCCTTTTATGTTCCTGTGCGCTCCTTGCACTCTTCGTCCTTATGCTAGGCCCAGGTTCCACGTTTCAAGCGTCGGAGGATAGGAGGCAGCTCTTTTGGAGTGAAAGCGGCGGCCGTATGGAATGCTCTGGTCCTGCGCATCACCCAGCATCCAGCTGTATTTTAGAAGCAATTGAAAACTCAACTATTCATCTGAAGCCCACTTTTCTTCCCCTTCGGTCTCGTGCTGTGACACTCGGGAGTAGCCGTGCGCGTAATACATTTATATAACGTAACATAACATCCTGCTCCAGCCCTTTTAACATGAGACGCAGATTTACCTCCTGTGCGAACCTGGACTTTAAGTGATCCAGATCCCAAAGTTATTTAAACCTGCTGGTCTCCACTCTTGGTGGTACCTCCACCTGTCCCAATCCCCTATTGGTAACAAAAGGGATTTTCCCAGTTTATGGCAAAACCAGAGTGAGTCCTGAAAATGTGAACGGCATCTCTCAGCCTGACCAATGTCTGTAATGTGTTTGTCAGATAGAGCAAAATTCTGTTGGCGTGTGGGAATATGCGCTCATCCCATCTTTTAATCCGCGGCCAGCCCCAGATCTGCGCATCAATCTGCAACCATTCTGACAAATCTTATATTTCTAGAGGGAATAGCCCTTCCGCGTCCTCCTCTCCACTCTAAATTCAGGAAGGTGTGACAATTAACCTTCACTCTGGCCCTTGGCCTGACGTAGAGCAGTTTGACTCATGTCATGTATTTTGTACCAAAGCCCATCTTGGCCAGGACTCCGAAGAGGTACAGCCATTCCACAGAATCAACAACTTTGTTCGAATTGAGCAGGGCTATCCTCCTTTCCGCAATGATGACACCTCTGATTGTTGCCTTACTGCACTGTATCTTTATTTTCCTCTTAATAGAACTAAGTGGGTCTATCTCGTCGCCACGTCTCCATTCTCCACTCCCTGCGTGGTGACCACACATTAATGGACAGCGTCACTCATAGGGGTGAGTGTTCACTAATCCCCCAGGCGAGGTACCCTGGTTCACTAAACCTAGGGAGCAAATTGCCTGCTTTGAAGAAATAATCAAGTCACCAATGCATGTCGTGTGCACCCTAGAAAAATGAGTATCCTCTCTCACTGTTGTGGAGAGATCTCCAGACATCACATAGCCCAAGTGCCTGCATGAAGCTCTATAACTTCCCCCTGTTGTCTCCCCTCCACTATTTGTGCTCATTCTATGTAGCTTCGCATCTGTGCGAGATTGAAATCCCGACCTATTGCTGGTAGAGCAGGGAAAGCTTCAATCAGGATGTTTCCCACTCTCTAAAGTGTTGCTGACTAGAGCTCGGTAGAGGTATACACACTAGTGAGTAACATAGTGTCACCCTCATGTTCTCCCAGGGTTGTCATATAGCAACCCTGTGCGTCTGTCTATCTGCGCTTCATGTGAAACGGCAGAAATGTTTTGAGAAGGATCAACACGCTACATGACCCTGAAGTATATTGTACCTGCTGATTTGTACTTGCCCCCCATGTTAGTGTTGTCGGTCAATGAGATGTGTTTCTTGCTAAGGGCCTTGATAACCAAACTTCTCTTTACCCTGCTACCTTGTTGGTTGAGATTCCACGTTAACTATGGTAATGTTTTGGTTGGAGTCATGGTGGATGTGTAAGTGTGTCTAGGTGCTATAATCTACCCCCCTCCCTACCTTACCGTGTAGTGATTCTAAAACTAACCACCCCCAAAACCCACAGTACATTTAAGTCCCAAACCTTAACAACTCCAAAACAGCATGTGCTTCTGTCGTTGGGGCGCAGCCTGAGGCCACTTCTGCACGGCTGTCCATAGTTCTGTGCCTTCTCTATACATCAGATAAACTCCATTGCCCCCGGGTCCCGGAGCATGACTTTCTCTTATCACTACTCGCAGTAAATTAGGTCTGACCTATACCAAGCATTCAGATGTCATGAACGTAACATTCAGCACTCCATCTTTCTCTGTTTCCTGTTCCATCTGTCCGTTCCGAAACTCTTTCCGCTCCCTCTGAGATATAAGACCTCCATCTGTTGTTGCTTAGGATGTTGCTTCATTGTATTGTAATTGCATTTATATAGCGCTTACTACCCCTGACGAGGCGTCAAAGCGCTTTTTCGGCGGGTAGCACGCTACTCCGGGACCCATAGAGGATTAATGTTGAATTAGTATAGTGAAAAATGCAAGTACTTTTTAAGTGGTGGATAGGTTAGTCAGTTATTTGGATTTGGAATGATAGCAGAAGGATAGAGGAGGACAAAGGTTTGTATTTATTTATCGCTTGTTGACGCACGCTATTCAGGAAGCCTATAAAGGATTAGTGGTGAATTAATATGGTGAAATATGAGGTAATTTCAGTGGTGGATATTAGTCTGTTACTTGGAGTGAGAAGGATAGAGGAGGGATAAAAGGGGAAGAAAGATTTGCATTCATACAGCACTTGTTACCCCTGATGGGTGTTGAAGCGCTTTTCTGGCGAGTAGCACGCCACTCCGGAACCCATAAAGGATAAGTGTTGAAAATTAGTATAGTATAAATATGAAGTAATTTGAGTAGTAGATATGTTATTCAGTTATTTGGGCAGTATATTAGTATAGTTGAATATGGAATTTGAGAAATGAACATTTTAGTCTGTTAATTTTGATTGAAAAGGATAGTGGAGGGATACAAGAGTGAAGGATTTTTTTTTTTTAGGTCTTAGCAGTAGGGAGAGGCTTTTGGATGAGTAAAAAGGAGTTTTGGAGGGGAGGAGTCAGAGGGGAGAGTTTAGAAAGGTTTGTTTTAGGGGATCGGTGTAGTTAAAGGGTGTCAGATGATGCAAGGAGGGGTAGAGCAGGAGAGAGTCTAGAAAGTGTTATTTTGGCGATCATAGTAGTGGTATGGGGTTTGGGTTAAATGAGTGAGTAGATGTAGAGGATATATTGATAGATGTATAGGATGAGAGACAGGGTAGTGCATTGGGAGGAGTATTAGAAAGAAGTGTGAGATGAGTCAGAAGGTTGGGCTAGAAGATATATTGAGCGAAGTATAGGCTGAGAAATAGGCTAGTACATTGGAAATGCTAAATTAGAAGAAAGTGATAAATATATAGATCCATAAGTACATTGAAAGTATATAGATACATAAAGGAAGTAAGTATATTTAGATTAAATATATTGATAGAGGAACAGGATGAGAAATAGGGCTTGTGAACACAAAAATGGTGGCTGGGGGTGCACTGTTTTAACACACAGGTCTTAGCACAGAGCAAAGGAGAAATTTGGAGGGAAAACAGATTTGTCATCAAGGAATGAGAGGGACAAACTACAGAGTTTGGACTGCAAATCCCACAATTCATCATGTTAAATGCAAGCAATCATGGGCAGGGAAAACCACAAGTTTAAAACACAAAACAGGTAATAACATATGCAATCACAGGCAGGTCAAAACTGCAATTTTAAACTGTAACAACCACATGTAAAGACAGTAATCACAGAAAGGGAAAACCGTTTTTTTAAACAACTTTTGTTTTGGAAAGAGACTGCACTAGTCTGTCTCCTTACCACTTCCTGCACTCTGCTCACGGCAATCTGGGGCACAGGTAGGCTGCAATTCACAAGATGGAGGAGAATGATTTGGGGTGCACCCAGCAAGGCCTGAAGGGGCCTGGGCAGGCGTGAGAGGAGGGCTCAGACTTGCCTGGTAGCTGAATAGCCAATGGTCTGCTGGCCTGGGGGTGGAGGCTGGACAGCTGCTTCTCCTGTTCAGAATCTCCTAGGAGACAGACAGGCTCAATCCACACTTTGGACTTCTGCAGGTAAAGGCTTCACTAACTCGAAATCTAACAATACTGTTTGAATAGAACTTTACTCCCCCTGCTGGCCAAAAAACGAAGTGCACAGGCCCCAGTAAATACAGTTTAAACAGCTCACAGAAGCACCCTCTGATATAGAATATCCCTGTTGCTGGGGGGCGAGGGGTCTGGCCTCACTGGCATTGAACACAAAATGGTGGCTGGGGGTGCACTGTTTTAACACACAGGTCTTCGCACAGAGCAAAGGAGAAATTTGGAGGTAAAACAGATTTGTCACCATGGAATGAGAGGGACAAACTACAGAGGTTGGACTGCAAATCCCACGTTAAATGCAAGAAAAGCAGGGAAAACAACAAGTTTAAAACACAAAACATCCCTAACTAGATTTCTGATCTAGTGGGCTGCAAATGGATGGAGGGTCGAAAAATGCTCCTACTGTTAAATACCACACATTACACTGTGAATTCAATTGATTGTGAAATTCGTTAGGAATACAATAGAATCTTGAGCAACTAAATCCCTATATCAATTTTGTAGGAAAAGGATTTTGTATAGCAAATTTAAAACGGCAATGAAAAAAATACAGAACTGGTCAGTGCCGCCTTCCTCTGTTCTTTTGTTGATGAGGCAGTGACTTTCTCATTATTTATACGCCTCGACGGTGCCACTCCCCAGCAATCTTCCTTCTGCACCCCAGGCAGTAAGCCTGAACAGAGACCCTATTTCTCTAGCCTTGACCTGGCCTCCTGTGCAGACGCCATGAAGGAGCTCATAGTTGAAATCCAGCTTGCACAACACCCTCTTAACTGGCACATATGCCTCCCTTATCTTTGGACAAGGTTAGTATAGTCCGAATACAGATTTACCTCTTGACCATCTATTACCCAGGGACCATGCTTCCTTGCCGCCTGTAAGATAGCATCTCTATCCCTGTAGTTTGTCAGCCCCCCTGCCCCCCCCCCCCCCAGGCAGCAGTGGATACGCTGGGATTCTGTGTGCATGTTCTACTGAGAAGAATCTGGAGAGATTGCTCTGCAAGACAGTCTTTTCCAACCACTCCTCCACAAATAGTTCAGAGTTTTGCCCTCTGAATTTACTGTTACACTGGCCAGTGGAACATTGTGTTGGCAGGACCTACCCTCCACATCCTCCAGTCTGTTTGTCAGCAGCCTCACTTCCTTCTCTGTGGCAGTGCATTTCTGTGTAAGATCTTTCACCTGCGGCAGAGTAGCTCCCATTGGTCTTCTGTCTCTAACTCGTCGACCAGTTTTTGTGATCTCCCCTCAGTAATCGTGCTTTGCTCACCACCGTGGCAATCTGTGTTTCTAGGGACGTCTTTTTGCTTCTCATTGCCTCCAAGACAGTTGCCATATATGCTGACAGGGATGTGTGGCCCTCATTGAGCTCGGTCTGGTCATTGCTGGTTGGTACCACTCTTGTGTGTGTGTGTCCCCCCTTTGCAGTGTTCGGCTTGGCCTTACTCCGTGGTGCTTTCACTCTCCCTCTCCGCTCCCTCAAGCAGCTGGTCAATGTCTCTACAGCAGCCATGTGTAGCTCCTTGCACGCTGTGCACAATTATTTTGCTGCCACCCTGCCATGCACTGAAGTCCTCTTGGGGGGAGGGCTGGGGGAGTTGGGGAAAAAAACAGTCTGGGCCCGTGCGTTGTAGTTTCCAGCCTACACGAGTCCCTGATTCTCCCTGTCCGCAGTATTTTGCAGGGATAGTCCATAGCCCCCTCCCAGGAATGCCAGATCACCTCAGAGTCTTCCTGGTGATGAATGAACACTGGTGGTTCTTTTCCTTCTAGACAAGGCTTGTCAAGTTTAACTTGTTTCTTCCCTAGTTATGGGCACTGTAACATCCCCACCGGGCCAGCTCCAGTAGCCACTCACTAGGTGTAATCTCCATCCCTGGCTTGTGTCAAGGCAAGGCACTGAGCCCAGCTGGCGCCCTCATGTATTTTCGTTCTTCCTTTCCTTTCGAATACTAAGGGAGATCTCCTCCCAGGTCCTGTCATTTTCAGTCTTGTAGAGAGCCATCCGGACTCTCCAATACAATGTATCGAAGCATGCACTCCTTGGGGTGGGCTCGTCCCGAGGATATAAATATAACTTGGTGAAACCGCTTGGAGGTCTTCCCGCCTCACTACAATACGTGTGTGTGTGGGTGCGGCTGCAAAAACCCAAGATGATTTCCGTCTGCACGTGCCTGACATGTTTATGAAACATGACTTGGCCAAGGCAGGGACCAGTTCCAGCTCCTGGAGCCAGAGGTATGGTTTCCGGCCGAACCCTCGCGCTAAGACAGCGATTCAAAGACTGTGTGTGCTTCACCCTAACTCCATAATTAGAATGTTGATATTAGCTAAAGAAAAGGAGGGATGTAAAGAGCCACCCGGGCTCTCCAATACATTGTATCGAAGCGTGCACTCCTCGGGCTGGCTCGTCCCGAGGATATAAATATAACTTTGTCTTCCCGCCGTTCTACAATACGAATGTGTGGGTTTGTTATATCTGGGTGCGCCCAGATATAACAAATCGTTCAAGTCTGACTGCAGCAGTGCAATAGGCTCCGCCCCACCACGATCCCCTCACAGCACCAGGCACACCGGGCCCACAAGATGCACTTTGCAGCTGGCGGGCCCCTTAACGACCATCCCATCAGCTGTTGATCCTCCGACCGCTCCATTGGAGTGCTAGCCGATATCTTGTGGGTGCACTGCGGTCGCATGTATCTCTTGCCTTCGCTGCCGGCCCCTTCATTCACATCGGGGGGGGGGGCCAAGAACACCTCCACTGCCTTGCTGCAGCGTCTCCTCTCCAAGGGCTCCGGCGCTGTTGCACAGGCTGTCAGTGTTGCATGCTCCATACAGCGCTCCAGCCGCCATCTTGGCTGCGTAGCACATCCGCGGCTGCAGCAGTGTTGTCACTCATTTCAGGGAGATTTCATAGCTGGTGATAAATAAAGAAATGCTCCCTCCACGGCCCAGGGGTTCTCATCCAGTGTGTCACTGTCTGCTGAGTCGGGGCTCAGAATTTTGGATTCCGGGGCCCCGTTATGCAGCGGGTGCTCAACCAAGCACGTTCACCTTCTCTGCCAGGTAGGCCACACTCCGATATTTGTTGTCATGATTGGGGTATTGTTGCTATTGTACGTTTTTATAACTGAAAGAAGTTTCCAGATGTAAATGCTGCTTAAACCTTGCAGGCAGGGCCTGAGGCAACCTAGCACCATGGAGTTTTTTCTATGCATCGACTCCATTATCCTGATGGTGTGACGTGTTAAAAAGTGTTTAGACGTGTGCACAACACCTGAGAACTTCAACATTTGACAAATATGTTTGTTTATATGACAATAACATTTTATTATTCACTTCCAATGAGCGTGATGCAAAGTTAAGAGCAGTGCCTTTTAATCATCTGATAAAAAAAAAGAAGCCAATCTTAATTCAGGTTGTTCAGATGAGATTTTATTTAAATGTACTTGTGCATATGGGGTAATGATCGCTTGACGTCATGATCAGTAAACATCAGAGGATGTTTTTAGCACTTATCACTGAGTTTGTGCCCTCATTTCACACAACCCCTGATGCATGTCTGAATGCGTAGACAAAAGACATACATTGTTAGGGACACCAGATGATGATTGACTATATTTTCAAATGCAACACAGTCCTCAGTCTCAACAATAACTCCTTAAAGTAGCCAGGCTTTCTTTTCTGGTTGTTTAATCGTGCACAAAGTGCCCCTGCAAGCAAGCAGAAACAAGCATTTACAATGCAACGGTTTCGCCTTTGCAAAAGTTAGAGCTATTGGCATTTTTAAATGACAACATTTTTATTTATCTGTTGGTTTTGAAAACAGATAAATAAATGGCATTGTCATTTACAATGCCAATAGCTTAATCTCTCGCAAATGCCACACCCACACACCCACAGAGAGCCCCCCCCACACACACCCACAGAGCCCCCCCCCACACACACTCACAGAGCCCCCCCCCCCACACACCCACAGAGCCCCCCACACACACCCACAGAGCCCCCCACACACACCCACAGAGCCCCCCCACACACACCCACAGAGCCCCCCCACACACCCACACACAGGCCCCCCCCACACACCCACACAGAGCCCCCCACACACTGCGAGCCCCCCCCCCACACAGAGCTCCCCCACCCCCCAACATTGGGTGCTCACCAGCATACATGTGTAGTATAGTACAATACAAAAAGTACAATATCACCCTCTAAATAGGCTACTTTTAGAACTATTGACGTGATCCGTTATGTATAGGCAACAGAATGTTTCAAGCCATGCGCCCCCCCGAGTCTCCCCCGCCCCCCCCCCATCTTGGATCAAAGAGACACACAATCCCAGTTCCTCAGTTTCCCAATCCAGAGCTGTTCTTTGTCGTCACAACTCTGTCCACCCCCTCCACGGGACCGGGGGTCGAACCCTCACAGACCTTCTGCAATGATCTCTCCACATTCTTCACCACAAAGGTGGCAAATATATATTCCTCTTTCGAAGGGGATAACAGGACTAAACATAGAGTCTGTACTGAGGAAGAAGTAATTTCTGATCATAATCACAATCGCTTTCCTTGTTTCACGCCCACCACACAAGACAATATTATCAGACTCATTTCCACCACTAAGTCTGGTTCCCCTTTGGACCCCTGTCCTCCTTCCGTGATGGCAAAACTTACAGAAGCGATCTCGTGTCCGCTCATGGAAATCTGCAACACTGCATTTCAGACAGGTCAATACCCCAGTCCTTGGAAGAAGGCTGTGATCAAACCCCTTCTGAAAAAACCTTCCCTGGACCCTACATCTGTGGCCAGCTATAGACCCATTGCGTGTCTGCCCTTTCCTGCCAAAATATGTGAATCTCTGATGAACAAACAACTTTCAGAGTTCGTCGAGGCTCACCAACTCCTCGACGAAACGCAGTTTGGGTTCAGGAAAGGTCATGGAACGGAGACCGCTTTGATAAAGGCCTCAGATGAGATCAGGGCTATCATGGACCAGGGAGGGGCGGCTGTCCTGATCCTTTTGGATCTGTCTGCAGCCTTTGACACGGTCGACCATGCTATTCTGGTCGACCGTGTCACAGCCCTGGGGATAAACGGTAGGGCCAGGGACCTTATTTCATCTTTCCTGGCAAACCGTACCCAGACAGTGAGGCTGGGAGATTTCTACTCCCCTATCTCTGCACTCCCTTGTGGAGTCCCACAGGGTTCCTCGCTAAGTCCTATGCTATTCAACATCTACGTAGCGGACTTAGCGAGGGTAATAAAGGCCCATGGGGTACGGCTTACATCCTACGCAGACGATACCCAGCTGGTTCTGGCAATCCACAGAGATGGCCTTAGTGTGGCAGCTAACTTCCAGACAGCCATGCTCGAGGTCAGCACCTGGATGGCCTCGAACTGTCTGAGGCTTAACTCGGACAAGACCGAGATCATGACCTTCGGCAGGCTCTCTCCTGAATGGTCTTCTATCTGGTGGCCTGAAAAGCTAGGCCCACCACCTGTCCCAGTAGAAAAGGCCAGAAATCTGGGAGTGATTTTTGACAGTAAACTGTCCTTTGACCTCCACACAAACAAGGTTGTCTCTTCAGCATTCTTCATTTTGAAAACAATTAAGAAACTATTGCCTTACCTCCCTACCTCAGCTGGGAAGACTCTGGTCTCTACTTTAGTTTTCTCAAAAATAGACGATGGGAAAGCTCTCTTTTTAAACACACAGAAGCGCGTCCTCACGAAGTTGCAGTCTATTCAGAAGGCGGCTGCAAGGATTCTTCTTAACATTCCTCGTCGCAAGCCCACCACTCCTGCCATTCGTCATCTCCATTGGCTGAGAGTCGAAAGCCGTATCAAATTTAAGGCCCTCTGCATTGCCTATAAGGCAGTACATGGCGTTGGACCCAGGTTCCTCACAGAAGCCTTGCAGCTGTACACCCCCAAGAGGCAACTAAGATCAGCTAACATCTATCTCCTCCCTGTACCTCGTACAAGAACTGCCACCTGGGGAGACAGGCGTTTTCTGGTGGCTACTGCAAAACTCTGGAATCTCTTGCCACTAGCTAATAAAACTGCCCCGAACCTGATGAGTTTTCGCAGGCTTTTAAAAACATGGTTGTTCAACCAGTAAATTAATGGCTGATTTCTAGTAGCTCCACAAGTGCCGAGACACCCCAGGGTATTTGTTGCGCTATAAAAATTTCGAAAATAAAATAAATAAATAAATAAATAAGCTGTGGGTTTCCCATTATCCGGCAATGTATCATAGCGCTTCGAAAAATGTTATGGTCCGAGTACAACGCTTAATTATATAGCCTCTTAACAATATGCTGGGATGTCAGCACTGTAACCCTGTGCTGGCTTGTCGCAATGCCTTCCAGACTCTGACAAAGCAATGTGTGTCCTGCTAGTTAAGACAGGAAAGTGGGTTATTGCTCCTGGCACGCAATTCAGCGGGCAACCTGCCAGTTACTGACTGAAACGTGCGTTACCCTTCTCAAGGTACTTATTTTATCGACCACTGAAGGGTGAAAGGCTGAGTCAGTGACGACACGATTGAAGTAGCGCCTAGATTTCCACTGCATTTCCATTAACCCTTCATGTATCGTGACTTCTTAGAGGTGGGGTTGAGGATTAAGTTGAGGGGGTGCATGTCAGTGGAATAGCCTGGTTTGTTCTGAGGTGCAGTCTATAGCGGCATGAAGCCCCGTTGACACCCTGTGAACAGATCCGACAGTTGGCCAGTTGTCTTACCCAGACTTTCTGTGGCGCATGAGCTATGCTCGTCCGGATGAACCAAGGTGCAAAATGCACCAAGCTCTCCCTTCTCTCGGAGGACGCTGTCTGGTAGTCACTTGAATGTTCTCCCCACTTGGAGCGTGTTTTACCCCACAAAAAACTTCCAAATTTCAGGAAATTAGCATTATATTGACTCAGAAGGAGTTCATCATATCAACACGGAACAACCATCAGAAAATGTCCATTTTAATATCGGTGCTACGTTATAAGTTTTCCACCAGTCCAAACATATTCTTGGAGTAAAGTATGCAATTTGGTAGCGCTCGCCATACCTTGCGCACCATGGTTGCGGGGCTCTTCCCACCGAGAGGAGGCTATCCAGACGTCGCAGGGCGGACTCTCACGGTACCAGCCGCCAGGACCCAACACGAGGCCTCTACAGACACATGGAGGGTGTAGTGGAACTTCCGGTTTGCGATTATAGGATTGTGAGATGTACTTCCGGTACGCACCAAGATGGCCGCTGCTGAGTCAGTTTGACCCGTTTCAAGATGACTGTGGCTTTAAGCGCGATCTTCTTCAACATGGCGCTTCCAAATGGCCTCTCAAAAGTAAAAAAGCACCAAGATTTCGATCCTAGAGGAAAAGAAACCCCGGGCTGTCACAGGCCTACAGTTGAAGTCTCCGGGCAATATAAAACAAGGAAAGGCACGGACAGCGAGAGGGGGGGCAGGAAAGACACGGACAGAAGGAGGGGGGGGGGGCGGGAAAGGCACAGACAGCGGGAGGGGGGCGGGAAAGGCACGGTTAGCGGAAGGGGGGGCGGGAACGGCAAACGGCAAAAAAGGCAAAGCAGTAGGCAAGAAAAAGCACTCACCTGGACTTCTTGCGGCGGCGGTCGACCTGCAATGACCAAAACAAACCTTCCCCCCCCAAAAAAAATAGGAACCGCCCACCACCGCAATGACGTTACCAAACGGGCTGAATGCCTAAAAATCGCCGGAACGCCCCTGAATCTGCTCCGGTATTGACGGACAGATCTGTCTTCCAATGGCTAGCCTCCATTTATGAAGCTAGCCAATGGAAGACAGAGGTGGGACTAAGCCAACATACTCTTCTCAAAAGATTTCGCCTTGCGCGAAACGCTGCTGCGCCGCTTTCGGCAAGTCGAAACCAAAAAACTAGGACCAATTTAGTATTGTTCATAGAGAAAAGATAAATGGATGGATGATCAGAGTGCATAAATTAAAACTGAAAATAAAAAGTTAAAAATCCACACATTGCTGTGGAAAATTGTCGTGGAAAATTATCATGGATGCACCCTCATTCTCCCACCCGCTTATGTGGCAAGCACTGACTAGGGAGGGGGATGAGAGGGGATAAAAAGAACAGGTAAGAAGTAATCATTGGGTGGCCTCTTTCTCTTGAAAACCTTCCACCATGTATCTCATTGTGAGAAACTCCCCATAGATTTGGGTAAGTCAACTATGCATCAAGAATCTCAAATGTTTCAAGAAAGTGTCTCTGTCTCCAAAGATAAGTAATTTGGGAAGAATACATTTTAATTCTAAAACACTGGTGGCTGTTTTTACTTTCCAAACATATATACAGAAGTGTAGAATGTAGTATGCTATTCATTACCATTGTTGTGTGGGAAGGGGGCATGACGAATGAGAGGTGAAGCTTCAAGTCTATCGGGAGCCCCTTGCGTCTCTCAACACTGGTAATACATATATTATTCTTTGTGTATCTGTATATTTGTTTTATGCATCATGTGTATTTGATTAGCAAATGTATTTAACCAAAACCACGATGCTAAGGTTTATATTTATGCATTAGGTTAAAATCACACTTAAATGGCCTTGTGACTATCAAAAGGGATGTTTGCCCGTGTAAAGGAATTGGCACTTGCAGTAAGGCAGTAAACAGTGGTTTTTTTCATGTTCGTTTTGCTGAACAGTGATTAAAAAAACCTCAAATATGATCTTTGAACTGTAATAATATATGAATGTGTGTTTATTAGTTCCGTTGCTCTAAATTATGTGTTAATAGGCCACATTTATTTTCAGTGCCACAGCATAAACCTATATATGTATATGCCATGCTTGCAAAAATGAATGTGGGCAAATACAACATGTTATTTTCAACAAATGTACTAATAAACGCTCTCATTTATTACTACAGTGCAAAGGTAATTTCCTCATTACCCTTATATGGTACAACTGGCTTGAGAAACCAATTTCTATTGTCTCAAATATTCTGTTTTATAATCATTGGACAGAAGAAAGCTACTAGGGCCATGCACACACACCTTTGTTGTTGCGATTCTTTTTCACAGCACCATGCTGTGCAAGGCAGAATGTGCTTTGCCCAGCTGACCCTGGAAAGGGTCCGGCTGCTAAGCAACCAGTCAACTGGGGGATACCCTTCTTTCCCTTCCCCCAACAACACAGCAGATATTTGTGGATTTAGTGAACAAAAATATCTGCGATGGAAAGCAGATATTGTTGCATACCTTTGTTTATAACTGCTGTTCATGATAAAATAGTGTGTCATAAACCATGCATAGAGATGCGCAGAGTGTTGTTCTATGTCATGCTTGCTTCAAAAAGTTTTTTTTTCAAATTAACCCTCCTCCCTTAGCAGTCTCCCCCACCCTCTAACGGGTCTATCATCCCAGAAATATTGTATCCATTATTTTTGTCCCATCTTTGCTTCTTTAGTAGTCGCTGCCCCTACAGCCTGTTGCCCAGCATATTGTTCTATCTCCTGGCCTGTAATCGGGGGAGAGCCCACAGGGATCTTTGGCATGCAAGTTCTCTATATTCTTAGACGATTACTGCCCCCAGGATGGTGTGAACGGTTTCTCGGTCCCTTGAAAATAGTGCAATTTTTTTTCCTATAACTCAACGTGTACCATAATTGATGGGGTACATTTGGTTTTATGTGGGGTGAGTGGAGTATACCTTTAAGCCAAGAGTATTTGTTTCGCTGTGAGAATAAGTAAAGTTTATAAGCTTACTAGTTCTTTCACAATGCACCTCAGGAATCTAGTTTAGTAAGATGCTGCTTTGCTTCTTTGGGATGTTAATTTCGGTAACATCTCTGCTAGGTTTCTTTTGAAAAGGTGACAGTGCAGTCTCTCCTGCATCTATCTGCGGTCTTTCTGTCTATCCACTGCAATGCTATTTCTGTGATGTTCAGTGCCTCTACAGGAATATCTTATACACAGTTTCTTGGCCCTTGCCATGCGTGATACCTTTATACTTGTTTGTGTTTATAGTGTCCCACTGTGTAACACTGTGAATTATTGACCTAACTCTGTTTTCTAGCTCTCCTGTGAACCACTTTTCCTTCTAGCACAAGTGTGTAGATCTTCGCTATAAAATGTGTCATTTGAAAGTAATTGTTGGAGCTTTTCAAATGGAGACAGGAGTAAGGTAGCTGCTGTCTTGAAATGTGGGTTTTACTCTGCCAGTGGTCTTGTTTCTCCTGGTGATTTTTTTTTTATATGCTTTCTTTTATGAAAAGATCACCTATGTTGGTGCATATCACATCTCACAATGCCTAAAACCCGTCTGTTCCTCTACCTTCTGCAAAGTCTGGTTTTCCCTACAGCAGTGTGAAGTGAAAAGAAGATTGATAAAGAACCTTTTCTTTAATGAGAGCTGCTTCTGATCAATGAAAATAGTTGTGAGCAACTAAAGGCCAATAACTTGCCCATTTTTACCATATACCCTCTTGCCCGGTTTCATTGACTCTAAACCTAATGTCAATGGCGTCCGATACTATGGTTGAAGAAAATACTGGGTGTAGTGTTACTATGATAGGGCTGTCACGTGGGTCAGTGAGTGCATGGTCTGTGAGAATGTATGAACGTGAGTGTGAATTAATGGGATATATGTGTATAGGTGATCGAGAGCCTGTACTTGTGGCACAGGACATACCTCTCGCCACACGTGGCACTGTTACATTTACAACCATTTATTTTTAACTGGGAGAAATTTAAAGTGCAGAAAAACGCTCTGCAAAACTTTTAATAAGGAACATTTTGTCTCCCCTTTAAATTTCTCCGATTAAAAAAACAAATGGCTGTATTTTTCAGTTATAAACATGATAGCGTGTTTACCAGTCACTGGGAGCAAGATGGCTTCTGGGTGTGTAAAGGTACTCTGGATAAAAAAACACTAAGCCATTCGAGTTTGCACGCTCGCTGGCTGGTTCAACATACCAATATCCCTTCTTAAGTTCTGACTTTATAGACATTTGTCCCAACTCCTCCAACTCGTTCCAAGATTTTTCAGATACCCATTGCTTTTACACATACAACTTTTTGCCGCTAATAACTACTTTTGGCTTTGCATATACACCATAATGGCACATTCCGAGCAGTCAATGCTGAAGTTCTCTTAACTAGTCCACAATACTCCCGAGCTTGAACAGGCTCATTTTCAAGATAACCTTTGCACAAATGTTATCTCTTTCCACTGCATGAGAACGGGAATGGGTAAGTGAGAAGGTAGGAAGGGCTTTCAAATGCAGAGTAAGACTAATGACTGATGGTACTGCCTCTGTCTTGAAAACATACATTGTTAAAACTGTCCTGAAAAAGCAAAAAATGTCTCTCCATTCTCCCAATGTTCAAAGTCTAGAACATTTCTTTGGCTTTTTTTTCTGGACCGCAAATTGTATTTTCAAAGGTAAAGGTCTGTGTTTAGAATTCTGGGACTGACACGTGTCCTGTTTTTGAGATGGCCATTATAAAGTGTAATGGGCAAAGTTAAATAAAATATATACATTTTGTTTTATTTTGTAATATAAGGCAGAAGACTCACTTCGTCGAGAGAAGAACCTGGAGGAAGCTAATAAAATCATCATTACAAATGATCCGAATCTTCCTGAGCCTTTAACTGTGAGTAAGGTTTATTTCATTGGCAATTTTATATGTATGATTTCAGTACTATAGCTTTAACGCTAGAGGGCCTCATTGTGAAGTCGGTTGGAAAGGCTTGGAATGGGATTCGGATTTTCGATCAGAGCCGAATTGTACAGGTTTATGGACCGCGTTTCCGACCAACATATTACGATGTCTAATTCGGACAGCCTTCCATAGTCGGTCTGTCTGACACAAAGTGGCTGTCGGAAACTGACTTTTGGGGTCCATAGCAGGCCGGGGGTCTCCAGTTGGTGCCCTTGGGGGTACCAATGGGACCCCTCTAACAACCATGCACAGTATGGCAGGCACCATGGTGCAAGGTTTTCCGCAACCACCCCTTTCTTCAATGGGAGCATTTATTGTTGGTCAGAACTCAGGCTCCCATTAAAATCAATGGGAGTCTGACCGAATGGTGTTCGTAACCATAGTAATTGGTTGGTCGGACGCCCCGAGCCAGAGTCGTTCGGAAATTATTCCAACAAGGAGTCAGTTGGAATGCTTTCTGACTGACATCGTAATGAGCCCCTAATAAAACGTGAGCACAGTTTCAAATGAATAAAAAGAGACTGTTTTCCAAAGCACCTAGGTAAAATAAGTATTTTTAATTCATAGGATCATTTAGGTAATAAGAATCCAGTTACTTACCTGTAATTTATGGTTTTGCATCTTGAAGATCTAGATTCACATGCTGTGCATAATTCTGTAATTTATTGGTTAGGTTTGTAAGTGTAATAGTATAAAGCTTTTTTCTCTTTGGTGGGCGGTAACACAGGTGGACCCTGATTATGACATCAACCGTAAGCTTACAATGGCCCATTACGTGACTACCACTTTAGATTATTTTTTTGCATGTTTGTGCTCTGCTTCCCCCGCTATTTGGAGAGGTGTGAGGGTCTTGTATTTCTTTTTTGGATAACACTTTATTAGTTTTAATAAAAACACAGAAGAGCATGAACACACAAAATAGCCCTCACAAGGGCTCCCCGGGGCATTTTTACTGATTTTCACAACCCACCCACCCCTTTTGCCCTGCATTTGCAACCCCACGGTGTTCAGCCCATAATATGTCCTCACCTTCCCCATATCTTCTGATGCTTCCTAGGGCACCTTCGAACTAGACAAATCTGTTCTTTCAGCTTGGCAGAGCGGTCCATGCCCGTTCCCCAATCCTCTAGGGATGGTGCATCCAGCGACTTCTAGTACTTGGCCATGTCCCTTTTACCAAGTAATGTACCCAACCCCACCAAGGCCTGATTCCCCCTTTTGCCTCCCAACTCATCCACAAGGCTGCACAGCACGACTCTGGGTGGCCCAAAATCTTGGGCAATGTCAGTATTTTTGAATAGTAGGGCACTTCCACACCTTGTGAAAGAAATCACCCCGTCTCCGTGGCTTCTAGTTCAGGCAGGATCTGGCAACCTGCACGCTTTCCATAAACGTTTGGATGTATAGTAGGTACAGTGTAGGTATTTCAGTTGGACAAGGCGCAGCCGGGATGAGATTGCAAGGGTAAGCGGTGCCATGCAAGCCTCTATCCAATCCGCTTACTCCGAAGGGCCCAGCCACCTCTCCCACCGAGCCTACAGAGAACAGGGGTAATGATTAACCCTTTCGATGCTGATGACGAGCTCAGCTCGTCATGATGCACAGTTGAGCTGTGCTGATGACGAGCTGAGCTCGTCATGAATATAGCCTGAGAGTAATTTCCAGCACATGGGGGGAAAACGCCTAGCAGCCAAGGTGTTAACCAGGACTCTGTAAATTTGAGAATTCTCTCCCCTGCACCGTGGACCCATGAGTTATCTAACTTCAAAGCAATATAATCGGGAGAGCCAACCAAAGTGCCCTGGTGGTTGGAAAGTGCATACCAGAGTTGGAGATAGCAGAATGATTGTGCTTTAAGGAGAGAAAAGTCTCTAGAGGTCCTTGAAGGTTTTCATATGATCATCCTCCCATATGTTGCCCAGGCGTGATGTGATATGGTGAAATTGCCCATCCTTGAAACCCCTGGGGGTGGGGGCGGAGACAGTAAAGGCCGGACTATATGGAAGAGGTGTGACGCAGCGTCCAGGGCAACTGACGCCGGACGCTGGGGATCACTGTTCGATCCCCGGCACCGGCGGCAGAGGTCTGCCCAGCATCATGTGACTCTGGGCAATAGCTTGCTTAATCTTCCCGACGGCCCCCAGCGCCGGGAAACCTACGGGTAGCTGTGCGCTTTACAAATACAGGATTAATATTATTATTAATAATAATAATAATAATAATCATAATAATAATAATATTATTATTATATGCTTCACTGCCTGCTTCTAAACACTGCTGCACTATTGCAAATGCTCATGCCATTTTAAATACCTAATTTCAATCCTTCTTCTTAATAGTGTTCGTTTTTAACAATGTTTGGGGAATTTAACTATGACTAAGTTTACTCTGAGCGCCTACTGATTACCTTGAATTTGACTTGCACAGATAGCTCCCGGAGTCCTCGTGTTGTGGACATTCCGTTTGCATGTTCCTTTTTCATTTAATTGTCTCTACCTTGCTCTATATTTCCCCGCCCTTCCAGGAGGAGAAAGGCCTGTTCTGAGCCGCCATTTTGGGGCAGCAGCATTCTAGTTGTTGGCAGGCTCCAGTACTTAATAGGTCTGCCAAAGCAGACGCGCGACAAAGGCAAGCTAGTCTGCACCCGTCCAGGTCTAGAACGCGGACAGTGGGAGCCACGCTGCTCGATTACCCCCTCAGACTTTTTAAAAATGTTAACCATGTGTGTAAAATGTGATTGCTGTCCGGCACCTTGTAAAATCAAAGGCCCCTGAACGTGTCTCAAATGCTGAACAAAATTTAAGTTCACAGTTACTAGATCCAAAAACAAGTAACACACAGCTAAAGGGGGCCTTATTAATGCACGTTCGCAATGGAAACACTACCAAGACATTAAAGAGCTGATTGTTGATTTACAACTTGATTTTCTTCTAATTAATGAAACATGGCTCAAGGAATGGTGTAACTCTGATATTGTTCTAGCACTCACTCTTAATTATACCGTCTGTAGACAAGATAGAAGCAAAACTAGAGGAGTGGGATTGTCCATTATTTTTTGTGAATTCTGTCAATACATAATTTTTGACCTCTCCTCCCTGAAAGAGACTGAAAGCCTAGGCTGCTGTTTCAAACTCAGTGGTTCTTTCTCCTTCGCAGGTCTTGAGGCCCTAGCCTTGAATTTCTGGAATCGCTTGGAAATACATTAGGTCACTTTACGCTCCGGTATTCTAATTTTACACTCTTAGGAAACTTTAATCTCCACCTAGAATGCTGGAAAGAACCAGGAGTGGATAACTTCCTTGAAATCTTAGAAACTCTTGGAGTCCACCAATTGGTCTCCGCTCCTACACACCTGGACGGCCACACTCTAGATGGCGTTTCCTCCAACTTTACTTCATTAACGATCAGCCCCCCAATCACTCAAGTCTGGCCGGACCATATGTTAATTCCTTTCAACATCAATACTTCAGTCACTAATCGCCCTTCCAATCAAATACCGCCCCCACTACCAAGTTGCAAATGGGCTAAGATGGTAACAAACCCAAATTTGCCGCACCTGGGTTGTGCATTCACTCCCACTCAATCAGTAGGCACTCTAGAAGACACGCAACTCTTTCACATATGGATCATATCGAATAGCAATGAGCTCGCTTTTTTTAGGGCAAATAAGCAAGAAACGAAAATTTCAGCACCCTGGTATACACCCACACTAGCAGAGCTCCACCTCCAGCGTAAACAACTGGAACGGAGATGGAGAAGAGCTTACACACTTCAGAGGAATTAAATCTCTTCAAATTGAGTTAAAAAAAATATTATGTTCAAATCAAGCCAGCTAAAAGAGTATTTCTCAAAAAAGAAAGTAGACGCCCACCAAGATCAGAAAACGATTTTCACAATCATAAAGCCCTTCATAACTCAAAAATGTTATTAAAGGAAATTCCTCCCATCACAAACGCTATGTGATCAGACGGTGGTCTTCTTCGAGCAAAAAATTCTCAACATCCAAAAAGAATTTAACATCTCACATGCATAGTATCTTGAGTTATAGCCTTATCCCACCTACACTGGACCTCTCCTGTTTTTTGAAAAAATTCACTTGATCAGTCGAATCAAACCATTATTGCCTGCAAATTTGGTTCCCGCTTTGATGCATGTCCACCTGTGATCCTTCATAAGATCATAGATATTGTCAATCCTGTAATTAAAAATATAGTTGACTCATCCCTGGCCACAGCTACAGTACCTGCAGAATGGAAACTGGCAATAGTCAGACCACTTAAGAAAAAAAACAGACCATGGACCCATCTTCTTCATCAAACCTTCGTCCGATATTGTATTACCCATTCTTGGTAAAATCACAGAAAGACTGGTCAACAGACAACTACCGGACTTACTTGAGAATGCCAAGATATTACACCACCGCCAATCTGGCTTACGCCCGAAGCACTCAACTGAATCTGCACTACTGGAAAAAGTGGACACATTGAAACGAACTCTAGACAAAGGAAAAAAGGCAGTGCTGATCCTGTTAGATTTGTCAGCCGCATTTGACAGCATTTCAATTGACATTCTCTTAACCTGGATAAAAACAGCGGTATATCTAGTACCGTGCTAGCCTGGATAAAATCCTTTCTCTCCAATCGCAGACAAGCAGTGTCCTTAGGAACATTCCTTTCAACTGAACGCCCCATCCCCTCTTGCGTCCCACAGGGCTCGTCTCTTAGTCCTCATTTATTTAACATCTACATGACCCCGCTTATTTAATTAATAGCCTCTTTTAACATTGAAATAACATCCAATGCAGACGACACGCAACTGATCTTTGTCTTGGACAAAGGCTCTACTAAGGCAGAACTTAATTTTCAGCTATGCCTAACCGAGGTCATCTGCTGGATGAAGCTCCATTATCTTAAATGCAACACTTATAAAACCGAGATCTGGCTAATAGGGAAGGACAATCCCTTCAAGCCCATCCAATGGAGGCCAGAAGACGCGCCCGCTTCACTTAACACCATAGACGTGGCTAAGAATCTGGGGGTAAAATGGGACGCCTCTCTCATTTCGACCGCCTGAATTTGCAGTGCTTGGGAGGTGCTTTAACCTTGTGAAAACTCTCAAAATGTTTTTTGATTACATTCCCTTCTCTGCAAGGAAGACAGTTGCAGTGACACTTATGATGTCTAGACTAGACTACTGCAGCAGCTTAGTCGCAGGAGTTAACAAGCAAGCACTAGAGAAGCTACTAGTTGGACAGCATGCAGCGGCCTCCTAGTGCTAAAACTGCCCTGCAGATAATCTTCCTCTGCAGTTCTCCAAACTCTCTATTGGTTGCCTATTCATAAAAGAATCCTATTCAAGGTCCTATTAATTAGTTTTAGAGCTTTCAGTAACCTAGGACTCTAATATCTATCGGACATATTTACCCCTTACACCACTGCGAGGACACTGATCCTCCTCAGAAAATTTTCTTTAACCTCCTGCCTTTAGGTGCAAAACCAAAGGAGGTTAATCTTTAGCGGTTCTAGGAACCAGCGCATGGAACCTCATGCCAATACAACTAAGGCTGATGGAATCAGAAACTCATTTCAGGAAGGCCTTGAAAACCTGGATTTTTTAGCTCCTCTGATGCATTCTGTTAGTCACTCTTATAGCTGAGAAACATTATATATCTACCTGTCTTCTTTCTTTGTATTCCGCAGCACCAGGAGGCTCCTTCCAGAGTGATAGTTGCGCTTTACTATGATAGAAATCTTCAATAGTGTAGTTCAGTAACCTATAGAGAGGGTTATATAAATACTTAATAAGCTAATAATGTCCTCCATTTTCCCCATCATATGGGGAAATAAACAGATCTAGGCATAGAGCTTATGAGCTTATTAAGTGCACCATGTGACTACAACTAGAGAGTTCACTTTAATACTTATATATATCCCTCTCTATAGGTTACTGAACCATACTATTGAATATTTCAAACATAGTTTCTACATGTAGTAGGTAGCCATTAGCCCCACCACTGAGTGTAGATAGATTCATTTAACATAGAGTAGGTCCTGAAGAATTGCCACAGATTACTATAACCATTAGGCAAGAAACATGTCGACCTTAGGAGAGGAGCATAGCTTGTACTGAACCTTGACGCCAGGAAAGTTGCCACTCCAAGTTTTTAGTCCGGGGATAACCAGCCTGAATAAAAATATTATTTGGATTGTCCTACCTGTTTTAACCCACTCACTTCACTGTATCTACACTTCACGGGCTAACTCCTCTACTTCATCATACGGCAAGGATCTCCGATAAAGGGCACCTTTATGGGTGCCCGTTGCTAATTGCAGTGCCGACCTGACAAGGAGCAGGTCCAAATGATGAAGCATGACGCCTAGTTTGATGGGTGTGTGAGGATCTTGGTTTTGACAGAGCGGGATTCCCTCCTATCCTTCTCCAACGTCCGCTTCCGACCTCCCTATCATTATTGCTGATAACCGTTGATCACCGGTCTTATTATTCTTCACTAGGCACCATGTTTTGAGGAACAGCATACCATTATTGTATAGAGTCTTAAGATATGACCATCCATTTTCTTCCCTCGTTCCATCTTTTAAGAAACAGCCCCCTTCAAATAAAATCTTTCCAGCCTTCCAGATATTCTGGAAAAAATAATTCAGATTGAATATCAAACTGGGTAGACACATTCATGAAAGTGGCAGGCACGTTGAATTAATTAATTAACATCTAGTTTTGAAAGTCAGGTGATCACTGATTCTCCTTGATGTGCAATGCATCCAGCAGTGGTTAGAGCTGCATCCGTTACGGATTCCCACCCTCTCAACTCAATAGCAAAGTCCCTATTCTAGAGCACTGCGCCGTTTAATGTTATGAATTAAGAATGAATGAGGCATAAGAATCAACATTTTATCTTGTTGTATACTTTTTACATTACAGGTTAAGATTCGTACTTTGGAAGCACATAGAGGACAAAGAGTGAAACTGTTTGGTTGGGTGCACAGGTTGAGAAGACAAGGTAGTGTTTTTGTTTGCTTTCCTACTTAATGTTATTTCAAATTACTTTACTACTTGAGTTTATAATTTATTCATGCAACTGGTATGGCTTTTATAGCGGTGTGATTTATTCAATTACAGTGGCCAGCATTAGTATTCTATGAAGAAATAGCTTTGAAGGAGGAAATAGAGTAGACTGTGTGAAGGAAACCATTCATTAAATAATAGATACACATTTAGCACTAGAGGGAAGTCCAAATGTTGTAGAGCGATTTGCAGGAACACAGACTAATAGTACGACAAACCTAGGCATAGTATGAATTTAAGATCTCTGGCTATGTTGATGTCTTACATTAGAATTAAAACGTTGATGTCTAGAGGCATAGTTCCATGGCCATGTCATTTCACAAAACTGAAAAAGACAGATAGAACAGCTTCATTTCTGCTGCAGCAAAGAATTATTATGCAGGAGCTCAACAGCTTAGATGAACAGTTCAATTGTCATGAGTGGGTGTAAGTCCTGCCTGAAAATGGTAGAATATATAATGTTTTTATTTAAGAAAAATAAACAAAATAATGCAGGCGAATCAGTGTGTCATTTACTTTCTTCCAAGACTTCTGGAGACATTAAAATGTACTATTTTGCGGTTCTATTAGTGTAAGGGTTTGTTACATCTAGCTGGCATGGTTCTAGATGCCTGTATGTGTGCTCCGAGACGGCTTGCCCTAACCGTTTTGGTGAAACAGTGATGCAGAGCACCTTGAACAAGCGCCAATGATGCTTCTTCATCCTTTGGTAAAAAATAAGGCCAGCCCGCCCCTCCCCTCCCCCCTTCAAAACCATGATTCTTCTTTGGTTGGCCACATGCGTGATAACTCAGAATCTCTTTCTGACAGATTATCCTGTCCTTGCGCTGTTGTCAGCTGCTGCCACATCTAGATAACTCGAAGTATTTAGAGATTAGATTCTCGCTATGTTCTCAAGCTTCGCAGCCTCTACTGCCGTTGCCATAACTGTAACAAGAGCGGTCTCCACCCGCTACTAGTAACCCTTACTAGTTTACACTATGTCCTTAAGCAGCTAATTGAACAATCAATGGTGAATCACTTTTGAAATTTTGACAGTTGTGTGTCATTCGAAAAAGTATGTATTTTGCTGGTGCTGCAATAAAAATAAATAATATCCATCTTTTGGTCAATCATTTAATCATGAAAATATTTTTTTTCTCAGGAAAAACTTTGATGTTCATTGTGCTGCGAGATGGCACTGGGTTTCTTCAGTGTGTTCTTAATAATGAGTTGGTTAGTATTTTCTAATTTTTTTTTTATTGTACCGTTATTCTGAGAATGTAACCAACATACTCATTAGTAAATTTACCATTTTATGGCATTTGCTTTCATGTAAATTTGGGACAAATATTAATGTATTTGTTTGATATTTGTCTCGGTTAAAAAAATCTCTGCTTGATACAGGTGAAATAATGAGGTCCAATATGAAATCAAAGTAACAAAAAAGCAAGAATCATGCTCTCGGAGAATCATGCTCTCGTCTTTCCTACTAAATCTGTGCTCCTAGTGAAGCGCTAACACCGCAAAACACATTGAATGACTAAATTGTACAGTAGTGCATGAAAGGATCAGAATTTTAGTGAAATTTATTATGAATTTAATGACGTGCCTAAGACTTTGAACTAGTTATTGAACAAAACGCCAGAAGAAGCAAGTACTAAGTCAAATATAGATTAGGTCATCTACATCATTGTTGATTTAAATATTATAGGAACCGGTTCGCTTGGTGAGCCCTGTTCAGAATCAGAGATCGTGCACAAAGTGGAGCAGGCAGTGGTAATGCCTTGAGAGCTACTGCTCATTGGTGCTGAGTTGTATTCTTTTCTTAAAATACCTTTATCTTTGGATTTAATATTATTACAGCATAATGAGAAAGGAGCCAAAAAAAATAACAAGACACATAACATCTACGATTAACCTGCTGCTCATTACACCCACACAGTGTCAAGAGTGAGAACAAATTTCCGTTGGTGACTTTGCGATGATGAATACCAGGACAAAAATCCCACATGTACTTGCCCTCCTAAAAGAGACCCCTGGATGCCAATTGCCCATGAAGACAAATGCAGGAGCTAAATTACACGCCTCCCCCCTCGGAACTGGTGTCCGAATCAGATCCATCATTACTTTCCCCATGCTTCTAAAACCGTTCAGCACTAAAACCCATGTTTCAAAATCATCCAACGCTTTGTAGTCTGAGCTGGATAGCTGAATATGCTGTACCTCTGGTACCACCCATTCCAGCACACCCCTGACTCACATGTTTGGCTGAGGTGCACAAGTGCACATCCAGCTAACAGCCACTCTTCATTTTGCTAATAGGAGTGCCAATTGCACAAATCTATATGGCATTTTGTTGCACTGAGGCTGTGGCACCATCTCGAATAAAAACTTGCCAGGTGAAATTCAATCAGGAGTCCAGAGGCATTTTTAATTTGTGGTACTACTCTTCCCCTCGCCACCCCCCCTCGCCACCCCCTCGGTATGTTCCGACCTCCACACATGGCCAAGGCATGTACAAAAAGGTGGCACTGTCTTTCCCGCAACTAGGGCTTTTCAACTCCCTAGTCAGATAGATCTTGCTAAGGACATAAGGGGCCATGTATGCTTGAGGTAGGGAATTGAAGTGTATCTGCTTGAACCTGCTGTTGCAGGAAACCTTGCAAACCAGTGGTCACGCTCGGTCCTAGTCTGTGTCAGTGAATGGGTCCTTCAGTTCTGATTACTATGCCCTCCGTGCTCGTAACGGTGACCAGAAAAGTATCACTCCAGAGGGCCCTGTACATGAGCGTGCTAAGATGTCGTCCCTCCCGCAGCTAAGCAGCCCACCTAATACCTGCAGGGTATCCAGCGCAGCTGGGAACATACACCACAGCTCCCAAACGGTATCTTCTAGTTTGGCATATTGCAAGAATTGCCCTGCACCCATCTGAAAGGTGTCCTGGGCCTTCTGAAAAGAGATGAAGACTTCACCAGTATACACAGGGGTGTGGAATTTTTAAAATAATCTACTTGGCCAAGGGACAAAATGCCACTGAGATCTACATGTCCTGTAAAATCTACTTGTCCCACCTACTCCCGTCCCTACATCAACTCTTGCCTTTCCCCTTTAAACCAGGAGTCTGCTTCATCTGTGAAAGGAAAGTACCAAGCTTGTAATATGAACCTGGTGTGGGCGTTTATTGTTTGCAGGTATTTGATATAGTGCAAACATGACCCGAAGGCGAGCGCTCCTAATGAACACCAATTATATTTACACAAGGTCATCTTCTTGTTATTTAGCCATGGGTAGATTAAGGGAACTGCCCTGAATCACTGGATGTTTAGCAACGCTGAGACTCGAACGTGGCTCCCAAGGTTTGAAATCGGCAGCTCTGGCTGTAACTGGGGAGGGGAGGTACGGGGGGTCGGGAGCAGGTTTGGGGTGTGGGGGATGGTGGTTGGTAATATGGTGATAAAGCAGCCCTACTCTTTCTTTTTAGCAGGTGACTATTTGCTCCCTTTGCCCAGTCTTGAGTCTGTGACAGGAGGCCCTGGCCCTACTCCGTCTCATGCCATGTTCTGAATACTGTATGTAGGGGGCAGTGTGAGTGCAGCGGTGGTAGGAGGGGCAGTGTGAGCGCTGTAGTGGTAGCAGGCTCAGTATGTGAGGCTGGAGAAGGTGCTGTAGGCTCAGTGGTCGTAGAAGTGCATTATAAAAGAAAGGGAACTGTGCTCCACGGTGGTTGAAACGTATGTGCAGAATCAATACTGGAAAGAGTGAGAACAGAGCGTGTCCTGCTTCTGCTGTAGTCCGTGCTGAGTGCTGACTACAGCAGAACCAGGACACGCTCTGTTCTCACTCCCCAGGCTTTCATTAACTGCCCTGTTGTCTCCAAAAATAAACTTTCGGCACTGTACGATGGCACTCGGCGGCCAGCTGCCTTTCCAGTATTGATTCTGCACATAAGTTTCAACCACAGAGGAGCACAGGGTTTCACAGGTACTTATAACCCCGGATGTTTATATATTTACAGCATTCCCTCCTAATTCAGCTTGCTCACCTATGTATGTCCTGAAGATTAACTCAAATCGTCGACTCCCTACAACATGAACTCCTTTTACTCTGTAAAAGTCTTCTGAAGGAGCTTCTATCACTGTTGTCAATGAGATGTCTTTATTTTAATTTCACCCTCACTTTTCACGTCATGCTTATTGTCACTTATTGTGTGAGCACCTGAATACTATTGTTGTGGATTAAATATCTGTCATATACTGACTTACATGTCCCTCCTTATATTACTTACAGCTCTCTTTTTAGATTAAAGTTCCTACTCTCAATCATAAGTGCCCCCCACAGTGTCACTTCAGCTTGGACCTTCAGGCCACACCAGAACCACTGTTTCCCAAAACGGCTTACCACCCCCGGTTCACATATTCGGGTACCGTGGTTCGCCTTCCTATATATGTCAGAAGGAGCCAGCCCTCCAGTGGTCATGTCCCGTTTCAGTACTTGCAAGGCCACTGTGCTGCAGTGACATGCCCACACTAGTGAAGTTGGCAAGCTGTCATTTTTTCTGAAGTTCCCCGAGGTTGGCTGACACAATGAGTTCTGGGCCACTGATAGGCAGCGAATTAGGAATAAAATGTTTGTAATCTTTATCCTGCCCATAACCGAGAGGTAGCTCGCCCCAGAAGCGAATGGACCTGTGTAGACCCTTCACCACCCGGTCTATGTTGCAACAGGTTTGATGCGCCTCTGTATGGGCCACCTTGACCCTCCAATTAACGGAAGCCCTCAGGCTCCCAACTGAATCTGGGCTACGGAAAGTGGGCTTGCAGGGATATTGGTCAAACACCGCCCGCCTGTGAAAATAACTTACGCTTGTTGACCTGGACTCCAGAGACCTTACCAAATGCCTCAAAATGACTCATTAAGGCCGATGCTGCCTCATCTGCAGAGAGGGAGACCGTGTGCTCAGTGTCTCTTACCGTAATACCCCATTCCCTCATCACCTGCCGTAACAGTACAGTCAGGGGCTCCAATGCCAATACAAAAAAAAGCAGGAGAGAGAGAGAGAGGGCAGCCCTGCCGGGTACCCCTTGCTACCTCCGAGTCGGTGTGAGTTCGGTAAAAACTCCACTGGGAAGCCATTGCTTCCCGCCTTCTTAAATTTATTGAGTTTCCGCATAGCCCCCGTCAGCTCCTCCAGCGAGATACAGAAGTCATGCAGAAGTGCTTTTTGTTGTAAGGGAATCAACATCAAGTTGCTCTCACTGTTTGGAAATACAGAACAATTATGAACAGGTAGAACATCAGTCACTAACTGCACTTGAAATCTTTACATGCATTAGTATGTCTTTTTGGTGTAACGTGTCAAAACTGTTCTTGTATTTAGGAATAAAATATTTCTATTGTTAAAATACTTAGTTAACTTAAAACATCTGTAGTCTATCCAGTATGTTTCCTTTGTACTGAATGGCTGCTGTTAGCATCTAAAAGATAGATGTTTAGACCTATGGAAAGATGTTCATTTGTAAGTGCTTTAAGATCCAATTGATGATTAAAATATACCTGACTTCAAGTATGCTAAAATGAACTTTAGTGCCCTTCTTTGTTTTTGTTTTTTGAACAAGTACAAAATTAAACCTGTCTGTTCTGTCTCTCCTCTCAACAGTGCCAGTGTTACAATGGAGTGGTGCTTTCAACAGAGAGTAGTGTTGCTGTATATGGTACAGTAAACCTGGTGCCAGATGGCAAGCAGGTGGGTAATATTTTGTAAATGATTCCATGTCTCATGTACATTTCCCATCATGGGATCTCCATGGAGGGCTGTAAACGTTCAGTTTCATCACTGCTAGGTGTAATTGTTTCTTCATTTCTCCACTTTTTTATTTGCAAGAACCCACTGCAGGGTTGTCTAGAAGACAAATGTTGTCAGCAGTCAGATTTGAGAGTGTGACTTGTGAGCCTTTAGTTTCTCTGGTAATGGTATTGAAGCATGCAGCAACATATGCTTTCCCACCAAGAATACCAACTTAGATGATAGTGACAGACACCCTCTTTTTAGGATGGTGAGCTTGAACATGGTTCCAGAAAGAACTTTTTACCAGATAATTTCCAGAATTGCCTAACCCTGAATTGTTGGGTGTAAAGGCATCTACTTGCCAAATAAAAACCAAATGCCCTATCATCTGTGCAGAAAATTTGAATTGGTATTCAAACTTATCAGAAAAACAATAGACGTGTAATGCTTGACAACGTTGGGAGGGACAAAGTTGTAGATACTATTTACAGAAGCTTATACCCTCAGGCATTCATTGATCACTCTGTCTCTGTAGTCCATTTTCCAGAAGTCCAAAATGCTGAAGCAGACACTGTAAACAGATCCATATAACAAAATCAGAAATGTAGTGTAGGAAAGTGCCAATTTTTTGACCTGATCACCCCCCACTTTTTGCCTGGTATTTGATACAATTCGGATTGAAGTACACAGGGTTCCTTCCAACCAGGTCCCAATTGTCAGTGCTCTTTCCCTAAAACAAGGTAACTGTGCCATTGTTCCCCAATTGGCATGACCATTCACACCCCTGTAACTACCTAGTAAATGGTACCCGTGGTACCTAGGACCTGGGTACTAAAGAAGGACCCAAAGGGCTGCAGCATACATTGTGCCACCCTAAGGGACCCACAACCAAACTCATACAGGCTGTGTGAGATGGTGCTGACAAAAGTGAAAACACGATATGGCACTGTGTGCCATTCTCACAGACACTGCATACAATATATGTAAATTATCTTTACAGTAGGCCTTGTAGCCCTAGAGCAGGGTGCATTATATTACATGTGTGGACATGTGCATGAGCAGATATGCCCCTGTGCTGTCTAGTTCCATTACAATATAGTACTGCATAGCAAGCCCCTATCCACTCATAAGGCAACCCCTTGACTCTTTGCACGGTATGTCAGGTTCTTGATATCACATAAAGAGCCAGATTGGTACACTGTGTTGCAGTCAGAGGTTCTTTGACCAATTATTACCACATCTGGAACCTTAAGCAGGAAGGCAGGATCCAAATAGTGTGCATTGTTCATACAGAACTTGCCGTAATCAAGACCCTCTACTGCACATTTTCATATTTCAGACTCTGGGTTTTTGCCTTTGATAGAAGGTCAATTTTTCGATGCTCATCAGCAGTTGTTAGATGTGCTAAATCCGACCAGATTTAATCTAACAATAACAATGAGGATTAAAAGGCTGAGCAGCTGGGGCTCTTGACCTATAAGCCCTAGACATTTAAAGTGTCTCTTGGGGGAGTGGGGATGACCTTTGAAGTATCAATGGGCACATATATGGTTCTTAAAATGTGCTTAATATAGGACACCAGAAGATTAGAATCCCTGAGGAGTTTTCTCGTTAGTTGCAACTCTTCCTGGGACTGTCAATGACAGTCAGTCTCCTGTGGAGATTTTTGTTAAATACAAATAAAAAAGGTTGGTCTGGCACATCTGAATTTCACCAATCATCCCATGTTTAGAGTTTGGATGAACTGAAGTATTCCTACGGATTTTTTCTGAATCCATAAACATTAGTTGATGTACGAAATGCATAGGTGCAAACCTATGATTTGTAGGATCATTAATCTTTCAAGAATGGGGCCTTGCTTATACTTTATTAGATCACATACTTAGTAGATCCGTAAAAAAATGTATTTAGGTGGGTTTGAAATATTCTTTAAGAAGCCATCTAAATCTTCAGCCTAGTCTAGTTAAATGAAGGTGAATGACTGATTACTATAAAGTGCTTGTCCTCTAATAAAAAAAATAGCTAGGGGTTGTTTTTTTAGCTCTTGGCTAAGTGGAGAACAAGTACACTATCGGCAGAAATATATTTAACACTGTCCTATCAACAAATACGGTGTCTAATATCTGTAGCAGGTGAAAATGTAATATGTTTAACACTGTCCTATCAACAAATACAGTGCCTAATATCTGAAGCAGGTGAAAAATGTTTAGAAGGTCTTGTGGACTGGATGGTTCAACAGGTTCTAATCTGCACCTGAAGGGCACATGTTTAATACCAGCCATGGATGTTCAAAAAATGAAAATCGGTCCTATGCAACTGTTCTTGGATAGACTGCATGTTTAGTGGTGTCTGTCAAATTCACTTACACAGAACAAGCAATTGCTCTTACTTTTTTATTTGGACCTATGGAGTCTCATTTGAGACACCACTGATGCAGAGTGGATATCATCTACATTTTTCTCACTTAGTATTTCAAGGCAAGTTGTCATGTCCATTAATTTTGGCTTGCTTGCACTGCCACCGACTTGTGCTGTTCATGTGCTTTGGATCTGAGGATTAATAGAAAAATGCACTTGTACGTACGTACGTACGTACGTACGTACGTACGTACATACATACACCTCTTCTTTATGTAACAGCGAGGGTGTCTAATTAATCTGTGACCCTTTCTGTGGGTTGTAAACAGAATGGGCCTGTTTGTCTTTTAGCTGATACATTGCTGGAGAAGTAAGGATTTCCTTGAGCTGTGTTAAGTTTGGGGCTAATATCTATACGATTTCCTTTACATTGCCGGACATACTGTTTGGGGTCAGGGACAACAAGTTTTAATGTGTATTTCGTCCTAAGGACAAATCATCCAAACCCCCTGCAGTACGGACCCTTTAGCTGCCAGTTTACAGTACCGCATTATGGATCCGGGAAAGGCATTGTCTGCTGTTAAGAAAGTTTTTGTGTTCATGTGTTACTGCTGTTCGAACTTTTATTTATGGTTCATTAATGCAAAGCCATTATTCTCAGGCTGAGCTTTCTAAGGAAATGTTGAAGACTCAACTGCACTTCTGACAGCAGTTCCTGGATAAAGCAGTTTACATACTTTTTCGAAGTTTAGCAGTGTGAGGCTATGTATAATGTTCCCAGAATGCTCTCTGATTAGATGCAAATATTTGCAGAAGCTTGCAAGCAAGATTGATGATTCTTTGCTTTCAAAATAAAATGTTCACTAAAAAATGTAACTAGGAGAAAAAACATTTTGCTAAACTACTGTAAAATTTTAGGTATCTTATCATTGCAGCAGCATTCATAAAATGTGTTGATACTTGCTAGTTTTTCCCAAAAATATTCCTGATGGAAAATCATTGTTACCAGTTTCAATAAGAATACAGGAAACATAAAAATAGGCGAACATTGGCAAAGTCAGTAGGTCTGAAATGAGTGGTCTACCTTTTGGTTTTGTCAATGCGTGTCTTGTTTTGGCATGGTTTTTGTAAAACCTTATTGGCATTTGAGATGCGGGCCATCACCATAATAACAAGCACTGGCAAAAAGCAAAAACAAATTTTGGTCTCAAAAAGCACACATTACCACATTAGTTCCTGGCACTGAACAAAACTACTATGTTATCTTATGTTATGTTATTAGCATTTCAAAAGCGTGAACGGTTACCCAAGGGTGTTCTGGCGCCGACTGCTTTTCTCTGGGCTTAAAATAAAGACACGGATTATAAATTATGTCTGTCTACCAATATGCTCCTTGTGAAAGAGCAGAATGCTGTCGCTCATATTGAAGCTAGCCCATAAACAGTCGGAGAGAGAGAGATGTAATTTTTTTTTAAACGGTCTTCGTTAAGGCCATATTTAATTAAAAGCCCAATTAATAAAGACATCTCGAAAGTGCATCCATGATATATCTCCTTGCATTATTGCAGACACCCGGCTTTCATGAATTTACAAGCATTTACAGAAGTATGTAAAGAAATCCTAGTCCTAGAAAATATTTCTGAACTGCATTTTAGCACAAGCAAATATGAATGTATAGATTTGCTTACGTAAAAATCTATTGAGCCTTTGCAAGTTCCCTTTCTCTCCAACAACATTTTCCCAACCCTGGAAGAAGTTTTCCATCTGCCATTGGCTGGAATAAAGGTCCAACCTTTCTCAGTATGGGAAAAGACTAGAGAAGACAAGTTAGTAGGTTTGCAAAGATTCAAAAGGTCATTGCAGTCCTGGAACTACTGCGTACAACTACCTTCAGCTCCAGTATATAGATCTGCGGAAAGGTGGCAAAATAAGGGAATTGCTAGTAATTAAACCCCTCTATGGTAAGGGCCCTGGCATAATCAGATAGGCTATATCAGAGCTCTTATATAATGAGATTGCTGCCATAATTTGTTACTACACTACATGGCACGAAAATGAGAAGAGGATTTGTTTCCTCCAGGGCATGTAGATTTATGAAGCAACCTGCCCCATGAACAATTAAATAATGTATTCGGTTCCACACCCCTGATGTATAGATTCTCTAGATTAAATGTAATTTTTTTCTCCGTTCCAATTTATTGTAGGCTCCTGGTGGCCATGAATTGCTTTGTGACTATTGGGAACTCATCGGCTTGGCTCCTGCTGGCGGGGCAGATAATTTGATCAATGAAGAATCTGATGTAGATGTGCAACTGAACAACCGATACATGATGATCCGTGGTGAGAATATGTCTAAAATCCTGAAAATTCGCTCTACAGTTGTGCAGTGCTTTAGGGATCATTTCTTTGATCGAGGATACTTTGAAGTGAGTACATTTAATTTGTATTTATTTGTGTTCATGTTTCTATTCACTGTATCAGTTTTGCAGCTTTATGTATTGTGTAAATGAAGCAATTTGTAGTTATTTTTTAATAGCTTAAAAATTGGCGTATGTCTCCAGTTACTTAATGACTCTTATGTGCTTCAGAAGAGTGTTACTGCATTCTTATTCAGCTTCCTCAGTGCCCTAATTATTTAATGGCTACCTAGGATTTACCTAAATGTTGTTCTGTTGGGATGAAGTAGCGACACAAGCCTGCAGAATCTTCTACAAAGCTGATCTAGTGCACCTTGTAGACGAGCACAGCATGCTTGGCACACCACAGTATATTTCTTCTCAGAGCACAAGTATCTTCAGTGCTACAAATACTCATAAATAGTATATTGTCTGTTATATGGTTATAGTTACTCTTATTGTGCGAGTCGTCTAGCGTAGATTGTTATTCATTTTAGATTCCCTTTTTTGTTTATAATTTTTAAATTCCTCTGCAATAAAGCTGTGTACCATTTTGTCTGTGTTTTATTATCATATGTGATTTGTACAAGATTCATCTCCTTGATTGCTACATTATTTATTGAGGATCAAATTTGTCCCCATTTGGCCAAGACGGTAAAACAACAAAAGTATGTAAATGTGTCTGTCTTCTTTGTATTGTAAACCAATGCTTTTGATATGTACATGTTTAGTCAAAAATATATGTTTTTTCTTAGGTCACCCCACCAACAATGGTACAGACCCAAGTTGAGGGAGGCTCAACATTGTTCAAACTTGATTATTTCGGTGAGGAAGCTTTCTTGACTCAATCATCACAGCTGTATCTAGAGACCTGCATTCCTGCAGTGGGAGATTGTTTCTGCGTTGCCCAGTCCTACAGGGCTGAACAGTCTAGAACACGCAGACATCTTGCAGAGTAAGAAACATTATAAATCTGAATTTTAAACTAATTTCCATTTGTGACTGCATTTGCAGAGCCACTGCGATGAAAAGTGACAGACTTTGTCAATGTAAAGTCCCAAATCACAATGTACTAAACAAACTTTGAAATTCACAAACATAGTTCCAAATTTTAGTGTGAATATTATAAATTCTTTTCTGTTGCATGGCCAACGGGGAAGTAAAGGTGCATTACTCCTCCTTGCAACTCGCAAGAACCTTTATCAATGATTTGTGTCTGCTCATGTGGTAGGAAAGATTTGAATGGTTACCAATTGCCATTGCTTTGATTTTTTATTTTTTATTTGGGGGCTAGGGAACTTGCAGTACCAATGGCCCATTGTATGCTCCTCTGATTTCTTTTTCTTCGGGTGCCCATATTTGGGCACTGCTAAAGTGAATGCAGATATAGAGATTTGTTGTACCTTGTAGGCTTCTATTTATGCATTCACAGATGCTTGCAAACAGTCAGAGATACAATTCTATCTTATTCATGCGGAAGGATTTCTGCAAATCCTTTGATTGCCAATTTGTGTTGTCAGATTAGTACAAGTGGCTCAGTACAAAGAACTGTCCAGGTCATGTTCACACCAGATGCCATGATGCGATCTAGCCATATAGTACATCTGGCCATTGGCGTCAGACGTTTTTTCCTTTGGTTTGGAGACAACTTTGGAGTAATGTGCTGACTGGTAAGATGACTTGGTGAGTTAAGAGCTCACTGTTGAGGTCTGAATGGGATCCCCAGGTAACTAGTCACCTCAGCTGGTTTGACACAACCCTTATTCAGCCCAAGGTCTGTAACCTGAGTATCATGAAATTGTTTAACAGGAACGAACACCTCTTATTTACAGTGTCATGAAACAAGGGTTTGTTAATTTTTTGGGCAATATCCTGAGATGATTCACCCTATTCTCCTGCTGACCCTTTTCTTGACCATAGATTTGAGTCTTTTGACCTCAAACCCTTGCTTATCAATGGTTTATCACCTCACCTTAGTCTTTCCACGTCGTCATGTTTGGTTATAGTCTACAACCTATTTTATTTCACCATACAGTCTGTACCTTAAATGCATTTTAACTAATCAAAGCACAAACCTGGACATGATTGTTAGACCCTGGGATCCCTGCTTGGCTGAGGTAGGTACCTTAGGCCAAATAGGCACCTGCGTTTCAACGTCCGGGAAAGGAAGGTCACCTTCTGAGATAGCCCCACTCACCCCCTTGGTAGCTTGACTAGAGCAGCCAGGCATATCTTCAAGGCAAATGTGTAAAGTATTTGAAACCACGCCCACAGCAACCCGATGATGACACCACAAATAGACTCCGCACAAGTTTTATAAAAACGAGTATAATAGTTATATAAGGTGACGATAAGACCACACGATTATAATCCAACATATGCATATTGGTAATATTTCTCCTGGCAGGTTGTTCGGCCAGCCAGCCCTTGTAAGTTCTGGCGATCTTAATGAGCACTTCTAAACATTCTACTGTAATCCTAACACTATGTTATGTAGATCGTAATGCTAGATTCAGGCACTTTTGCAATGTAGAAATAATGCAATGTGTACGCAACAATCAGCACTTTGCGATGTAAAAATAATGCAATGCGTAATACAACCACCAGGTAGGTCGTCATACAGATGTAAGGCAATGCGTAATACACTAATCGGGTAATTCGTTATGCAAGAATAATACACTGCATAATACACTAATTAGGAAGTTCGTTATGCAGAAACAATGCAATGCGTCATACGACAATCCAGTAGTTTGTTATGCAGAAACAATGCCATGCGATAGAACACGTACGCAGGCCCGCTACCACAGGGACACCCTCCGGTTCTATGCCTTCCTGACCCCAGAGGATTCTCATGGTCACTTCTCCCTGGACCAACTATGCCGCTCCATGGGTACTTCCAGACAGTTGGGGCCTCTCTAGGAGTGCTGGTCCCTTTACAACCCCCACCTAGAGCGGTATCCTTGGAAGACTCATCAGTCATGACACTGTTCCCAGTTATCAGGTCCTCCAGGTTAGATATGGGTGTACCCTGTTTACTCCTAGGGGACCCAGGCCTATTGGCTAGACACGGTCCCACAGGTTTTCCCACAAGGGACACCTTCCTCCCTTAACCTTCCATTTAGATTTCTGTGCCTGCCATTTAGGAATGGCACCCACAAACTTTAGGACTGCAGGAGCTCTGGTGACAGGCACCCTACGCCCTCCTGACGCTAGGTGTTCTTCCTCGCACATCTGGCAAGTAGGCGCTAGGCCTCCCATCTGGTGCTCCTATAAGAAACCCTCCTGTCTCTGGGGTGGGGTGGTGAACCACTGGGGACGCTGCTCAAACTCCCTCCCTCTCCTTTGAGACAGGGCGCTAGCCCGCATGCCCCCCACCCCACTACTCTGGGACCGAACGGTTCTACTTCGCCTCTCTTCCCTCTCTAGGGCCTTTTCGGGCCTTTGGACCGATGACCAGGGGTCCGGCTCTTGTGCCAGCTCCCAGGAATCAAAGAGCTCGCACCCTAACACGGGTTGCATAATCCCGGAAAACAATTATTGAGCCTAGGCTCCGTAGGGGTATGTGTGAGCAACACATTCAAATCATTTGCCCTGCTCACCATCACCCAGTCTTCCTGTGCACGCTTGTACATATCCACACTTGGCACTGGCTGCACGCTGCCACCATTCAAACTGGACTCTGCCTTTTTTACCTGACCGGCCCAAAACGAGTTAGTAAAAGATTGACTCTGTCACGTGGTGGCTCTTAGTTGAAAAGTACACTTTAGCTGTGGGGAGCCGGCAACTGATGACAGCGTGCCAAACTCCTATTTATTAATATTAACAATTTATAAACAAAAATTTGCAGCAGAGTGAGAGTCAGATTGTACACACCAGCCAGGCTGGGCACTGACAGACGCACTTACTACTTGACAAGTGGCAATTCAGTTTACTCCCGCGGCAAACAAGCCTCCCAGGCATGAATCACTTTCAGACTCGGCTGCAGCAGTGAGCACAGTGGTATGCTCTGGGCTTCAGTGGTCGTAGAGTTGGGGCTGAGTCTGTCCGAATGCGGGTTATCAACATTGATCATTTTAAAGTTTACCACTCAGTGCGAGCAGCGCTGCCACTGGCGCAGCCAGCCTCACACAACTTCGCCTGAACTGCAGTGGTGGTGTGGAATCCTGGCTATTGTTACATTGTAGCAGTCAACTCAGCGAGCCCGCAAGCCTGCCACTAGCTAGCAGTGCGCATGCCTCTGCTGCTGACACCAGTATCAGTTTCACTGTCAGTCTTGAGTACTGACAGCGCTGCGGCTTGACAGCCCAGGCAAGCGCTATGCAGATCATGCATGACTTTCCATTTCAGTGCGGTGATGCGGACCACCACACTGAAATGCGTTAGTCTAGCGCCTGATACGTGATACTTGGCAGGGCTGGAGTCTTTTAAGGTGGCACAATTAGTGCTGAAGCTCTTAGGGACCCTCTTTATTACCTCAGGCCATAGGTACCATTTACTATGGCCTTACAGAGGGTGCTTAAGGTTTTGCCAATTGGGGGAACAATTGCACAGTTTTGGGAAAGAGCTCTGGCACAGGGGACCTGGTTGGCTGGATCCCAGTGTACTTTCAGTAGAAATCACATCAAGTACCAGGCAAAGTGTGGCAACCATGTCTAAAAGGGGCAGTTCCTTACATCTTTAAATCAACATCATGATGGCAAAGTATTACTTTCAGAAACAAGGAGGAACAGACAGTACAGTTGTTTCAGCTGGCACAGAACATTTGGGACTGGGCTATCCACCATTGCATCCAACTCTTGAAGGAGTATCTCCCAGGAGTGTACGGTTCACTGCTGGATCTGCTAAGTCGGAAGCAGCAACAAGCCCTTGAGTGGGAACCCCACCGAGTCCTCCACTGGTACTTCCAGTGGTGGAGGACACCGGGCATGGATCTGTTAGCCACTGTAGAAAACACAAAATGCTAAGACTTTGCCTCCAGGTATAACCATCCGCAGTCCATGGGCAATGCTGTTTGAATGAATTGGTCAAGGATATTTGCATACACTTTTTCGCCTCTCCCACTCATTCCATATCTTGTCAGGAAACTCAGACAGACATCTCTCAAGATGATTCTAGTAACGCCCACCTGTGCGTGATTTACAACACTCTTGGAGTTGTCCCTATTACCTCACAAGAGGCTGCCCAACATACTAGACCTTATCACTCCTTGCAAGGGCAATGCAGGCAACCAGACTCCAAACAACTAAGTCTGGCTCTTAAAGTCGTGGAATTTGGATACTTAAAATTCCCTCTAGAGTGTATGGACATTCTAGGGGAGGCAAGATGTCCGACCACAAGAGCTTTTGAAAATGTATTGCTACTACTGTATAGCCCAGCATATAGACCCATGTGCTCATAGGATACAACAGATAGTATTCTACTTGTTACACCTAAAAAAGTCACATTTAGCATGCACTTCCATATGCCTGCACCTTCCTGCGAGTGTGGCTTATCTGCAGAACGGTAAGAATTGTTACAATTTCAAATACCTGTCATTAAGGCTTCATGTGAGGTTTGAAAAGAATATTTCCACCACAGGCACCACCAGCACCCTCTTGGAATTCAAATGTTATTGCACAGTTGATGGCCACACCTATCTAACAGTTGTATAATTGCCCACTACAGTTCCTCACTTGGAGGTTTGCTTTCCTAGTAGGTAACACCTCCCTAAGAAAAGTTATTGAAATCCATGTTCTTACCATAGAATAAACTAATTTCCAGGTTTTTTAAGATAAAGTACTTCTGCAGATAAATCCCAAATTTCTCCCAAAGGTAGTCTCTCCTGTTCATTTAAGCCAAATACTTGATTTACCTATTTTTTTCCCTAAGCTTGAAACTGTGGCAGAGAGAGCACTCCATACACTAGATGTTAAAAGGGCATTAATGTACTATATTGAGAAAACTAGACCTTTTTAGAAAAATAACTTTTTGTGGCATTCTCCAATCCATGAAACTGTAAAGCCATTTCTAAAACGGGTATGTCACGGTGGATTGTCAAATGTATTGAGAGTTGCTACATTAACAACAGTTTCACGTGCACATTGTACTCTAAAAAAGGGTGCTTTGTTGGCTTTCTTGGCAACATCCCTTTAGCTGATATTTGTAAAGCAGCTACTTAGTTGTATCCATACACGTTCACTAAGCACCATTGCGCGGATGTGCAGGCAACTGCAATCTTTTGTGGGAGAAGGATTCCTCTGGACACTTTTTCGATTTTCTACATCGTCTGATGCCGAGAGCCACCGCAAGAGGAGTACTGCCTTATAGTCAATGCATAGCATGTGTATCTGCAGCCAACACATGTTACGAATGGAGTATGTTACTCAACTTGTAAGTATTTATTCATAGCTTGTAATGCTGTAGATTCACATGTGCCATCTGTCCTCCCCGACAAGCATACACTGGTAACAGATCTACATGTATTATACATTGTATATACAAATATGTACATATTTTTCGTTTATTATACACACATTCATGCTTTTAGAGTAATTTCACTAGGTCCGTCCTCACTCGCCATTATGGCAGGAAAAAATAAACAATGGAGCTGTTGAACATGCACAGTCTCTTGAAAAGGAGACTCAACATCACATTGACAAGAAAAATAATTCTTCGAGAAAAACAAGTTGTAGAGTCCAAACCCAACACTGGATAGCAGGATTATGCATAATGTGAATCTGCAGCACCACACACTACGAACAGATGCTTACAAGGTAAGTAACATACTCCTTATTAACCAATTGTGTCACAACCGGGAACAGTCCCTTTTTTGTGGAACTCTCTTCTTGAGAATCTCAGAGGCCAAAGTGATATTTAGAAAACATACCTGTTACACTCTACTCTTTATAACTAGTGATTTGACTATACTCTGTCCTCCCCAGTATTAATCAATCAGTTATTTGTAAAGCGTGGCAAATCACCCGTGAGGGTCTCAAGGCGCGGGAGGGCTGGCTGCTGCGTGGTGGTTTGCTCATTCGAACAGCAAAGTCTTGAGTCCTTTCCTGAATCACAGTTTCGATGCAGAGGTTTTGAGGTGCATGGGTAGGTTGTTCCAGGCCTCGGCTGCCAGATGAGCAAAGGAGTGCCCTCTATTGTTGGATCAGCAGATCTGTGGGGTGTCTGCGAAGAAGAGGGAGGCGTATCGTAGGTGTCTGGTTGGGTGGTCCTAAGTCATGCGCTTCTTGTTGTATGTTGGTCCAATGTTGTGTAGGGCTTTGTATGCATGGGTCAACATCTTGATCTGGCACGGGAGCCAGTGTAGCTTATTAACGTGGGTTTGTTATGAAGATCCGTCTGGAGAGGTTGAGTATGATTCTTGATGCGGAGTTCTGTATGGTGTGTAGTCACTTCAGTAGAGTTGCAGTGATTCCTACATAGAGAGTGTTTCGGTAGTCCTACCTGCTGGTGACGAGGGCCTGTGTGACTTTTTCTGGGTTCGAGTAGGAGCCACCTGATGATATTGCGGAGCAGGTGTGGGGTGTGGAAGCATTTGGAGGAGACTGCGTTTTTTCAGCTTTTTCATAGATACCTTGCTGTCCAAGCTGATGATGAGGTTGGGTTTGTAGTCCGTCCGGGCTGGGGGATTTCTGCAAGTCACCATGTGTTATTCAATGGTGAGGTGTTTTCCCAAAGATGAGTACTACGGTCTTGTCTCTGTTCAGCTTCAGGCACTTGTCCTTCATCCTGTCTGCTATTTTCATCATACATTTGTGGAAGCTTGCTCTGGTTGTGGGAGGGTCGTCTTTCATGATGGTCAGGGTGTTATCAGTGTAGGAGCCCGTGTGATCTCACAATGTTGGCCCTGGGAGATGATCCTTGGGGGACTCCGCAGATGATCTTCTAGGGTTCAGACGTGAATGGAGGGAGCCTGATTTTCTGAGTTCCGGTGAAGTATGAGGAGATCCATTTGAGGACGTGTACCTGGATTCCCAAGTGGTGGAATCTGTTCATAAAGATGTGGTGGGAGATGGTTTTCAAGGTGTCTGATAGATCCAGTAGGATGAGGGTTGCTGTTTCACTGCAATCCAGCAGGGCCCTGATGTCATCAATGACTGCGCTCAAGGCTGTCTCGGTGCTGTGGTTAGCCCTGAATCCAGGTTGAGAATGTTCCAGGAGGTTGTCATTTTCCAGTGCCAACGATAATCTATCTGCTGTAAGGTATTTGATACACTGTATTAACAATGACAATGGCCAAATATTTTTTGTTCCCTCTTTATACCACCCCATCCCTTCATTTTCTGCAATTACATTCTTAAAAAGATCAGTCTCTCTTTGGTTGTTGAAATGTGAAGAGCACTGACACTTATTCAGGTTAGAGCAGAGTTTTGCTAATGAAACGTTTCATAAACCGAATCAAAGCTATTTCGGTTAGAGTTCTACCCAAGGCTGTAGACACAAGGTGGCTCTCGTGTGCCAGGCCGGTCCATATTTGTTTGGCCTCTGCTTTCATATTTTATTGTACCTGTATAACTTTCAGATTTTACTGGCTGACTGTATCCACCTGCTGCTGCAGGCTGCTCTGAAAGTCCTCCAGGTAACGTGATTGTATCAGTCATGGATCATAATTTTGCCCAGATGGGACAGTCCCTTAGAGTCTCACTGTAACAACACTTTGGTAGTGCACAGACAGACCTTTTGTCAGGCATTGTACAGGTCACCCTGGTCTCTGTCAACACATGCTGCAGCATATGGCACCACCTACCTGCTGTAACATTTGACATCAGTTTCCTATTGGCGCCATCTGCATGTGAGTGAAGTACACATAGAGGACAAGAGGCACTAGCCATGACATGGATGACCATGGGCTGCAGTCTGAACTCATGTCTGTAGTTCAATGGCATTTCTTTGCCTGGGTCTACTTCTTTGTGTGGAATTTTCTCTTTTCTGTTGCTTCTCGATAACATATTTTCTTGTTCCGGTAAACTTTATGTTCTCTGGTGGCATGGTGTAGCTGTATAGTTCTTGTTGCAGTCTCCTAGAGTACTGGCTAGGACAAGGAAAATATAGCCCGATAGCTTGCTAATAAATCTTCATAACTGCAAGTTGAAACCATCCTCATTGCAGTTCTGTAGCCCTTATACCATCCCTTTGATGCCTCTTTCATGTATTCTCTGACTTGCTTCTTTTACTGGAAGGGATGGGTGTCTTCATGCAACTGTAGAAGTTTGGGCAAAGCTAAAATATATATATTTTGTTATGGTAGCTGGCTCCAGGGTGAGTCGTGCCCTAATAGAGCAAGGATTGCCGATGTCTAAAATGGTTTATGTTGAACAGTAGACCTTAATTTTACTAGTAGTTTCTTGAAGAGACTACCCTTCTCTAATCATTTCTACAAATTATATTCATTTTGGACGTAACATGCTCTAAAATACACAATTTGTAACTCATTTCGCCAAAAAATCTTAAGTGATGAACAATACTGTAGCCAAAATGTACAAAAGAAAATGCATAATGCTTTAAAGTCTCCATAATACTACAGCAATATGTTAAAAATAAGCAGGTAGAATTCCTCTGCCATGAAACTTCCATATTGTTGTCTTTATTGGGGCTATGACCCTTCAAACAAATATTTCTGGCTTCAACCCTAGTTCGCTTCTTCTTTTATCTCAGTGACATCACCTGCAACAATTTATGTCTAACCTTGTTCTCCTTAACACTTTAGCTGCGTCGAAAGTTCAGCACCCAGTGCTGAACGTTCGAATAACGAGCGCTGGCCCGTCGGCCAACGGTCGTGCGCAGCACTGGCAAGGTAGTGCTCGCGACGACCGTTGGCCGAGGGCAGCGCTTAAGGGGTTAAAGGGAAATGTTGACATGTAAATTGTTGTAAGCAAATGAACAGCTCTGTTGAATGTATGATACTTGCGTAGACTTGTAGCAATCAATGTTGTGTAGCGTGACTGTGGCTGTTATTGACTTTGTTTAGGAATGACAACGCTGATGTTTCAGTGTTTCATAAGGAACATAGTGTGCCAGGTAAATCATCCTAAAAACAGTTTTAACATGTTTTCAGATTGTCCTCGATTGCCTCGGGTAGCCCACTCTTAAATTAGATTATAATCTTTTTTCTGTTCTTCATATTTAATGCTTGATTTTGATCAGTTTTTTTCTGTGCAAAGACACTTTCTGCCATATATAACTGTATCATTCCGAAGTCACAAGGTAACTAAAGCAGGAGGTCCTGATAAGACTGTTAAGAGGTTAAGTAACACTCCTACAGAACCACCTATTACACTGTTTTAAAATATCAAAATAAAATAATTTTTTATTTTATTTGTTTATCTTCTTTTAACAGATACACACATGTTGAAGCAGAGTGCCCTTTCATAACATTTGAAGATTTGCTGTTCCGCTTGGAGGATTTGGTTTGTGATGTTGTAGATAGAGTCCTGAAATCACCGATGGCCAACTACTTATATGAACTTCATCCGGTAGGCTTTTGTCTGCTTTTACTTTGAAACATGTCAGGGCCTTTTTGTAAAGGTAAACTTGCACATAAGTAAATATACACATGTAACTTTACTCATACCCTTTTGAGTAACATGTATTACTTTTGGCTATTCGCCACGTAAGAGTGTAACGTTAATCAAAAGTGGTGAAGCTACATTTACAAGTGTAAAGTTGCTACAGCCAAAAAGGGGCTGTTGTAAGTTTTGCACCACACATGGCCATCCACGTATAGTCCATGGTCCTTGCATAGAAAGTATGGGGCCAAGGTCTTAAAATGGAACACCATAGGAATTGATGTTAATATAAAATATTTTATTTTGAATTAAAAAAAAATATATGAATGTAATTGTATGTAAAAAATGATATACATTTTCCAAATAATAAAATGGAATAACAAAATATTTTAATAACTTTTTTAAATATAAAAATGAATGGATTTAAAAATATATATATTTGAGTTCCTTCTGCAAATAGGTTTTTGTAATTTCTAATATAGAATTCGTAAATATGAACCTTTTACTTTTGATGAGATTTTTTTTGTTGTAAATTGCTGTTTTTGAGTTTTACATTCTGGTAAAAACCACTGAATTATTGTTCCCTACTTAATGTTGTGGCTATAGAAAATCCTGTAGAATTGAGTCAGTTTGAGCCCATGTGCTGGAATAATGTTTGGCCACCATTAATCCTGGTATACAGAAAAGAGGTGGGGGAACACAACCGTAACTAATATGGCTACAGCTGCGGGTAAAAGCGAAGAGCGTTATCTGGTCTGTCCATTTAATCAATGATTAGGAGCGGTACAGTCCAACCATATACTTCTTATATAGAGAGCTATACTCAGTGTTATGATTAATTTTTTAAAAATAAATATTCAATTCATTTAATTAAATTAAAAAATCCTTTTCTGAAGTTTAAATGAATAAAGCAACCCCGCCTAAATTAATACAATTTTTATTAATAGGTTATATGTATAAAAATAATGTAATTATATTTTAATACGAATTGGTTCAATTAATTCTTAAATTTATTAAGGTTTTTAACATTAGATTCATGGATTTTTTTTTAATGTATTTAACAACAATATTTCCAGGGGGCTTTTATTTTAAATTCCTACCTCTATTGATTTCTATGGGAGAGTGTTGCAGTATCAGTGGTTGGCTGGGTGGTGCTGGACTTGAATTTGCTACTGTTTTGGCTGATGTAACTTTAGAGGTAAAGTTTGTGAATAGCAACGGACTGACTCTTTTGTGGTTGGTTCACATCCCTTCAAAAACCTCTTCCTACCCCTTCTTTAACCACTTTTTGTTTCTTCCTAACCCCTACCTATTTTGCACTATGCCCCATTGTTCAACCACTGCCCTGTCCCTCCCACATTTACCACAAACTAGTAGAAAAGAAAAGATAGGAGAGGTGGAGGTGGAGCTATACACTCGTAGGTATGTGAATAGCTTTTTGTAGTACTTTAGTGGTACTATTGTTGTACCATTAAAGTACTACAAAATGCATTTTGAGAATAGGCGTCAATGAAATATCAATGAAAGGACAATAATTCTAATAAGGAATCTGTGCTGAAATCAATTTAACAGGTGATTCTCAAAGCATTTTTTCCTACTCAACATCTTACACATTCGACTGTATGGAAATGTAGTTTCTCCTAGTGGTATTTTCTGTGTTTATGTTATGCATTGTGTGCAGAATCAAACCATATTTATTTATTTATTTTTATTTATTTATTGCTATTTATAAAGCGCAACTTATACCCGAAGGCGTCTTGGCGCTGGTTGTTTTTTTTTATTGTTTTTATTGGTATTTACATGTTACAAAAATACAGTGTGACATATAACCAGTATCAAGTTTTTTCGGGCATTCACATAGGGCAAAGCGGTGTGCGGAGGTGACTGTGTTCGATTGTGGATGAGGGATTGGTCTTACAGTCTTCGCTTGTCCTCCCCCCAGTCTTGCGCCCATATGACATTAAACATGTAGGTTATTGCGATTGGTCATGTATCAAGTTATTACATAAAACGTAAAACAAAACGTAAGAGTTTGGCGGTTGTTTAGTGACAGACCGCCGGGCCCTATTAGGGTTGCATTAAGCTAGTTTGGCATATTCTGTTGTTTATGGGGATTCGTATGGGTTTAGGAATTTGTCTAGAGTTGACCACATCCCTCTGTTGGGGTTCCTCCATGGTGTGTGTCTGAGTGCAGTGTTGTCAGCCCCTCTGAGGAATGTAACCCAGTTCAGCCACCCCTTTAGTGTTATTTTGGTGGTGTCCTTCCATTTGGCCAGCACTGTTTTATCTGCTGTCATCAGGAGAAAGTCCAGGAGGTTTTTGTCCTGTAGTGTGGCTACGTCTGCTATGATGTGTGCTTTGGTAGTTGCAGCAAATGTTTGTTCTAGCAACAGCCTAGGGCTTTGTTGATGAAGCTAAACACCTTCCCCCAGAATTTGCTGACCTTACTGCAGTGAAAAATGAGGTGTGCAAGGTCCCCTCTTTCTGTGCCGCAGTTCCAGCAGCTGTCGTTGTCTCTCAGTCCTATTGATGCAAGTCGAGCTGGTGTCCAGTATGCTTGGTGTATTAGCCAGAATTTTGTCTGTGCTAGCACTGGGGATATAATATTTTATGATTGGGCCGCTCAAAAGGTTTGTAGTTCTTGTTCAGTGAGTCTGGAGCCTAGCTGCGTTTCCCAGTATCTGGTGTTTTTGGCGTTGTTTGGTGGAGACAGGGCGGAGGAGTTTGTACAAGTGTGAGACCTGGTGGCCTGCCATGTTTGTTTTCCATGTACTTGAAGATTGAGGGTTTGTGATTGGTTAATTTTGACTTTGTTATGGCTGTTTTGATTGTTAGGAAATTGTACAGTTCTATGTCTGGGAGGTCATGTTGAGTTTTCAGGCTGTTGAAGGGGAGGGGCAACCCCTCATCTTCCAACTGAGCTGGATACGAGAATCCTAGCTTTCTCCACGTCTCTATGTCGAGGGGTTTCCCCCTGTATTTAACCTTGGGGTTTCCCAGAGTGTTTCCCAGGGCGAGTTTTTGATGCTATACTCGAGCTTCTGGTCTACTTTGAGCAGCACTCGCCTAGTGATCTTAAAAATCTGGTTATTCTTTTGTGCCTGCTTGTTGGCGGTGAGGAGAGTTAAAGGATCTGCGTTCTTTAGGATGGCTTTCTCCATAGAGAGCCAGGTTGGTGTGTATTGCTGGTTCGGAAGTACCCAGTGCATACCTTGTCTGGCTATGAAGGCTGTCTGGAAGGTTCTCAGGTCAGCTACGTTAAGACCCCCTAGCTTTTTTCCTAGTCTTAGCTTTGGGAGCCCTATTCTAGGTTTCTTGTCCCACCATATAAATTTGTTTAACATTTGATCTATCTGTCTGTGGAATTCGTCCGTGAGAGCTAGGGGAAGCATCCCTGCTAGGTAGTTCACTATAGAAGTGATCCTCATCTTTACTGTGTCTATTCTGCCCCACCAGGTAATGAACTTGGGCGACCAGGTTTCTAGTAGTCTTTTGATATTTTCTAGGGTAATTTTCTTATTTTGTTCTAGAGGGATTTTTGGGCTTTTACGAATTGGATACCTAGATATTTGACAAGCCCAGGTTGCCAGGCCAGTCCTGAGGTTCCGATTACCTCTCTGGTTGTATGTACGTTGAGGGGCATGCATTCTGATTTATCTCTGTTGAGTTTGTATCCCTAGTGAATAGCGTACGCTTCGATGGTGTGTATGAGTGCTGGTATGGATTGATCAGGGTCTTCTGTTATTATGAGTAAGTCCTCTGCGTAGGCTGCAAATTTGTCTGTGTTGATGGTTACTCCCGCTATTTTTCTGTTTTCTAGGATGTCTCTAATCAGGGGTTCCAGTGCTAGTAGGAACAGCAGCGGGGATAGCGGGAATCCTGGTCTCGTCCCCCTCTGGAGGTCAAATTGGGCCAAAGAAGCTCCTTTAATAGCTATCTGTGCTTTAGGGCTTTTGTACAGTGCCATGACTTTCCTCGTGAAGTTATCTCCTAGACTATTTGCTTGCATGCTCTTCTCTATCAAATCAAATCAAGTATCTTTATTTAGATATAAAACAATATCTTTAAAGGGCCTGCTTAGTTCCAACACAGCCTCCCGATATCCGCCTGGTGACCCCAATGGAGCCCCCACCGGTTTTGCACCAACAAACAACGACGGCGCAAATACACGGGGAAGATAACTTTGTGCCTCTTAATAGCAGCCAACCACCCTCAGCATCACCAACCTCAATCACTCCAATCGCGTCACCAGTATTAAGCCCCCTGCACATGATATTTTCGCCACCCGGATTAACAAAGGTCCCACTGCAAAATCAGCGAGAACTGCCCGAATCAAACGATCAGCTTATCTCAGATTTATCTCTCTTCTTCAAGACCAATCAAAACTCTCCCAGGCACATCCCAAACGATAAGTCCAACCCTGAAGAACACATAGCAACCAGCGCTTGGCCGGAACTCCTCCAGACCCTCCAACAAACTGTTAACGCACTAAATTACCACTCGGTAAAACTGGAGGTGCAGGTGGATCTATTAAACACCCTGGCTTTATTTACGTCCGGGATCGACAGCAAACTGGATAAACTAAACAATTTAATCTTAAGGGCACACGCATCCGCGAAGCTCTCCCAACCAGTCTGCTGCTGCTCCCCAATCAAAGACTCTCTCTCCCTGCTCCCAGAATGCCTGTCTACCGTCATAAGGGAAGTGAAGCTGATGAGGAGAGGAAACGCTAGTACTACACCTCCCTCCCCTCTACAGCAAGAACAACAACACCTCACCCGAGACGGGCAGAGCCACCACGGCCAACCACAACCAAAACTGACAGACGACAATGGTCCATCATGTACCTTAATTGGGTCTACAATTGGCGCAGACCAAGCCGTGATCGGGTCAAAAGCTAGTCCAGCGCCCCAGACTGCCCCAACAGTGGAAATTCCCCCACCGCTCCCCCCAGCATGCAGTAAGAGAGAGCGCAAACGCCAACGCAAAAAGAGAAACAAACTCCGGGAAAGCACCAATGTGGTCCACCAGAAACTCTTCCCTCTTTTTCTAAAAACAGAAAATAAAAAATCTCTTACCACCACTAGTGCATTATCGCCCACGACAAATAATGGAGATCCCCCAGTGACAGCTACCCAACAACAAGCGAGGAGTCACCAGGATCAAAGTACTGCAAATCTGGACCCAGAAACGGACAACCTTTGCGTACCCACAGAAAGCATAACGACGACCCCAGACAAGACCCGTGCAACTGGGCCCATAACGACAATAGGGAAACCTAAAGCTCCAACGGCTTTAATCTCATTCGCTTTGGACAATGTAAACTCAAGACCAAACTTCTCTAAAACCATTTGCAATAATCTAATAACCCGATCAGTCACAGCCCACCGTTGAAGATGGCCACTCAAAGACTGACACAACAGACATGCGGAACCAAACCAGTCACACTACCCGAAAAACTGGACAATATGCCTCCAAATGCATCGGGCGGGAGCAAAAACAACCCACCACGCCACCAGATCTTACTGGTTCCCGAATATGAATCCAAGGGTCGGCATGACATTCTTAATAGATCCAATCTGATAAAACTTGTAGAAGGCATCCCAGGGCTTATAGGGCTGTCAACGGACAGCATAGATTCCATCAAATTCCTCCCTCCCAGAGGTAACCAACCGTCTGAAGTCACTGTGGTGACCTTTAACTCGGCCAGTTGGGTAGGAGCTTTTTTGGAACATAAGTCCATCCTGCAAAACTGGGGAATTAGAGTGTACCCATATTTCACACCAGGGTATCCAATCTCCCTGCTCACCAGACTAACGTCACCCAGACAACCGACCGCCTCCAAACCATTAGTTTTAGCAAGGCCCTACTACATCCTAAAAAACGTGTCAGGACCAGAAGCTCACCCCAAACCATTCAAAAAAGAAGGTGCCCAGGTTGACTCAAGCGAAGGCTGGGGGTGGCTGCCAGCACTCCTGTCCTCAAAAAATGCAAACTGACCGTCCGTGGCTGGGAAGCAGGTGGATAAATATAAACTTCCCGGAAAACCACACTCTGTAGCAGAATCGCTGGCAAAAAAAGACAACAGACAGGGGCCGTCGCCATTTTCATTGTGCTCATGGAACATCAGTGGGCTCCAACAAAAAACCTCTAACAATGACACTCTGTCTTTCATACGCAAACACGAAGTAATCACACTACAGGAAACCTGGGCCACAGAGGGCCGCCCCATCGCAGGCTACATTGAATTTTGGAAGCCAGCACTAAAGGACAGCCATTACGGTCACCCTAAAGGCGGTCTGTCTACATATATTTCCAACAACCTAAAAGGCACATAGAATCAACTTCCATTTAAAGAAGACTGGTTACTAGGGGTCAAAATCAACCCGTGGGGGAAGCAGCGCCCACTCTACCTCATAAATGTTTACATCAACCCCAGTACTCGAACCAAAAAAGACCACCTGGTCCGCCTCAGTGAAATCATGAACGATATTGCCATAGAACTTCCCAACTCTGATTGTATCGCCACGGGGGACTTCAATACCAACCTATTTCAGGGGGAAGCCGCAGACATGGAAGGGCCTACTCTGACTAACATCATCGAGGCCATGACCCAAACTAAACCGTTGAATATTGATATGCTCTTCTCTAGGAAATGCCAGGAAACCCTGTCAAAGGCCTTTTCTGCGTCTAGTGTGATTGCTACTATCTGGTTAAGTGATTTAGAGGAGTGTTCTATGACCTGGCAGAGGAGTCTTGTGTTGTCGTGAGCCATGAGTGTTTTCAGGTAGCCCACCTATGTGTTCTGAATCAGCTGTGGAAGCACTTTGTTTAGTCTTATGGCTAGGACTTTGGCATATAATTTGCAATCTAAGTTAATTAGTGAGATGGGGCGGTAGTTTTTGGGCCATTGTGGGCCTTTGCCTTCTTTGGGTATGACAATTATGTTGGCTTTTGACATAGATTCTGTTACAGGTCCCTCCCTTCCGCAGTGGTTGAAGACTCTGGTCAAGACTGGAAGTAGCTTGTCTTGGAAGGTTTTATAGAAGGGCGCTGTGTATCCATCTGGTCCTGGGGCTTTGTTGTCTTTTAGGGCCTTAATAGATATAGTGATCTCATTCGCTTTTATGCCTTGACCTAGAGTTTTTGCTTCCTCTTTCGTTATCCTGGGTAGGTTTAGTCTGGCCAGGTAGGCTGAACAGCCCTCCTGGTCCAGATTGTCGTTTTTTTTTATGGAGCTCATTATAGAATTCCTTGAACGTATGTAGGATGTCTTTGCGTCGGGTGTGTGTCTTGTTGTTTGCATCTGTGATTTTAGAGATACAGTGTTGTCTTTGTTTGTGTTTGAGGTATGTTGCTAGAATTTTCCCTGCCTTGTTCGCCTCGCAGAGGTTGATTTGCTTATATTTTCTTATCCATAGACCAGCTCGTTCGCTAAGAATCCTATAAAATTCATACTTTTTCCCTTTGAGTACTACAAGTGCGGCTGTGTCCCCAATATGGTTAGTTTCTAGTTGATTGATGTCATTCTCTAGTTGGTTTAGCTGTGCTTTTGCTACTCTATCTATTCTGGCCTTGACTTCTTTTAGCGTACCTCTGATAGTTGCCTTAAGGGCATCCCACAGGCTTTTTGGGTCTATGTCTGGTGTGTCTTTTTCCTTGATATAGTCCTCAATGGCTTTCTCAATTCTGTTTTTGTCCTCCTGTTTTGCCATGGTTATGTTGTTGAATCTCCATCTACGGGTGATGTGCTCGTTGTGTCGGCCTGTTAGATGTAGGCTGATGCAAGAGTGGTCTGAGAGTGTTCTTGCTGCAATTTTTGTGTTCTATCAGGTGTGTGTGTGACCTTGAGATGAGGATGTAATCTATTCTACTGTCGGAGTTGTGTGTGTTGGAGTAAAAAGTGTAGTCTCTGGTATCGGGGTGTTGTAAGCGCCATGGGTCTTCCAGGTTAAATCTATTTCATATGTTCTTTAGGGAGGTGGGGGGTTGGGCTTGGGACCTTGATTCTCTGTCTAGAGTGTGGTCTAAAGCTAGGTTGAAGTCTCCTGATAGGCACCATCATATCGTTTGGATGATTCGCCCCTAGTTCCCTCGTTATCCCCTCCCGTAACTTGTGTCATCTGTGTTTAGTGAGTATATGTTTGCTACCGGTATGGTTTCTTCCCCTCTTTTCAGCTGAGTGATCAGTAGTATCCCTTCATTGTCATACTGTTCTTTCTCAATGGTTATCTTGGCCTCACTATTAATCAGAGTGATGAGTCCCCGCTTCTTGCCCACCGCTGGTGATCAGGCTACCTGACCTATTTAACGTGCCCTAAGCTTCTTCGCGTCGTCCTTTGAGAGTTTGGTTTCCTGCAGTAGGATAGTGTCCCCCTTAGTCTTTGCCAGGTAGTCTAGTACTTTCTTTCTTTTAATCTGGTGATTTAGACCTTTAACGTTGAGGGAGACTATTTTGAGGTCCGCCAGCAGTGCTGTATTATTATTCATTGCCATGGGTTACCATGCTTCTGGCTGGACTTAGGCTCTACATGGGTGTGGTCTCTGCGGCCCTTGGGCTCGTGTGGTCTGTCAAAGTGGGACTGGTTAGGGGATTGCAGCTTTGACCCGGACTGTGTGTCTGAGAGTTTGGTGTGGACATAGACAAAGACGTGGACGAGACATACGGGGCGAACAGGACAAACGTGACCAACATGACAGACATGACAGACCAGACAGACAAGTTGACCCCTCACCTTCTTCTCCCCCTCCTTACCCTCCTCACCCCCTTCATCCCCCCCCGCTACTGCGTTGTACTGTGGACGTGCGACACCAAGGTCCCTCCCACCCCGCCGCTTTCCTGGGATAATTTATTGCGCTGTTACAGTATGCTTTATACTAAGCTGTCAGCATTAGTGGATACGTTTATCTATTGCGCATATTAGTGCAGCGCAGTGTCCGTGACTCTTATCCTGCGTACATATTAAAGGATATTGACAGTCTTTTAGTAGATGGGGTCGGGCTTTCCTTTCCTGTGCTGACGACATTCTGCTTTTTACGGTAGTTTTTCTGTCAGGTAGTGTCGGTTGTATTTTGCTTGCAGTCATGAGGTAGAGTTCCTTTCCTGTGACTTTCTTGAGGCGTTGAGGTGTTTTTAGCGTTTGGTTTCCTATGGGTCATATGGTCCCCTTCCGTGTCCTGCGAGCTCGTTCTGGGTTGCTTTCGAGCTTCCTTTTGTGAGTTTTGTCTAGTCCGTCGTGAGGTCGGGTGAGGCACGCCTTTTGCTTGATAGGGTTGTCGTCTGCATTTCCTGAAGTGCTGGGCCCCTAAGATATCTCGACAGTTCCGCTGGATCTTCGAAGGTTAGTGTGATTCCTTTGTTGTTTATTCTGAATCTGGACGGGCCGGCGAAGGAGAAGGTTAAGTTTTCTTTCCTTAGCTTGTCTCTCTGGGCTAGAAAGCCTTTCCTTATGTCTACTGTGGTCTTCGAGTAGTCCTGTGTGAGGATAATTTTGTGTCCGTTCCATTGTAGATTGGGTTTCTTTCTTGCCACCCCAAAGATGTCGTCCGTTTGGTACGAGCGTAGAGGTTTGCTTATTATCAGTCTAAGGCCCGATCTGTTTGATTGTTTGAAGGCCGGGACTCTGTAGGCTTTGTCCAGCTCGAAGGGGTTGTCGAATTTGAGATTTGTCAAATCGGGTATGAGGTTCTGAATGAGTGACACGCACGATCCAGCTTTATCCTCCACTCCTTCTGGCACCCCTAGTATTCTTATGTTTCCTTTCCTGCTGCGGTCTTCAAACTCCGCTGCTTGTTTTCGGAGCTCTGTGGTTGCCTTCGCAATGGTGCTGATCGCTTTGCCTGTGAGTTGCGACCTGTCCTCTGTCGCTGACCCTTTGTTCAACTTCTGATAGCCAGTTGTTTGTCGTGTGGATGTCCGCTCTGATTGCAGCCAGTTCGAGTTGGATTGCGTCTGTGGTCTTCTTCGTAGTTTTGGCCAAGTCTTGGACTTCAGCTAGTTTTTTAAGTATGCTGTCCAGAGTGCTGCTGATATCTGATTTTTGTTTGATGGGAAACTCCAAGTTCCCTTTCAGGCTTGTTTTTTTTTTTGTTGGGATGGTTTCCCTTTGTTGCCAGCCATTTTTATTAGCCCTCTCTTTGCTTGTAGGAGTTCAAAACTTTTGTTGCTGCTCTGTGGTTCCGGGTGGATGACTTGTGGGAGATCTTTTTGTGGCTCGTTGACACTTTGTCTGTGTGGTTTTTTAATGATGTTTGGCTTCAGCCTGACCTCCTTGGTGCCCCTTCTTTGCTCTGGCTTTTTTTTCATTGTGTGCGCTTGGTGTCTTTTGTACGTGCTTTCTGTCGAGACTGCACCTCTTTGATGGTGTGGTCGAGTATGGTGTTTGCTGTGACTCGACGGTGCTTGTGCCGGTATCGGTATCTGTTGCAGTGGATGATCTGCTTGTTAATCTTGTAGTGCTTGTACTTGTTGTGCTCAGGTGGGCTTTGTCTCTCTCTGTTTGGCTCTTTGGTTTACTTGTGCTTGAGGGTTAGCAATTTGTTTCTCGTAGATGGTGGTAGGATGGTGGCGGCCCTTCACGCTCGGCCTTTCACTGTTTCTTATATGGCTCTGCGTTTGTCAGTGCACGCGTTATATACTTTGTTGCTGCAATCCACTATCGTCTTTGTCGCTCGCTGCCTGCGGTCCATGTAGTGACCTCCCCTGATTTTGCCCCCTTCTCCTGCACTAAGATGGCCGCACTTTGCTGTTTTGCTGTTACCTCGCTATGCGGTGTTATGTTCTGGGTGATGCCGTCCTGACTTCTTCCTTGCCGCTGTTGTTGTAGTTGTCCTGTTGTTTAGCGCTGTTCTTATCACTTTTAACCGGCTTGTGCACCTGCATATGTCCCCTTTGAACTTGTGAAAGTTTATGCGGGGAGCGTTGTTGTTCCCACCGTGCTTTTGTGCCGATGGAGACACTCCTCCCCCTTTAAAATGGCCTTCTCCAGTCGTCGTATGTTTGGTTTTGTACGTACTGTTGATGGTCTCGGTCGGGGTGCAGTTTGCTGAATGTGCTTGCCCTGTCTGTATAGTTGCCCTCTACTCTTCTCTCTCCTTTGCTCCAGTTGGGCGCTGCTTTGCGGGAGAAGCTGGTTCTTAAGCATTCCCTGTGTGTCTGCCTCACCCCGCCCTTCGCAAGATGGCGGCCCCGATTCTGGTAGTTTGTTTCGTTGCGTTCGTGTCCTCGTGGCCTAGCTAGTGGGGCACAGGTGATCTTCACGGGCACTGCGGTTTAGGGGGAGGGTGGGCGGGGTGAGTTATCGCGCTTTGTTGGTTTTCGGCTGATCTCGCCTGCGCCAAACTACCGTCTCCCTTGGTCTGATATCTTTCCTTTTTCACCCTTATCTCCCAGCCCTCTGCAAGATGGCGTCCTCCAGTCCGAGCAGCAGTTTCGGTTTCTCTTTGTATCTAGCTCGGCTGCTCCGGTGGGGCGCCGGTACGTTTTTTTTACACGGGCTGTATGTAAGGGGGAGGTGGGGTGGGGGTGATGGGTCGCTGGTTTATGTCTAAACCTTGCTTATGGGCTTGCTCTTTGATGCCCCTTGTCTTTTTGGGTAGAAGGCCGAGTCAGCCCTGGAGCGTTTTAAGGACAGGAGAGCTGCGACCAGATACTTGGGCTTGTCTATAGCCCCTCATTATCCCCTGTACAATTTCAGCCCCTTTCTATGCCACGGAAGAAAGTCCCAAAAATACCATCCCAGTGACCACGGCCAACTGGCTACCCAGCCTTTTTGTGGTTGAGGATGTGGGTTCCATAGACCCATGTGTCACAGGTAGCCAGAGGTCAGGCCAGTCCACCACCCCCCTAGGCAGCCATAGCCTCCACACCCCTTGAGTTTGCCCACTGACCATCATGGACATTTAGTGGGGGTCAGGATATACCATCATCTGCACCCATGGTGGTCAGTTACATCGGACCATTGGTGTTGCAAATCGGCCAAGGGGGCTCCTCCCTCCCTTTTGTGAGTTCCTCTTCTTGCTCTATCAAGAAGTGCTGGATCTCTTGGCTAAGTGAGTCTTCGAGAGGGTACGGGCATAAGAAGTAGTCATGGTTGCTATTCCCACTACTTTCTGGTGCCCAAAAAGGACTGAGGTTTTGGTCCTATACTAGACATGCACCATCTCAATTTCTTTCTGAAAAAGGAGAAAATCTAAATGCTCACGCTTGCACAAGTTCTGCCTGCCCTAGACCTGGGAGACTAGATGGTAGTGTTGGACTTGCAGGACGCATTTTTCCACATCACCGACCTGCCTACCCACAAACGTTACATGGAGTATGTGGTGGGCCAGGAGCACTTTCACATTGCAGTGCTCCCCTATGGCCTCATAAGAGCCCCTCGGGTTTTCACGAAAGTGATGGCGGTGGTTGCAGCTCATCTGAAAAGGTCAGAGATCTTTCTTTTTCCATACCTTGAGGATTGACTGTTGAAGGTGGGCTCGGCCCAGGGCAGCAGTTTCCCACTTCCGGACTATGGTGTACTTTCTACGCTTTTTGGGATTAACTTTCAATGTGCCAAAGTCAAACCCAAATCTCTCTCATTCACTTCTTTTCATCTGAGCTGTTCTGAACACAGCACAGTTTTCAGGTCTATCCTCAGGAGCGAGTCCAGGATATTCAGGCTATGATACCGATGTTTTAGTCTCTATCCTGGATTTTGGTAAGAATGACCCAGAGGTTGTTGGACTTCATGGCATCCTGCATCCTACTTGTAACTCATGCAAAGCCTCTTTCAGCAGTGGGGGGAGCTTTGACTAGATCAGTTTTCCACCGTTGAGAACGTGCAATTTCCACCGTTTTGTGCGCTGGAGTTTCCAAGGCGACTCACACTCGAAGAAGTTTTTCATCTCAAGTGTAACCACTCCTAGCCAGAGTTCTCAAGAAGATTAGGAAAAACCAGGCCCTAGTTATTCTTGTGGCTGTGGATTGGCCACAAAGAGACTGGTACACCAAACTGTTGAGCATGACCATCGGTCCTCGGATCAGGCAGCCCCTTCAAAAAGATCTTCTGTCGCAGCATCATGAGTGTGTTCTGGACCTGATCCTATGCACTCTTCATGCATGGAGATTGAGCGGTGACCGTTGACAGCCTTCGATTTTTCACCTAAAGTCTGTGATGTTGTTATGGCAGCCAGGCGTCCCTCTACCAAATCGGTATATGCCTGCCGTGGAGATACGTTTGTGATATGGTTTTATTCTCTCAACATTGGCCCTCTTTCTGCACCACTCTCTACGGTTCTTCTGTTTGCTCTATTGTTGGCCCAGCAGAGCTCTATTCTGGGCACAGTTAAAGGGTATCTGTCCGGACCAACCCTCTTTACTCCAGCCACCTTAAAGGCTACCAGTACATGCTTAATTACCCCCCTATCCCCCAAACCATTCATTATAACCCAGTTGGTTCTTACCTTCTAAATGTGTGCACCCTTTGAGCCTCTGCACTATCGTCCTCTTAGGCTGTTGACTATCAAAACTGCCTGTCTAGATTCTAGAACGTCATCCAGGAGGGTCACCCACCTACCCTACACCACTTTCTACTCCGACAAGCAGGTCCTCCGATGCATGCCTTCTTCCTTCCAAAGGTTGTGACTCCCTTCCATGTAGGCCAGAACATTACCCAGCCTACCTTCTTTGCTCCACCTCACCCCTCCAAAGAGGAAGAGAGACTCAACTGTCTGGACACAAAAATAGTGTGGTCATTCTACCTAGATTGCACAAAAGAGTGGATGATCAGGTCTTTGTGTGGTATGTGGGAGCTAAGAAAGGGAAGGCCTTGCAGAAACTGACCTTCTCAAGATGGATAGTGCTCTGCTTCAAGTTATTTTACACATGTTACACAGATCAACTCCCCTGTGTGTTTGCATGCTCATTCCACCACTGTGTTATCCTGTGGCCTCCCTGTTCTGGGCATGTCAAGCAGCAGTGTGGGCATCTTTGCATACGTTTACCAAGCACTGTTATCTGGACAGTCCTGTCTGTTGCGATGGGCCCTTCGCCCATTTGGTCCTGCATGACTTTCTTGTCTAAATTGGCTTCACAGACCAACCTCCAAGAAGGCAATGCGTGGGCTTCTTTCATAAGTTGAGGAATCTGCGGCTAGAAGTCTCTATTAGGTGAGCTAGTTATTTAGCTTTGCTAACACCTTTTTTTCTAGAGACTCTTCTAGCTGCAGATTTCTTACCAATCTTCCCTGCATGCCGAATGAAGTGTAAAGGACAACTTTCTCAGGGCCTTAATGTTTCACGCCAGTGGTCCATTCTCAATGTGGCTTTGTGTTCCTGGCGTGGAATGTCACGAAAGTAACTAACGTTAGTGTGCCAAGATGGTGCCTATATAAGTACCACGTGTATCTCTTCTGTTGCGGACAACTCCTCCGATGCAAAGCTGAGCAATGCCACCTACCTGCGCACAGAGCTACTGCTCAAAAACCTCTGGATCCAGTCTGACATCTGGGGCATATTTTAAGGTAAGAAATCTGCAGCTAGATAGTCTCCACCAGATAATGTGCTAAAGTGGAAAAACACATCATACTGCTTTTGGAGTTATAATGGAAGAAGAACGAGCTCAGTTCAAAGTCTCATGAACCTAGTTGGCCTTTTATGGTCTTATTCCTTTTAACAGTTGTACTAACAACCTAAGTGATGGAGGTCAACCTTGTCTTCATCTGGCTGCGTAGATGGCCAGACATGTTGCTGCGCTTTCCCTTCCATGCATGATTTGAATGAAATATTATGTTTGTATTTTTCATTTCTTTGTTGTCGTTTGTTTTGTTCCCTTTTGCCTTAACCCCTTGCATGCTGCCGTGATTCTGCGCCTGTGCGGCACATTCCGATCGCGGGTACGGTCATGACGGCCGGGAGCCGTCATCAGCACACGAGCACTGTGTGCCATGACGGCTCCCAGACGTCATCAGCATGCAAGGGGTTAAGTTAGTGTCAATTTTTTTGTGGTTCGCTGTACAGCATCATGCTGATCTCATTTGTTTGCTGTATCAACAGTCATATTAAATATTTATAGTTTCTTAAGTTTCAATCTTTCGGTTAAAAACATCTTGACATACTATTGCCAATATAGCCCTGCTACGGAGGACTATAAGGCTATTAGAACATTCTGCCACTACAGGGCAGGATGTTGTCACAAATAAAACAAAGCCTTCAGGGGAGCGTGAGGGGAATGAAATCCCCTCAGGCTTCCTGAAGCCTTTGTTCACAGCCAGAGCTGTGAACAAAGAAACATTGGAATGTTGGAGCTCCGGGCTTAAACCAGCCATTATAAATCGGTAGCACTCCATTGTTTTCAATGGAGCTACCAACATTCCAATGTTCTAATAACCTGTATAATTTTTGTCCATGCTAAGTTCTACTGGGCGGACCATGTAACCTGGAGGAAAGCCATTCGACCAGGCCATATGGAGAATGCTGTTTTAGTCATAGTTTTGTCTAACCTAAATTTCCCAATCGTTTATTACAGGATTTTAAGGCCCCAAAACGCCCTTTCCGACGAATGGACTATTCAGAGGCTATTAAATGGTTGAAAGAGCATGATATCAAAAAAGATGATGGGACTTTCTATGAATTTGGTGAGGTATGTTGCACAGTTCTTTCTATGTAACACTGAAGTGAGACACAATATGTATTAAGAGCCATACATACACAAATGTATATTGTTTTACTGAAAAAGTGCATCTAGTTCATAATATGAAAGTGAACACCTAATTTAAAACTAAGTAGTGTTGGCCCATTTTTTTGCCTTGGTAAAGCTAAAATGTAGATCAAAAAGCTGCATTAGTTTGGGTATCACGGTCTGTGTAGTAAGGTACTTGTGCAACTAGCAAGTCAATGTTTGACCACTGAAAATGTGCTGATGTTTCAAGCATGTTTCTATTTTAGGACTGTGTGTTTCAACAAAGCCTTCATAGTGAATATGAAATACCCACCTACCTCATTTATATTACTGAATAAAAAAGATCCATTTTGTACTCTTTATCTGTTTACCATCTATGTGGGAAATGTGCCCAAAAAAGGTGGCAAGGTTTCAGTTTGCCTTTGTGGGCTTTCTTCTATTCCATTTAACATCCAAAGAACTAATCTGCCTGCAGGGAACTTCTTAATCTCCCCCCTAACCAATGGCAAATACTAAACATTTCAGATTCCTGTCCATATACACTCATAGGTTGAACATGTTAGGACAGTGCAAAAAATTGTTCAGTAGAGAACGCCTTCATTTCTGAATCCACTGCTAAACGGGTTCTGCAGAGTTTTGAGACAGTCGTTTGCAGTGGTGTCCTCAGAACTTACTCTAACCTCTTCTAGTTTTTATAACCTCAGAACCTCCTACTCATTTTCAGACTCTACTCTGACTTCTGGGTGTCTGATCTCAAGAGTATTTTGTATTTCCAAATGGATCTGCCCATCACTGCCCAGATTCATGAACATGAACATGATTGGAATCTGAAGCATTTTTCCATTATAGTTAAACTAAAGTACGTTTGGTGGCTGACCTCATCAAATGGAAGTACCTCCAGTTGTGGATTTATTTCATTTTGTTGTGAAATACTGTTTAAAATTGACAAAACCATACTCTAACAGATGGATATGGCACGTGTTACATATCTATACTTAATACATGTCTCAAATTTTTGCTAAGCTACTTATGCAATATAATTCCAAAGTTACTTCTACAGTCCCATCAATAATTACCTACAGAGCAAATTTCAGGGTGCTGAGATGTTGAGCCTTCTTGGAAATGTTTGAAAAACACAAGTTTTATCAGGGAAGGTTTAGGTATCCCTTTCATCTGTCTCTCTGACTCTGAAACTCGAAACCTGGAAGTGCAGTATAGAGGCAAAATGATCATGCATTCCTTAATACTTTATTGGAAAACCTAACACATGTTGCCTTTTAGAAGTGGAATCTAGTAGTGTGTATGTAGATGTGTATATATATATGTGTGTATAAATGTATATATTTAGAAAACAGTCTCCTCCGTTTCAAGCAGACCAGGGGATACAGCGGGGTTTCAGGAGATAATTTTTTGAGAATTATGGCATGCTGCATTTCGGAGGCGAGCCTTTTTCAAATGGCTAGGGTGCTTGGGGTTTCCATTTCAATGTGCTCCTCCCTTCATAATGGTGGGAGCACACCTGCACCAAACTAACTCTGAGAGCACTCACACAGTTCTCTGTGGGAGACCCATCATGCAGTTTGTCTGTAGCACTAATGTGTGTCTCCTTTAGCCAATTTTCCATAATACTCATAGTGAGTCTGGGCTATTGACAAACGTAGTCTGGTGGGAACCTTAGCGTTGTTGCTGGCTAATAAACAGTCTCAAGTCCACTACTTCCAGCCACAGGTTCCCGTTCGTCGCCTACCTGGATAAGACAGTGCAGTGACCACATCTCTCCATACAGTGATGGACTGTCAGATAACAGTACCTCAGCTTCCTACATATATGTATGTGTGTGTGTGTGTATATATATATATATATATATATATATATATATATATATAGTGTGTGTGTGGGTATTACCTACTGGCGGTTGCCAGTAGGTAGTTATAGTTAGGATTATTTTGTATTGGGAATTCGCAACATTCTATTGGGAATAACTTTGGCGCTGGTTGAGGAATCTGCCTCAAATTTGCCTTGTGGCGCTCCACTCATTCCCTGAAAGTTTGGGGGGGGATTCGTCAAGCGGGGGCCGAGATAAAAGGGGGGTCCCAAAACGTGTTTTCGCCATGTTGATCTCCATAGGGCGGTTGAACTCACTTTTAGCCCGAACGGCTGAATGGATTTCCACCAAACTTGGCAAAATTGTAGGGACTAGTAGCCCGATGTGCCTTTGCTATGTCTCAAGATATGTGCTCCAGTGGATTTTGAGTAATTTAGATTCAAAAAAATATATATATCTATAAGCGCGCACCGGGGCGCGCTGTACGCGAGCGGAAAGCTGATTGGCTCTTGGGTGTCTGTCAACATTCCAAACAGTCCGGAGCGGCCGCCATCTTGTGTCTCGGTAGGATCGAGACACAAGAGGTGGCAAAAACAAAGGGGGAAATGACCAAAAGGGGGCAGAGTAGACACCCCCCCCCCCCCCCCCCCTGACCCCCTAGGTTTGATGTGGGGGCCATAAATGGGCCCCACGGGGCAAAAACAATTTTTTTTTCCGATTTGCGCGGGGGGAGCGCCCGGTACGCGCACCGGGGAGCGTACCGGGGAGCGTACCATGGGGGGAAAAAAAATGACAGATTTGTTGAAAAAAGTAGCATTTTTTTATGAATTGGAGGTAGGTCTAAAAAGATCAGTTTTCTTTTAATTCTTTTTGTTGTTTTATATTTTTTTATTGTTTTTTGGAACACTTTGTACTTTTTTTGGCTTTTTTGAACAATTTTATATTTTTTTTGTTATTTTTATGGGGACAAACAAAAAACAGGGAATTGTAAACGGCTCAACTGGAGCAAAAAAAAAAAACAGGAAAAAATTAAGGTTTTTGGGGGCATACGTGGTTGTCACCAGCACGGTTGATGAGCTTAATGCTTTGCTCACCATACGTAATTGTTTTCCAACAAAATATACATACGATTTTATATTGTCCAAACTTGGGTTGTATGTTTGGAACCATCTCCCTTGCCTCTGGACCCGATGGAGTGGGTATCTTACTTTGGGAGGTGCTGGGAGAAGATTGGGGAGGGTTCCTGGCCATTTCTCGGACCTCTGCCCTAGCATAGTTGTTAGGGTGCCGGCGTTGCATGTGGCGAATCATGGTGTTGTTGCCAAAAGAGTACTTTTTGTTAGGATTCCCCCTTGAAAGTACAGTGCCACAGATTAAACAAGTAACCTTTGGCGCATTTACTTTCTTGAGGTCCTTTGGGATTGAAAAAAACTCCCAGACTATGTGCTCCTTTGGCTTATAGGTGGGAGTATCTTTTTGCAGGAACGTCCTCCTCTCCTCTTCCTCCTCCTCATCTCCACCACTGTGGTGTTGTGGTGGTGGTGGTGGTGGTGGTGGCTGAGATGCTCCTGCCGCTGCTGCTACTTTAGCCATTTTTCAGTCCAATAGGTACAGCTAGGTCTTTCAACAGGTCTTCTTCACTCAAAGTACAAAGTGAGAATGAGGAAAATAGGTGGGGGCTTTCATCATTAGGAAAACAAATGAAAAGAGTTATTTTCTGGTCACATGACTCTGGCTTTCATCATTTGGAAACTAAAACTGTTCAGAACCAATGAAAAGTGTTATTTTCAGGTCACATGACCCGACGCGCTTACGCTAAATTTGATTAGTTAACTGGCGTATTAAGTGTATCTTAGTGAATACATATATTAGCGAGTAATGTTTAAATATTTAAATATATGTATCAGTGTTTCCCTTTGTGTATAAGTGGCTGCATGGGTTGGTGAGTAGCTACGTGTGTGTGTGTATGGGTTATTAGATGTTTTTTTTGTATCAGTATGAGTGTGTATGGTTTGGTGGGGGTATTACTTAGCACATAGATGCTTCAATGACTGACTCACTGTTTGTATGTGTTTTGAAGACCGCATATGTGCAGGACTGTATGGGTGGATGAGTGTGTATATGTTTGTGTTAGTGAGTGAATGACTGTCTCACTAGTGTCTTTATCAGTAACTACATATGTTTTATTCTAGTATATGTGAGTATTGATGTATATAAGTAAGTATACGTGAGAGTGAGAGATTGTAAGAGTTCCTGTTTAAATAAGTATGTGTTTCTATAAGTGATTGTTTAAGAGAGTAAGTATGTGTAAGTTTCCTTAGAAGTAAGGTGGTAGTGTGTGTATAGCTGTATATGCAAATAAATGGATGTTCAATAGTTTATTTGTATGTGTGTGAGTAACTTTTGGATGACTGTCAGTGTGTAACAGGATGTATATGTGTATTACTACATATGATGAGTGAATATATGTATGAGTGACTATATAGAACTGTTGGTGAATGAGTGAATGTGTATATAGATGGTGGAATTACTGAATTGGTTGTTGTAACTGGTATGGGTATCTCCATTTTTTGAAAATGTTAGTTTCTATTTTTTTAAATGTGTTTCATGGGTTACATTACACTGAAAGGAGGTCTGTCAGTCTGTCACAAGGATGGTGTCATCAGTGATGTCATGAGTGATGTCACTGACCATGGCATGAGTGATGTAATATGTGACGTCATCAGCAGTGCATTGCAGGCGCGCTTGTTATAGTGAGTCCAACTAACTATAACGTGGGAATTTCAGTGGTTTTATGTCAGTAAAATTTCCAGCTAACTATAACTGGTGTGAAACCTATGGTTTTTTCAGTGAATTTAATAGTTTTCTTTTTTAACTGCTAATTCCTAACTGGAACTGGTTTGAAACCTATGGTTTTTTCAGTGAATATATATATATATATAACGCATTGCCACTCGTGCGATTTCTGCACTGGGAGGATGCAAATTGAAAAAATGCAATAAAGAATTGGATTTCAGTACCTAGTCTGGTTGTGCCACCCTTTCGTTTGAACCAGGCCAGAGAGTTAGTGTTTGAAGCAGCGTGGACAGACGTCATTGGAAAATCTGAAAAAAACAAAGGTTAAAGTAACTTTGGTAGGCCTTGTGATTATATAAAAACGATTGTTTTAAAACAAAGAAACTTAGAAATTCACCAGCTGGTTTGCTTAGCTTATAATTTGTGTCCCTGCCATGCACTGCTTATGACCTCACATATTACGTCATGACATTATTGATAACAACATAGACTTCATCTCTAGTTATAGCCGGACCACTGGAATTGCCACTTAATTGCCACTTAATTGATCATCTGCTGCATAGTCTGCAAATTATAACAAAAACACTTTTGTTTCCAACTCAAACTACTATTCATTTGCAAACTGTTTAAATGTTGTGTTAGAAAAGATAAACTGACTACATGCAACTACCTGTGATACCAACAGCGCATTTCAGCGCATAGCAGCGATTCACGCAGTAGCGTTTTTTAATTGTTCCCGTTTTGTATTTGATTTCATTTATTTTTAGCATTGTACCTTATTTTTAGCCTGCGTCGTCCTCTCGCCTGCACTGTAATTGTTTTTCACCGCGCTTTGGCTGGTCCCTGGATTCCCCGGTTCCTCCTGATTTTGACCTCCATATTGGGGGAAGTTTTCCTCGGACGCCTGGCGGCGCCATTTGTGCTAACAGACCAGCTGTCACAAGGACATGCTGGCCTGCATATAAAGCGACCCTTCTACGCGCAGCTTTCTTGCGCAGCGTTCTCGCCGTAGCGACGCCGGAGTCACGCCAGAGTCCAGCCCGTCTGCGCCCGTCAGCGTCCCGGAGGCGAACGGTGCGACGGGTTGGGCTGGTCTATCTGGATATCTACTCCAGCCAATATGCTTCGATATACGGCGGTGGAGCTCCGGTCCCTGCAAAAGGTAGTGTGCTCCTGTCACAAGGTTTTTCCTGGTCGGTATAAGGGTAAGAGGCGGTGTCCTGGCTGTGGGTGGTTGCCAGGCAATACCCCGGCCACTATATTTGACAGGGGGGCAGACAGGGTGAAGCATCTATGTCTGCTCCTAAATACAAGATCATTGAGCAGACATGCTCTGGATATTCACGATCTCCTGGTCACGGAAAAGCCTTTATGTCTGATGCTGACAGAGACGTGGTTAGGGCAGTCTTCTAACCCCGATATTGCCACAGCAATTCCCCCTGATTATAATATCTTCAGGCAGGATAGATTGAAAGGGAGGGGTGGCGGTGTGGCACTTGTGGTGAATAAACTGGCCACATGCTCTACTATTCCTATGGATGTAATCACTGGATGTGAATCTTTGGCCTTTTCCATAGCAATATCGCCTCACCAATCTTTTAAAGGGCTCCTAGTCTACAGGCCCCCTGGATCAATAGGCTCTTTTTTTGAAGAGCTCCAGTCAGTAGTCTCAGCATTGGTGTTGAGATCCGAGCATTGTGTATTGGCGGGGGACTTTAATCTCCATATGGATGATGGACTGGATGCAGACACGATTAAAATGATTGATGTTACGGCTCCTTTAGGCCTCTCTCCTTATCTCTTTGGACCAACGCATGAAAAAGGCCATACCCTGGATCAGGTCTTTTCCACTACCCTTATTGAGATGTCGGCACCTTTGCCGGTGCTCTGGTCGGATCACCGGCTGGTCAAATTTCATGTGCTGGGTACAAAAAAACCATCTAGTGCTGCTCTTCGGCAGCCGTGTCAAGCACCTAGGGCGTATCATCGGGTGACTCCGGAAATGCTGACACAGGCATGTCTGGATCATCCCTGTCCTATGTCAGGAGACTTGGAAAGGGATTTAGAGTCTCTGCAAGCATGGCTGACGGACAGGCTGGATGACCTTGCCCCTGTGATGGCCCCCCGAAAAACCGCTAAACGGGTCTCTGCTCCTTGGTTTACTGAAGCACTGGCGGCATCGCGACGGCAGTGCAAGGTTGCAGAGAGGGCTTGGCGCTCACAGTATGATTCCGCGGCCAAGCTTGCTTACAGGACGTCTGTCAATGTTTACCATCGTGACATCCTCCTTGAAAAAAAAGGTTATTTTGCAAAGAGGATTGAGACTGCCGCCAACTCGTGCAAAGAGATTTTTACTATTGTGAGGGAATTTACGGACCCACGCACAAATTCGACCCAGGCAGCTCCTTCGGAGACGTGGGTAAGTGCCCTTGCCAACTTTTTCACCACCAAGATAAAATTGATCCAGGACTCTTTCCCCCTGAGGGTGGCTGGAATATCTCCCAGCACTGAGGGCGGATCAGATTTAATAGCTAGTTCGGATCCGGTTTTGGCAGAATTTCCGCCACTTTCAGTTTCCACGTCCTTGGAACTTATGGCCAAACTAAAATCCGGATCGCCTCTTTACCCGTGCCCTGCCAAATTTTTGGCGAAAGTGGCGGAGGTCATTAATCCTTTGGTGAACCCCATTCTGAATCTTTCTTTGGGTGTGGGGGTGGTCCTGCAGGCTTGGAAACAGGCGATGATCATTCCTCTACTCAAGAAGCCTGGTTTAGATCCTGAGGTTCTCGCCAACTACAGGCCCATCTCTCTCCTGCCTGCTTTTGCTAAGATCTTAGAGAAGCACGTGCAGACTGTGCTCTCCAATTTTTTAGAATCCCACAATTCGCTGCATTCCACCCAATCCGGCTTCCGTACCAACTTAAGCACCGAAACGGCGCTTTTGGAAGTGACGGAGGCAATCAAGGAGGTACTGGATTCAGGAGGCAAAGCTATGTTTGTGATGCTTGATTTGTCGGCGGCATTTGACACCGTCCCCCATGAGGGTCTCCTCGCCAGACTTTGAGATCGGTCTGAGGGGGCCGGTGCTCAGCTGGTTTAGATCTTTCTTGGCTGGCCGCCGACAAACGGTCTGGGCCTCCCCTTGCTCTGCCGTGATGCCGCCATTGGGAGTCGGAGTCCCGCAGGGCTCAGTGTTGAGCCCGACTCTCTTCAACATCTTTATGACCCCTCTGGCGGCACTGGTGGAGTCTTTTGGGGCCCTGATCGTATCCTACTCCGATGATACCCAGCTCCTCTTTACGTGTGGGAAGGAAGCAGATTTTGACAGAGAGAGTATCCATGGGTGCCTTGGGACTGTTTTTAACTGGTTCCAGCTTAACAGCCTCAAGTGCAACTCAGATAAATCTGAGGTTCTCTTCTTCGGTTGTCGGTCTGATCCAGATTGGCAGGAATGGTGGCCTGTCAACATGTTTCCTCCAGCAGGCTCTTCCCAGCTAGCCAAGAATCTGGGGGTCAGGATCGATAACGGCCTGACGTTGAGATCGCAGATTCTGGGCGTAACGGGTACATGTTTTTGCCTCCTCAGGATGCTCCGCAAGTTTCTTCCTCTGCTCCCGGAAGATCATAGGAAGATTACGGTTCAGGCCTTAATTGGCTCAAGATTGAACTATTCCAATGTCCTTTATCTCGGCCTGCCGGAGTATCTCTTGCAACGGCTGCAGGTGGTCCAGAACTCGGCAGCACAGGCCATCTTTGGCCTCTACGGGCGAGCCAGAACCTCTGGCCTCCTTCATTGGCTGCCTATCCGGAAGCGGATAGTTTTCAAGGCCTTGACCTTGGCTCACAAGGCTCTTCACGCTTCTGGAGCGAAATATCTTCAAAAGAGGCTAGCCTTCTACCATCCTGCCCGATCCCTGAGATCCGATCTTTGTTCCTCGCTGTGGTTCCTCAGGTAAAAAGGGCACGCATTGGGGGCCGGTCTTTCAGGCTGTTGGCGCCACAGCTATGGAACACTCTGCCCCTGTCCCTGCGTAGCACCTCCAACCTGTTAGCTTTTAGGAAGGGCCTTAAAACTTGGCTTTTTGCTCTCTAGATATGCTCTTTCTTTTGATTTCTGGTCCCTTTTTTTTTGCCCTGTTGTGTTCTCTGTTTCAGGTTAAAAATAAAGGCGCTGAGACACTCCTAGGAGTAGCCGAGCGCTATAAAAAAATACAGATAACATAACATAACATACAGCGTCACGATGATTGTCAACTTTTGAGTGACTATCTCAAATCTAGATAAACCCTCAGAGCCCGAGTCCTCGGTTAGCGATCCAAGGAAACATTCAAATACTGACCAGTCTCTTATTCATAATCAGTCTAGTAGAAAGACATGCTCCTGTTGGCAAAACAGATTAACGATGCATTACAGTTCCCCCACGGGATATTGTCATTTAAACCTCGTAGGTGAGTTGAGAGACGGTACACCCACGGCTGTTCTTTTTCGAATAATGATTCCTGCATTCTGCGCTAGTGTGTACTTATTCTACTACTGTCCATCTGATGTCATTTGGATTATGATTTGCTTCAATGTAATGAGCAGTAAGTTTTGTAGTGTTCTTATTGCATCTTACATTACTGGGATGTTCGCAGATCCTTAACTTAATGCGTCTTGTCGTCATTCCTATGTAACGTAGTCCACAGGGACAGGTTATTAAATAGACTACGTTACAGGAATTACAATTTGTATGTTGTCGTAAATGCCAGATTTTTCCTGGTTCCAAAGTCAAGGTTTTTGTTGAAGACTTAAGATGACAGACGCTACATCCACCACAAGGGTGGTGGCCCAGTACAGGGGGGAGCCCCCACGCATTTAGCACAGTATTTTCCATCTGTCCGGACATTGTTGTTGGTCGTGTATGTACCAATGAATCTCTTAAGCTTCTCGCTCTCCGATAGGAGAAGAGAGGTTTATTCCAATTGTGGCTGTTACTTATAAGGATAGTCCAATGTCTGTTTATACACCGACTCACTGTGTTTGACAGACAGTTGTAGGTTGTAACGCATGTTAGAGGAATATCATCATCAAGGGTCTTTGGATTGTCTTTTATTAAGGCCTCCCTTTGTTGGTTTTTTGCCAGTTTACAACTTTTTTTCAGAATCTTCTCAGGATATCCCCATGTTTTCAGCTTGTTTGTCAGCTCCACTGATGGATCTTTAAAATCTCCTATCTCACTGCAGTTGCGTCTGAGACGCAAGTACTGGCCATACGGGAGATTTTCTCTAAGTGGATCAAGCATCTAGACAGGTGATCCTCAAGAATTATCTTAGCATGCTATTCTCGCTCCTCCATTCAAGTGTGCCCCACAGTTCTATTTGGCGCAAAGGACCTGTCAAGCATGGTCTGACGCTATGCTGTCAAAAGGAGGCCCACAGCCCTCACCCTACATATTCTGTAGGGTTCAGAGGAATACTCTATCCATTCAGTTCAGCATAGCCTGCTGTTTGCTTCTGGGAGGCATTTCATACCTGTTCAAGGCTTGAGCACAGGCTGAGAGATGGCAGAGACATATGCTAACTAACCTTCTGACATTTCAGGCAGGTAAAGGATATCTTTCCAAAAGTAACTTTTCCTTAATATTTATTAAAACTCCATTTCCCCACTGAATTGAACTATTAAAAATAGTATTCTAATTATTTTTCTGATTGTCCCCTTTCCAGAACTATTAGTTTGATCTGTTCTCTGTTTTTTGGCATAGGACAGCTAGGCCTGCCACAGTGAAAATAGCTTTTAGTCCCTTGTCACTGTACGGACATGGTAACCATTATTTTCCTGTCACAGTGGATTATTTGAACATGTCGCACAGTTAGTGTTTACTACAATAGATGCACAAGGGAAGCCTGGAACCATGCTTGCACTGCAACTATAGTTGATGACTCAATAGGTCCACTAGTGGCATTTGCCTGCCAGACCCTGGGTGCACCTTTTATTCCATATACTAGGGGCTTACAGGCATGCTAAATGTGCCAAATCGGAATAAGCCAATTTAACCATGGTTAAAGGGGGAGTGCAGGCACTTAACTCCTGGTTAGCAGGACATACTTATAATGCAGATTTCCTACACTCCATTTTGTAGGAGCTCTGATGGACACGGTTCTCTTCCAGCGTATCCTCATCAATAGTCATAAGCACTGAATATTCCCGCCCATGTGCGGGGACCCCGGAAATAATATAACCATTATATATGGAAATCGTATGCGTATGTGTATATGTATGTATATATGTATATGTATATGTATATATATATATATATATATATATATATATATATATATATATATAGCTAGATATACACACACAACTCTGCATATATGTATATAAACATATATAATTTTTTCTCATACCAATGCAGCTCCCAATAGGAGGCTAAACAATGTAATTACACACACAAAGACTGTATTTGCCAATATATAAAAACACAAGAGGGCATGTAGCACTTGAACTCTGTTTTTAATGAGTAAAGCACTTATAAAGAGTCAAACTGCAAATAAAGTAGACCTTGTTAGCCTAAGGGCTGCACTATAAACCAATAGCATAGAAAATTAAAGCATTTTCAACAAAAACTGGCAGAAGCTTCCCATCAGGCCTCAGGGGTGACAGTTAGGTCAGTTGTTCTTTCCGGCTCCTTCACTCAGGACCCTGGATTTTCAGCTCTTCCTTTTTTTTGACTTTTTGTGAAAAATATCTTACAACATTCTAGTTTTTCTGCTTTCACTCGACGTCTTTTTGTCTTCGAGTGCAAGTGGCACCTTTTTTGTATGCCACAAAGGGTTTATTTTCTTTAAAAATGCCTTCTTTGTTTGACGCTTGCCCTTCCTGTGGCAAGAAGAAAGCCAGAAATAGATACACACCCTGTGTGTATTCTCTGCCTCCCTTAGACTCACTCTTCTAGCAGTTGCCACCATTGTAAGAAGTTGTCGAAGGACCATCAAGGACAGGGAGAGGATTCGACTTTATGGCCTCTCTGAAAGAGGTAGGTCTCCTGTGAGGCAGCAGAAGAAGAGAACCCGGTTGCCGTCGAGAGGAAAAGTCCCGACCTGTTCTCAGTCGGCGTCTGGAACGACATCGAAGCAGCCAACAACTAAGAAATCGGCGTTGAGTCTTCGGTGAAGCCGGCTCATCATCAATCAACATTGAACTCATCGTCGACGAAGGTAACAAGTCCTCCGTTGGCATCAACCAGGCAGTGCGCAACGTCGAGAGAAAGATCTCCGTCGACGCTGGCTAAGCGATTGAGGTCGAGGCACATCACTCCGTTATCGCCTCATTATTGGTGATCGACGCCGAGGCACATCACTCGTTAGTCGCCTTATCGTCGGCGATCGACGTCGAGGCACCTATAACCATGCAGGGGCCTATGATGTATATAGGATTAGCACAGTTGGGATTAGCTACGAGTCACCTGATAACAACTGTAACACTAATGCCCGAAATGCTCTGGGCTTATACCCTGTTTTTTATGTATGTTTTCCAGCCCTGAGGAACTCGCTGGTGTCTTGTCCCAATTGACGAAACATGTGTTGGCTGAAGTCAGAACAAGAAAATAATATTAAATGACTTATTCTATTATTGCATTTGTCGTGAACTCCAAGTGATTTACTTGTCATAATCTGTATATTTTGGTGTGCCTGGGCCTGGTACGACAATGAGGCACAGATCTCCATCAAGATCAGTTCAAAGATCTTCGACGTTGAGGCACAGGACACCTCCTTTGGCATCAAGGCAGAAGTCTCCATCGAGGTCAGAACAAGGCTCTTAAATGTCGATTAGGCACACTCCATCATCGACGTCGAAACAGAAATCTCCGTCAAGATCAGTGCAGAGAGCTTTGGCGTCGAGACAGATCTCCTGCAGCCCATCGCCGGTCAACGTTGAGGTTCCAGTCTTCTGAGAGGGGGCAGCGGATGTCGAAGCATCACACTCTGCCTGCGTCTGGTGGACGTTCGACGTCAAAAGGACGTTCTGCCGCAAGGTCAAGTCCACCTTCCAAGAGGAGAAAGTCCACGTCGAGGCAGATGTCTCCGTTGAGACTACAGTCTGTGCTGAGGTGCTCCAGATCAGCGTCAAAGCACCCTTCCAAAGAAGCCTCACCTCCACTAAGCCTATCATCATCAGTGATGCCTAGAATAGGTTCTTCCAGTTCTCACTGAGGATCAATGTCAAGATCTCCGGAGGTGGTGATCTCGACGTCCAGCATCAGGGGGACACCAAGATTCCCCAACCAGTCCTGCACATGAAGAGGTGAACTCTCTCCCTCCCGCACAATCTACTAAGGGGCGAGAGAGGCACAAATCGCCTTCCATCCATCTGTCACCTCAATGGAACAGGCCGTTACATCACTGGTCCACGGCCACAGTCACAGCGGAGCAACATTACTCGAGCCCTCTCCACAGATCTCCTTTGGGTCGTCTAGCACAGGCTGTGGATAGAGAACATTCTCCTTCAAGGGCCAGAGCTCGCAGCTACACCCCTGCGCACTCACACAGAAGGAGATCTAGATCAAGAAGCAGGAGAAGAGCACACAGATCCCCCAACTCCGTCCTCTTCTTCCACTCGTACGTTCCATAGACTACTCGCCTACTTTGACCGACAGTCTGCCGTCACGGGTCTCTCCGGTGGACGATGTCTACACGTTTCAGGACATTTTTGGCAGAAGGGGCGACAAAGCTAGGTATTCCTATACCGACTCGCCAAAGTAAGTCCTCTGTGATTTTTGATACTCTACACCAGAGAGCAGCATCAAAACCTCTGCTACCATTGATACGAGGTCTCTAGAGCCAGTGATGGACATCTTTCTCACACCGGCGAGTGTTAAGACCGCTCCAGCGAGAATCTTAAAGAACCGTTCACCAGAGGACGATCCACTCTTCCTTAGAGCTGATCCTCCCCCGGATTCTGTCATAATTGCTGCGGCAAAGAAAACCCATGCTGTTGCATCCTCCTCTACTGTTCCACCAGATAAGGAGAGTAAGACCCATGATTCATGGGGTAGGAAGGTTTATGGCACTTCAACCTCCATGTTGAAGGTCTCCAACGCATTGGCTCTCCTGGGCCGCTACGACAGATCTCTGTGGGACTCACTGCAGAGATTCATTAAAAAGTTGTCGCAGGAAGATCGATAAGATTTTTGAGGAAATCTTAACAGAAGGCAGTCTGGTGTCTAACCAAGTTATTAGCGCTGCGGCAGATGGGGCTACCCTTTCTACTCCTGCGTATGCACTTAGTGTATTCGCACAAAGAACATCTTTTTTTTTTTTTTTTTTTTTTTAAAATATATTTTTATTGCAGGAATCAGTACATTTTTACAAAGTGACCAGCATTATAAGTTCAATCAAAATTAGTAGAATACATCCCTCCGTCCCCCAGCAGGATGAACCATTACACAGCCATTTAGCCCACAACCCAAGGGTCGGGCGGCGATACCCAATGGGGACTCAACAGGAAGTCGAAGCTGGTCCGGATGATCCACTATCCGTCATCTGCTTTTCTAAACCATCCTACAAAGAAAGCCAAAAGAAACCCCCCCCTCAAAACACTATGGACCAAACCAAACCCCCCCCCCCAACCCCGCCATCAGTGCACGGTAACAGCCGTAATAGGATCTGTGAGAGGACCCATGAGGAAAGCAACAGACATGTAAAGTGCAGTCGTCTATCGGGACTCGGGGCGAGCTGAATCTTCACTTTCGGAATCGCTGGGAGCGCAATAATCCCCGAGGGCCTGCACTAATGTCTCCCATTCTAGCGCCGCCTCCTGCGCCTTCTCGTTGTGTTGTCTCCTAGCTAACTGGTACCGCAGCGTGCTTTCCCCCGCCGCCCATTTCAAGAGTTCGCTGTGCCATCGGGCCCCCGTTGGACCAACCCGTGCCTTCCAATTCCTGGTCACCTCCCGTTTAGCAAGGAGAAGCCCCAGATCAATGAATTTACTAGTGATTTTATTTTTGGGGGTATGTGGGAACCAGTGCAGGAGCCCCACTGCCGCATCAACCGATAAGGATCTCCCCGTTACCTCCTCCAGGGTATCCCCCACTTCCAGCCAGTAGGAGGACAGCCCCGGGCAGGACCACAACATATGAAGAAGGTCTGCATCAGGCGCCTGGCACCTGGGGCAGTCCGCGGAGTCCGTGGCAAAATATTGGTGGATCTTCGCCGGGGTCAAATATGCCCTATGGAGTACGTAGTAGTGGACCAGTTGAAAGCGGGCGTGGCGTGTGCCCTTCCAGGCCCGCCTCATGAGTTGGGACCAGGTCGTCTCCGGGATCTCCTTTCCTATGTCTCCCTCCCAACGGGTTCTTAAAGTAGTGAGGGGGGCCAACCCCTCATTGAGCAGTCTGCCGTATAGGCAAGTGACCGCCTTAACAGTTCCCGCAGACATCATAACGTACTGGCACCTCGGAGAAGTAGGAGGTTCCTCCTGCCCGTGCTTCCAGTGCGCCTGAATCGCTCGGACCAGGGCCGAGTGCAAAAGAAAATCACCGCGAGGAACCTCGAAGCGATCAATGAGCTCCTGAAAGGGCAAAAGCGCCCCGTCCTCATAAAGGTCACCCACCAACTGTAGGCCCGCGTCCTCCCAATCCGCTAATCGTGACCAATCACCGCCATGAGGCAGGGCCGTCAGCATGCCCAGAGGTATTTCGGGTGCATACGGTATCCGCAACTGGCCCCGGGCGTGGGCTCGGTTCCAACACAAGCGAATGGTCTTCTCTTCAAGTGTCAAGTCCTGCAAGGCCAAACGCTGTTGCAGCGCTATGAAGGAGAGAACATGCCTAGCTATCCCTGTGCCCCTCCTGTCCTCTGGGCCTCGTAATTCCCTGGCGACCTCCTGGGTGAAAGTCTGCAGCTGCGCTGCCAAGTAATACTTTTCAACGTCCGGCACCGCCAGCCCACCCTCAGCTTTCGGCCTCGTCAGGGTCTTGAGGGCCACTCTTCGGCGGCCCGAACCCCAGAGGAATCCGACCACCATTGACCGTAACAGTCGAAATGTGGCTGGCGGGATCCAAATCGGCAGCGCCCGGAAATAATATAGCAACCTGGGAAGCGCCACCATTTTAAGCAAAGCGATCCGTCCAGCTACCGAGAGCGGTAGAGTAGCCCAGAAGTCCATGCTACCACGCAGCGCGCGAGTGCTGCGAGCTATGTTTCCATCCAGGAGGTCTGACGGTTCATGGTAGACGTATACCCCCAGGTACTTAAAGCAGTCAGGTTCCCACCTGATCTCTCTACTGATATCAGGGCTAGGTGTACCCTTACGAACCGGGAAAAGACAGGTCTTAGCCCAATTCACCCGAAGGCCCGAGACCTCCCCAAACGCCGTGAGCGCCGTCGCAGCTCCATTCAGGGCAGCAACCGGGTCCTCAAGGAAGAGCAACAGGTCATCAGCGTACAGCGAGACATAATGTGGGCCCGAAGGCGTCCATAAGCCATTATAGTGGGCTCCCGACCGGAGTAGCAGCGCCAGAGGTTCCACCGCTAACGCGAAGAGAAGCGGGGATAATGAACAACCCTGTCTCGTGCCTCTCTCCACCGGATATTGCGAGGAGATCAGCGGGCCTGCCCGTACCCTGGCCGACGCCGAGGTATATAGGACCGTGGTCCATCTGACGAAACCCTCACCGAGGCCGAATCGTAGTAATACTGTGCGCAGGTAGTCCCATTCCAGGCTGTCAAAAGCCTTCTCCAAATCTACCGAGAGGACTACCGGGCATGGGGCGTCCACGAGCGGTTCTCCCAGCAAGCGGAACAGCCTACGGATGTTCATGGTCGTGTTTCGCTTGGGGATGAATCCAGCCTGGTCCTCATGCACCAGAGCGCTCATGTGACCTAGCAATCTCGATGCCAAGATGCTGCTCAGTATTTTATAATCGACCGTCAGCATTGATAAAGGACGGTAGGACGCTGGATCGGACGAGTCCCTTCCCGGCTTGAGGAGGGGAACCACTAAGGCCTCGCACATCGAGCCGGGGAGCCGACCAAGCCGCTTCGCCTCTGTGTAAACGATCAGCAACCTCGGTGCCAGGAGATCCCCATAAGCGGCATAAAATTCAACCGGAAGGCCGTTCCAGACCCGGGGTCTTATTCCTTGCCATCTTTTTAATGGCGCTGCGAATCTCCCCCAGTTCAATGTCGGAACCCAGGGCTTTCGCCACGTCAGGTTCCACCATTGGGAGCTCTAGGGGTCGCAGGTAGTCATCAAGCCGGTCGGGGTCTCTGGCAGAGCGACTGCGGTACAAGCGTTCATAGTAGTGCAGGTAACAGCTCAGAATCTCAGGCTGAGTGTGCACTTCGGTCCCATCCGCCGTACGCATGGACGTCGTCAGCGAGGTCTGGCGCGTAGGATTAGCTAGCCACGCCAGCAATGCGCTCGATCTATCCCCCTCTGCGAGGGACCTAACAGTATAGGCCTTATAGTCGAGACAGCGCAGCCGTTCGACCTCCGCCGCTACCGCCTCCTTCGCCGCTGCCGTGCGTTCCTGGAGTTCCGGGCGCCCGGGGCGGCGGAGTTCCAACTCACGGAGCTTCCGATCTGCCATTTCTAAATCGTCAAGGATGATTCGCCTCATGCCCACCTTCTTGGAAATGCAGAAGCCCCTGACCACCACCTTAAAAGCGTCCCATTCTAGCGCCCTCGAACCCGCAGTGCCCCCGTTGGACGAGAAGTATTCCGAGATCTTATCTTCTAGGTCCGCTTTGAATACATTGTCCTCTAAGATTTCGGGACGCAACTTCCAGGTGGGGACAGCAGGCACCCCCGGAAACCAGCGAAGGTCCAGCAGGAGAGAGTTCTGATCCGAGATGGTCCTGGTCAAATATTCAGACCGGACCGCCGCTGAAACCAAGTCTGCCGAGCCCAGAAACCCGTCCAGTCGGACGTGTAACTCGTGCAAGCCTGAGAAGTAGGAATGGTCCCTAGTGTCTGGGTGCTGTGCCCTCCAGATATCCGTCAGACCCCAGTGCGTCTGCCAGTCCCTCCTACCTTTAGCCACATGGCGAACCGGAGAGTCAGGGAGGGGGGGATGTGAGCGGTCATTCTCCACATCTACTACTGAATTGAAATCCCCGCCGAGCAGGAGGGGCCCGGAAAAGAAGTGGGCCAACGAGCCCGATAACCTGGAAAGGAAGGCAAGCTGGTCCACATTGGGAGCATAAACACAGCAAACGTTTAGGTCCCTCCCCCCCAGAGTGCCTGAAATGGCCACATATCGACCCTCCGGATCCACCACTGATTTCGTAACCTGAAAAGGAACCCCAGCTCTGATCCAAATTAGCGCCCCCCTGGCATACGCGGAGTACGAAGTGTAAAAGACCTGCCCCCTCCACCTACGCTGTAGCGCCGCCCCTTCCGCCTTGTTAAGATGGGTCTCCTGCAGCAGCGCCATTTGCACCCCTCTACGCACTAAATAAGCGTGGACTTTGTGACGTCTAGACATAGTGTGAAGCCCCCGTACATTCCAAGTAATGCATTTCAAATTAGCAACATCAGCCATTGTCCCATATTGTTCGTGCAAAGTCTCTCCATCCGGGCCCCAACAAAGAAAGAGCAACAATCAACCCAGCACTGATGGCGGCCATTTTCCCCAACCAAAACACAACAACCCCGGTTCGACCCAAACCCTTGCCCACCCTCCCCAGAACAGGACCCAAATAGTACCATCTAGTTCCCATCCAAACTATACCCCCAGCAAGCCCTCTGTCCCCGACTAATCCTGCAGTCGCCACCGCAGGAAGGCCTTAAGGGCCAGGTGCGGGCTGGGCGTTGGCAATGGGCCCTCGATGCTCGGGCTACCGAGACTAAAGTGAGCCCAAAACAATAAGAGGAAACCCTCAAGGCACGAGCAGGGCACCCCACCTCCACTTCCCCGGGGATTATGAGCAATCGCCTACCCCCGCCACCCCCGCTGCGGGCCCCCACCCAAATGGACGCAGCTCACCCCGTCAACCCTGTCCATCCAGAAGATCCTCAACCGAGTTCGGAGTGATCACCGGCGTGTGGACACTGTCGGTCACCGATTCCTCCGAGTCCGTTGGTACCCCCTCGTCACCAAGGTCCGCTTCCTCTTCTATGGTACCATCCCGTGAGCCAGACAGCGCAGACAACACCTCCAACACTCCCTTCCGCTCCGTCGACGTCTCCGCAGTCGAGGGTCCGCCTGACCGGCCACGGCGACTCCGAATTATTTTGGACCGCCGTCGCTGTCCAGGCTCCACTGCTAGTTGAGATGAGGAGCCAAAGCCATCCTTTCCGGCTCTATAGAGTTCGAGCCAGTTACAGACATCCTCCGGGGAATCAAAGAACTGAGTCTTGTCATCGACAATTATGCGGAGCCTTGCAGGAAACGGGAGCGAGTATTGGATGCCCTCGCTCCGGAGCTCGCGCTTGACCGCCAGGAATGAGAACCGCCTGCGCTGGGTCTCATAGGTGTAGTCCGGGAAGATATTCACCTGGCTGTTCGCCACCTTGAAGGGGCCATTATGTCTGGCGGCATTAAGGATGAGATCTCTGTCCCGAAAGTGCAATAACCGTGCCATCACCGGTCGCGGGGCACGGCCCTGTTGCGGCGGCCTCGCTGGGACTCTGTGCGCTCGCTCCAGGGTGTAGAAGGAGGATAGACCCTCCGGAGCCACCGTGTCCCGTAGCCAGGCTTCCAAGTAGGCCACCATGTCGCCATCTTCAATCTTCTCCGGCAGGCCCACCACTCGAATGTTATTTCGCCTGTTGCGACCTTCCGCGTCTTCCGCTCGCCGCTCCAGGGCATCAATCCGGGATAAGGCATCCTTCATCGTCTTCCTTGACCCTATCCGAAAGCTTGCCGTGGTCCGCTCTAAGGAGGCCCAGACTCGTCGCCACCTGGGCAATGTCCTGCTGGAGGGCCGAGCGTGTGGTCGCGATCGCCTCCAGGACCCGGTCAAATTGTTGCTGCAATGGCGCACCACCAGAACTCTCCGGGTCTCCACGTTCTTCCTTGTCCGGGGCCTCCGAGTCTGAGGCGGCTGGGGTGGTCCCCTTGGCTCCCCTCGGTTTCCCCATGGCGCAGGAGTTACACGGTGGAGAGCCAGTCAGAGGCGCCACCAAGTGCGGGTGTCGGCTATGTCCCTCTCGGCTAGTGGCCTTCGGGCCGAGGGCGGGCGATCTCCGTCTCCAGGGCCTGTCGGACCTCCACAACTTCGGGCTGCGCCACCACCGCGTCGTCGGAGGGCACTGAGGAGGAGGCGGGGACAATCGGCGCCAGGTCGGGCAGGCCCGTTTGGCCGATGAGGATCTGGAACGAGGGTCTCCAACACCACCGGAGACTTTGTGGCGCCAAGGCGCCGTGCTGCCCATGGAAGTCAGTCACTCGGGGGGGATGCAGCCAGGCGCGGCTCAGGGGATCGGCACCGCAGCCAGGGCCGCCAGGCGTCCGTGAGTCGAGGTCCACTGTAGAGTGGGCATCCGATCATCCAGGCGCGATCACCGTGTTCAAAGTCCGATCAGAACGACACCCAGACCATCACATCACAGGGAGATGAAAAGGTGGAGGGTGCGCTGTAGATAACGACGCTCCTCCAGACTAAAGGTCCCGACCAAGGGGACAAAGAGGTCCGGGCGCCATGTTGGGCCGCACTCCGCGGGACCACAAACTTCGACTTTCCGTCGGATCAACTCATGTTCGAGTTGCACCAGGTGCCTCGGCAGGTCCCAATCAGTCTGATCGACGGTTTGCGGGGACTAGGGTGCCCCACGGCCTCCGATCTGCAGGATAATCACGGGCTCAGTCCCGGAGCCGAGCTCTCAGGCGACCATCGCCATCGGCGTCCAAGCCACGCCCCCCGCACAAAGAACATCTTGGCCCCTACTTACAGCGCTCAAGCCAGAAATGCAGTCACGCATCCTAAATCTTCCTTTCTCCGGCTCCTCTCTGTTCGGGACGGGTGAGGAGATGTCCCGGATGAAAACGGAACTAGACACGCTGAAGGCAGTGGCCTTGAAAAGAAGAAGGAATTCCGCAAGATATTCCGACCTTACAATCAGTGATCCTCCCAACAGAGGGTTCAAACCCCTCATTGGCAGAAAAATCAGGATCAGCAAGGCCAGCAAAGATCTCAGTATCGGGGCAGACGTTCCTCCAGAGGAGGAGGAAATCCGTGTCAAGGTAACCACTCCGCCAAGACGCAGACAAAGCAATGAGTACTCACATCCCCCCCCCCCTGTTGCCGTATACCACTCCAGTGGGGGGGAAGTATCGCAAATCATCTTGAAGAGTGATGTGCTATCACAAAGGATCGGTGGGTGCTACCTATGCTGCAGAATGGGTACTCTACGTTTGTGACACCGTCCCCCTTGTACCCCTCCAGTTCCATCATTGTGTCACCAGTTAAAACTCTTGCAGAGAGAAGTACCCACCCTTCTCAGAAAGTCAACCATCAAGAAGGTGCCAGTATCTCAAAGAGGGAAAGAGGTTTACTCAAGATACTTCTTGGTAAAGAAAGAGTGCCAAATGGCAGAATACAGACCCATTCTGGACCTGCGGACACTCAACCAATCAATCAGAAAGGAGAAGTTTTGCATGTTGGCTCTCCATCAAATATAGCCACATCTCAAACAGGGCGATTGGATGTGTTCGCTGGATCTGCAAGATGCATACTTTCTGTCCCGATCAATTAACATCACAGGCAATACCTACGATTCCTGGTGGGATTTTCTCACTACAAGTTCAAAGTACTACCCTTCGGGTGGAAGTCAGCCCCCCGAGTGTTCATGAAGTGCATGGCGGTAGTGGCAGCCGCTCTGTGTCGCAAGGTCCTTCTCCAAACAGCGTGACGAGTCATTTCTTGAACTGTCTCGATCTGTGTCACCGGCTAGGCCTGGATGTGAATTTTGACAAATCGACTTCACAACCAACACAGAGATTACAAGGGCTCTGCTAGACTCCGAGGTAGGAAAAGTGTTTCCTTCGGAGGAGAGACAGTGTTCCATCATACAGAAATGCCAGCTGGTTCTGCACAAAAGAAAACTGCCTGTGTGTCGGATTGCCTCTCTGTTAGGGTTGATGGCATCATGCATTTTCCTGGTTCCCAATGCCAGACTACGAATGCGTCCTCTTCAGCAGGATCTGGAGGACAAGTGGGACCAACAGACAGCTCGATGGGAGGAAAAAATAAGCCTATCGAATGTAGCACGAGCGTCCATCCCTTGGTGGATGAAAAAAGGAAATATGCAAGTCGGAATTCCTTTTCATCAAACTCCGCCTGCCCAAACGCTGATCACGGACACCTCACTGCAGGGCTGGGAAGCCCACATGGGAACTCTCTAAACTCAAGGTCTATGGTCTCCAAAAGAGCGATCCTACCACATCAAAATGCTAGAGCTGAGAGCAGTTCACCTAGCCCTCAAAGCTTTCCTCCCCTCAATCCAGGCAAGTTCAATATTAGTACAGACGGACAATACCACCACCATGTACTACCTGAACATACAGAAGGGAACTCGCTCACGCACACTTTCGCTGGAAGCTCAAACCCTCTGGCAATGGCTCCTGGCATGGAATCTGTCAGTCACAGCAGTCCACCTGCCGGTAGAACAGAATGCGAGAGCGGATGCCCTTAGCCGTCACTTCGAGGACAGAGAAGATTGGGTTCTCAACAACGAGGTCGTTGAGAAGCAGTCATGGGGTCGTCCCACCATCGACCTCTTCGGGCACGACGAAAATACGAAATGCCGAGACTTCGTCTCAAGGTTCTACAGACCAGGATCGAAAGGGAATGCCCTTTTGATAGACTGGTCAGGGGCATTTGTGTACGCCTTTCCACCTCTTCCGCTAATCCCCAAAGTGGTGATCAAGCTGTCTCATTCGTACACGAGGATGATACTGATTGCCCCGGACTGGCCGAGACAATGGTGGTACCCAGACCTTCTGCACCTATCGGAATGCCCTCACAGGAAGCTGCTGTGCAGAACGGACCTGCTTTCCAAGATGAACGGGAGGATTCATCACCCCAACCTTCCCTCACTGAACTTGGCAGCATGGCTCCTGAGGTCCTCCAGTATGGCCACCTAGGATTACCGCTGGACTGCATGTCGATCTTGAAAGAAGCAAGAAGACCGCCCACGAGGCATTTGTATGCATGCAAGTGGAAGCGGTTTTATATGTGGTGTGTGCAAAACAATTGTAACCCAACCAAAGGACAGGAAGAGGTCATCTTTCCTTACCTGCTTTATCTGGCGAAAGCAGGATTGAATTTTCCTTCCATTAAGGGGCACCTAGCAGCTATAACTGCATATAGACGTTCACCTTCTCAACCTTCTTTCTTTCAGTTACAGGCTGTTAACGACTTTCTACATGGTTTAAAGAAGGTCTACCCTCCGGTTCGGCCTCCTTCCCCACCCTGGGAGCTAAACCTGGTGCTATCAAAATTGATGGGTCTTCTTTCGAACCCATACACAAAGCAACATTACAAGTAAGTATGGGCGAATTTTACGGATTCGCGGTCCGCGAAAATTGCAAAAAAAAAACCTTGCCGATTTGAACAAATATGTGACCACGTGTGTCTGTAACTTTGCCACTGCGCCGAAAGGCGCCGAGGTCCCTCGAGGGAGGCCTCCATCACAGTGGTGTAAAGGGCGGTAAGACGTTGCATACCCTAGTGTGTGTGGGGCAGGGCCAAACGGGTGGGGCTTCCATGCGAGTTCGCATGCCTCCTATAAAGGGTCAGAGACCGATCAGAGCAGCAGATGAGAAGAAAGCAGCCTCCTGGTCACAGGAAGTACACGGGGTTTGCGCTCGAGAAACTGGTGGATGCAAAGACCTCCATCAAGGATTACATCTAATTGTAGGTGGTAGATATGGGGAGGAAGCACACCTGCCTAGCCTAGACCATGCTCACTAGTTGTTTGGGCTGATTATAATGCGTGACTGAATTTGAGCTTACTTGTAACTATTCTCTGACCCTGCCTCTGGCACCCCGCTGTTTAGGGTCAGGACAGGGTCAGAGAATAGTTGCAAGTAAGCAACTTCGACTCTGGCAGCTTGCCGGCGCCCCCATTTGTAACTATTATCTGACCCTGCTTCGGGTACCTGGCTGTTTAGGGTCAGGACAGGGTCCGAGAATAGTTGCAACACATCCTGCCAGAATGTAAATCCTCACGCGAGCGGATTTTTCTGCAATTTCGCGAGATTCGCGAAATTGGCGAAATTCCGCAAGCGGAATTGAATTTGCGCCCATATTTATTTACAACATCTTTCTTGGGAGGCGGCTTTCTTGGTAGCGATCACGTCAGCTCGCAGAGTGAGCGAATTACAGGCTCTCCGCTCTAAGGAACCCTATACAGTTTTCCATCTTAATAGGGTTGTGTTCAGCAGAAACCCCTCTTTCCTCCCTAAGGTGTTGTCAGATTTTCCCAACCACTCCACTCCAGCTGAGAGGGCTTTACACTCTCTGGACCTGAAAAGGGTTTTAAAATTCTATCTGGATAGGTCCAGGTTCATGAGAAAATCTGAGCAACTATTTGTTAACTATGGGTCGGTCAGAACTGGTTTTGCAGCTTCAAAGCGGTCCATCTCCAGATGGATAGTTTCATGTATCAAACTTGCCTATCAATTAGCGCGGAGGCCCCTTGGGTTTACTCCCAAAGCGCATTCTACCAGAGGAAAAGCTGCTACGACTGCTTTTCTCCATAACGTGCCCATGTCTGAAATCTGTAAGGGGGCCGTCCATTCCGTCCATTCATTTACAAGGCACTACTGGCTAGTTGCAGACACCAGAACAGACACCCAAGTAGGCCAGGCCTCCTTGAGGAATCTGTTCAACAGCTGATTGTGGCTGTTCTTATATGTTGGATCATTTTACTCTCATTTGCCTGCAGGTGATTGATGGGCTTGCTATTCTATTTATTGCTTATGACTATTGATGAGGATCCCCTGGAAGAGAAGGATAAGTTACTTACCTGTAATGCTAGTTCTCTTCCAGGGGTATCCTCATCAAAGTCATAAGCAGCCCACCCGCCTCCCCAGACAAATGAGATTTTTCTGAAGAGTTAAATTATATCTTTGTGCCCTGACTTTCAGGGTTATGCAAAGAACAACTGACCTAACTGTCACCCCTGAGACATGATGGGGAGAAGCCAGAGGTCAGGCTGCCTTAAAGGCACTGTGCCAGTTTTTGTTGAAAATGCTTTCATTTTCTATGCTGTTGGTTTACAATGCAGCCTGGAGGCTAACAAAGTCTACTTTATTTGCAGTTTGACTCTTTATGAGTGCTTTACTCATTAAAAAAACTGAGTTTAAGTAATACTTGCCCTCTTGTGTCTTTATGTGTGTAATTACATTGTTTAGCCTCCTATTGGGGGCTGCATTGGTATGAGAAAAAATGATATATGTTATGTGTAGAGCTGTATGTATATGATTTCCATATATAATTTTCATATTATTTCTTGGGTCCCAGCACATGGGTGGGAATATTCAGTGCTTATGTCTTTGATGAGGATACCCCTGGAAGAGAACTAGGATTACAGGTAAGTAATCGTTCTCTGCTTTCCCTCCGCCCACCACGAGTGCAGAACATTAAGGCGATGATCTGGATGTTTCAGCCTCCTTTCTGAATCATGGTGAGATCTGAGGCTTCTTGGACCAGTTGTCTCATGCATCCTGTTTGCCACTGCGCCAGATGGTATATGTGGGATCTGCAGTCTCTGTGGGCACAGCACCAAGGAAACCTTTTGCATGTCCTTGTTTCAGGGGAGCCAGCAAAAGATCTGCAGTGTTGGCTGCTAGACCACAGCTTGATTTGTGGCAAACACTTCTTTGTTCCCAACCCAGATCTGATGGTGGTGACTGAAGTGTCCCTGCTGGGTTGGTGAGGTCATCTGGTAGAGATGGAGATCATTGGACTCTGGTCTCCGGCGTAAACCTGACTCCACATAAATCTATCATTTTAGGTCATCCCCATAGTGTTGAAAGCCATCCTGCTGTTCATCAAGGAATGGCTGTGCAGGTTCCCACTGATAATTCCACCGCCATGTGGTGCTACAACAAGCAGGGCGGAGTGGGGCGCTGGGTCCTGTGCCAAAAGGCCCTCCGTGTCAGGAGTGGCTGGTGCATTATGGCATCTCCCTGACCGTGACCCACATGCCTGGGTAGACGATCTCAGCTCATGACTTGTGGTGGACCGCATATGGCGGTTGCATCCTGAGTCGACGCATGTTTTGGGAAAGCACTGGCTAGGTCATTTTGTCAAAGTCCAGAACCTGTAGGGTCAAAACGTCTAGGAGTGCTCTCTCTGGGAGACTCATTCAGGCTATTGTGGAGTACAAGACTCCTGCACACCTTTTAGCCACTGCCTTTCCTGCACAGAGTTCTGAAGAACATCCTGGAACGACCTGGCCTAACTCACCATTGTGGCTCCTGATTGGGCTATTTTTGACCCAAACATTGTGGCACCTTTTTACATTGGGCAATCCATCAACCTCCCAGCATTTTTTTGCCCCGCCTTACCCCTTGAAAGAGAAGAGAGACTTTATTGGTTAGCCTCTAAAATAGCCTTTAAGCTTTTGCATCAATCACACTAAACACCTTTCGGTGGACAATCAACTTATTCGGGCGGTTATCTGGGACAATGAAAAATAAGGCATTGCAAAAAAGGACTATGTCAAAATGGATAGTCCTCTGCATTAAAATCTGCTAAACGTTATCCATGAAGTAGCCTCCAGAAGGACTGCGGGCTCATTTCATGCAAGCCAAGGCTGATACCACAATGTTGGCACACGGAGGGCCTGTTCTTGACATCCCTTAGGCCTTGTTGGTGTCCATATATTCATTGACTAAGCGCTACTGCGTTGTTAGCCAGATCCAACAAAAAAGGGCATTTTGTCTGTTTGGTCCGGCAAGACTTTATTGGTCTGAGCTCGCTCCATAGACCCTCTACCTGCAGGGGGAACGGGAGGATAATACAGCATTTGTATTTATTTTAAAAGTGAGGAATCTGCGGTTTGAAGTATCCATCAGAAGAACAAGTTATGTACCTTGGGTAAAGCGGTTTCTGGTGGATATTCTATGTAATTAAACAATTCCTCATTGTCCTCTCACCTCCTTGTTCTGGGGAGTGGCCTCTTTTTACCATCTAAAAAGGTCAAAATTCAATTCAAGATCTGCCCCCGTTACAGAGAATTGTTTTGTGCGTCATATCCAAGGGCACAAAGAGGCAATCCAGATGCTAATGTGTGGCACTATATGTGTCTCTACTCTGTCATTTCTTGGTCGGAACAAAAAAACGCAGAGCTGTACACCACCCCCTAGCGCCATGCAGGAACATTGTTGTAAAATCTTTCAGATCCAGTCTGGCTTTTGAGGAATATTCGAAAGGTTAGGCGCCTTGGGTTAGATGGAGTATCCACCAGAAACTGTTTTACCAAATGAATGAATGAATAAATGAATGAAATGTGATTTATAACCGCGCAACTTAGCCCAGTGGGCGTCAAGGCGCCTAGCTCAATATCTAGCTGAGTCAACAAGGTGACGGGAACTTACTGGTAGGCTTTAATGAAGCACCAAGTTTTAAGGGCTTTCCTAAAAAGATCCAATGAGGGCTGAGATTTGATCTCCAACGGAAGTGTGTTCCATAATTGGGGTGCCAAGATGGAGAATGCTCTACTCCCCCATCTGACCTTCCTGAAACGGGGGACAACCAGTTGATTCAGCTCTAGAGAGCGAAGACATCTGCTAGGCACATAGCGGGTAAGCAGAGACCCAAGATCATCAGAAGGGCCTGCCATGAGGGCACTGTAAGTGAGGCAAAGGAGTTTGAAAGAAACCCTAGAAGGAATAGGGAGCCAATGAAGGCTCTTCCTTGCCATAGTAGCAGATGAAAGCCATGGAAGGGCCAACACAAATCGCGCAGCAGCATTCTGCACCACCTGCAAACGCTGCAGAAGGCACTTGTTGGCCCCAGCATAGAGTGAATTACAATAGTCAAGCCTGGAGCCAACAAGAGCCATCAAGATCTGCTAGCGTGCCTGGGGGGAAGATAATGAAGGATTCTTTTTAGGGTCCTAATAACTCCCCAACAGGTGGCAACTGTCCTATTTACCTGGAGCTCAATAGAGAGCGAGGTGTTGAAGATGACGCCGAGATTCCTGGCAGATTGGGCGGGAGTGGGGCAGGTGCCAAGAGATGAGGGCCACCACTCGCCCGACCACACGTCCTGGTCCTTACCAAAGACCAGGACCTCTGTTTTGTCGCCATTCAACTTTAGGGAGTTAAGGATCATCCACTCGGCAACAAGCTGCATGCAAGACCTAAAGTTGGACGCGGATGTACTCACAGAGTGGGCCAAGGACACCATAGTCTGAGTGTCGTCGGCGTACGACACCACCTCCATCCCCTGTGATCTTACTAATCTCGCGAGGGAGGCCACGTAGATATTAAACAGGGTCGGGCTCAAGGCCAACCCCTGTGGCACCCCACATTGCAACGATTTAGCAGGGGAGAGGAAATCTCCGAGCATCACTCGCTGTTCTCTCTGATGTAGGAAAGAGTTCAGGAGACTCAGAGCCGACCCTGTTACCCCTGCCTCCTTTAACCGAGATGTCAAAGTAGAGGGAGACAGGGTGTCAAATGCTGCCGTGAGGTCCAACAGCACAAACACAGTAGTTTGGCCAAGATCTACTTTTCGGCGAATGTTATCTACCACCTTGGTCAGAGCAGACTCAGTGCTGTGGAATTTCCTAAAGCCATGTTGGGAGCCATCCAAGAACCCAGAGGAGTCCAGGAAGATGGATAAATGAGAGTTCATGTGAGCTTCCAACATCTTTGCTGGAGCGGCAGAAGGGAAATTGGTCTGAAATTCTTAAGAAGACCAGGGTCCAAAGAGGGCTTTTTAAGGAGCGGTTTCACTATCACCTTCTTCCAAACCGTAGGAAATGTGACCTGTTCCATAGCCCCATTCATAAAGGTAAGTAACTTGTTCAGTGAGTAACGTGTAATGTATGGTCCTATATAACTATCTTGGAGTTCAGGTGACGCTTATAAACTACTCGGACTTCAGCCATGTGCTTTATAAATTTCATCATTGCCCCTCGATGGCAGTATAGGCCATATGGTACAGTTATGCACTATGTAATTTACTGAAAATGTATGTATATGATTTTGGAATAAATGCTGCAATAGTACATTTGGATGCTTGGTAAATAATGGCATAAACAGTTCTGATGCTGTATCTGTTAATATTGACTATCATCAAAATCTCTGAAAATGTTGTGGTGATTTTACTCTTAATTGTTAATAACTTGTGTTTTTCCACAGGACATTCCAGAAGCTCCTGAAAGGCTGATGACAGATGCTATCAATGAACCTATCCTGCTGTGTCGATTCCCTGCAGAGATTAAGTCTTTCTACATGCAGAGATGTCCTGAAGATCGACGCCTCACTGAATCGGTCAGTTTATGTTGCACAAATATTTAACTCTAAGCTATGCTTTGAGTTGGTGCAGTATTGTAAGAAAACGAAGCACATTCATTTGTATTACTTTTTTGCTCATTTTAATTTCAGTAATATCTTATTAAGAACAACAGCTAGACGAAAGGGTATATATAAAGGGTACAAGCGCCTTGAGACCTTTTTGGTGATTCGTACACTATATAAGAACCTATGACTATGACTATGACTATGACTAAGACTAATACTAATATTAAAAAAATTGAATTCTTTCAAATCTCACCCTACCCCAACGGTTCATTGTGCCAAAGTATATTTTTAGTTCTATATTTTAGTTTTTCTGGGAAACAGGAACACATCATTTAGGATGATAGTCAAATGACCAGATTACAGTGCTAACAAACTAGACCTATAGTCGGTGAAATCTGAATTTGCTGCATGAGTAAATTAGACTAACTTACAGTTAATGATCTATTGTGTGATTGCTGGGTTCAAAGTTTCGGTGTAGTGCAAGCTGTTCTACTTAGAGAATCTGCTTGGAGAAACTGCAGATTTTGTATGCTGTTTGTTCACCAGCAGTAGCTCAATTCTGTACTGCCTACCACCTAGCAAACATATGCACAAACCATTTTATCACCCCAAGCGACCGCATCAAATACAACCCCTACACTCCATTCACATGGACCATCCACTTCCAAATCAACACACCTCAGGTCAACACCCCTGCTATGTTCAGCATTTCAAGTCGCAGCTGGGGCAAAATCACAGACTGGCTCAGCGCCCTCAGCACAACAAGGACATCAAGAACTGCATGGACTCCCTCACTGCCATCAAACCCAGCAAGCATAGTAGATCAAACAAGCAGCCCAGCTGGTACACAGAAGACATCAGGGGCATCAAACACCCTTTAAAGATCTAAAAAGGAAATTGAGAGCCACCACAACACCACCGACAGAACTACCTACAAGGCTCAACTTGGACTCTATCACCAGCAGATAAGAGACAACAAGAAGAAAGTACTGGCGGACGTCATTGAAGGAAGCTCAAAAGCTCCTTTGAGATCTTCTCGATTGTCAAAGATTTCACCTCCCCCTAAGCCGCTATCAACATTGCTGCTTCCCAACAACTCTGCAACAACTTATCCAACTTCTACAGCAAATACGCCAACATCTAAACCAACTTCGCACACCAACCCAACCCAACCACAGAGAACACATTGCTACCCTACCCATCCTCAACCAAGATAGTCACCTGACTGAATGGACAACCCTCACTAGAAATTATACAGCGGCAATCATGTAGACATCCATTCAGGGGCCCCAATGTGCCCATGCCCTCACCACATCTAGAGCCTGGGAACATCACTGATCAGCACCACCCTGACCCACATCACATCAAGTCCGCCACTTTCCCGGTTGAATGGAAACTTGCAGAAATCAATGTCCTCCTCAAGAAGCCCACAGCCAACCCAAATCAACTGAGTAACTTCCAAACCAGCTCCCTGCTCCCCTATTCAGCCAAAGTGATTGAAAAGGCCATCGACAAGTAAATCACAACCCACCTGGAAGTTTACCGTCTTCTAGACAACATTCAGTCAGGATTCAGAAAGAACAACAGCACCAAGGCAGCACTAATTGCTGCCACTGACAACATTCTAACCATCCTAGACCGAGGAGAAACAGCAGCCCTTTGCCTGCACGACCTCTCCGCAGCCTTCAACACGGTCTCCCACAACACCCTCATCAGAAGAGTCCACGAGGTTGGCCTACAAGGATCCTCTCTCAAACGGATCTGTTTCTTGTTCATAGGAAGAACCCAAGGGTCAGGCTGTCATCCTTCAGATCAAGGACCAAGAAACTGATATACAGAGTCCCACAGGGATCATCCCTCAGTGCCTCCCTTTTTAACATATACATTTCACCTCTTGCCAACATCATCTGATCACAAGACATAACAGTTCTCTCCTATGACACCCTACTCCTCTCTCTGACGGACAAGACATCCACCACTAGAACTAACTTCACCAACTGCATGACCATAGTAGCAGACTGGATGCGAACAAGCTTACATAAGCTCTACTCTGACAAGACGCAAGTACTGGTCTTAGCCAACAAAACCTCCCCATGGGGCTCCACCTGGTGGCCGTCGGAGCTAGGACCAACACCTACAGACCATGCAAGAAATCTAGGTATCATCTTAGACAACAAGCTCAACTTGATGGCTCAAGTCCAGGCAGTGTGCTCCTCCTGCTTCCACATTCTATGCATTCTGCGAATGATCCTTAAATGGTTGTCTTCGAGCACCAGATGGACCGCTACTCAAGCACTCACCAGCAAACTAGACTACAGCAACACTCAATATGGATTCCAAAAGAACCACAGCACTGAAACAGCACTAATCGCGCCCACTGATGACCTTCAAATCATCCTGGACCGAGGAAAAACAGCAGCCCCATCCTACTTGATCTGTCCAAGGCCTTCAACACTGTCTCCCACAACACCCTCATCAGAAGCCTTTACAAGATTGGCCTACAACGATCCGCTTTCAAATGGATCTGTTCCTTCCTAACAATAAGAACCCAAAGGGTCAGGCTGTCACCCTTCACATCAGAGACCAAGAGGGATTTTCCCTTAGCCCTGCTCTTTTCAACATGTACACGAAAACTCTCGCCAACATCATCTGATCACAAGACATCATAGTCCTCTCCTACACTGATGATACCTAACTCACCCTCTCCCTGATGGACAAGACTGCCACCACCAGCACCATCTTAACAGGTTGGATGCAAACCAACTGATTGCAGCTCAACTTCGACAAGACAGAAGTATTGGTATTTGACAACAAGACCTCCCCTGGTTGCCTACACCCACAGACAGATAATCGTAGACGCCAAGCTCAACATGACGGTTCAAGTTCAGGCAGTGTGCACCTCCTGCGTCTACTAGAAGGACCATCACGCAATCACTCCTCACCAGCAGATGGACTGTGGCTACACTATATGCTGAATCTCCGAACAACTCCTACTCAGACTCCAGACCATCCAGAATACTGCTGCAAAACTCACCCTCAACCTCCCACTGCACATCTACATCACATCGCACCTCAAGAAGATTCACTGGCTCCCCATTCACAAGCACAGCCAATTCAGCCTTCTCACACACATACAAAGCTACACACAATACAGAACCAGAATACGTGAACAGCTGCATACACTTTCACCAACACACCAGACACCTGCCTCACTCTCTCACACACTCCGCAAAAACAAACCTCGATCATTCACCTACATCCGACCCAAGACATGGAACAGCCTCCCTTAACACATCTGAGTCCCCTTCTCACATTTTGAGTTCCGCGAGAAGTTGAAGACCTGGCTCTTTGTATAAGCACCATCGTGACCACACACCTCTATACCCTTACCCAAGTGCCTGGATGCCCTCTTGAGCAATACAAATTAACATACCATAGCCTAATTAAGTATCCTTTTTCAGATCATATTTTGCAACACGCACCTATTCTAGACTCGCATGCTGTGCATTATTCCACAATCTAGTTTTATCTTTGGGTCTCAACTATGGATGGAGCTGATATTCTCTTTTCCATTGATTGTAATGCCATAAAAACCCAGCACATGACCACATCTTCAGATTATTTTTTATGCCAGTGGGTTTAAATGCTAGTCGGCAAGATAACAAACAGTCTTTATTTTGTGGCCAGGAACAAGGCAACAATGCTGAAGAGCATCAGCGAAAACACCTGCAGTAAAAAAAGATGCCAAGGATAGTTGCATTGAAAAATGTCGTTTTTTCCAAGGTCTTTTACCAGGCCAGAGAATGAATGCTCTGGTGGTGAAAGATTCCTTGGGTCCATTTGAGACCATTTCTTTAGAACTCAACCATGGGAACACACAATTTAATTTATATCAATAGAAAGGAAGGATATGATCATTACACTATGATGTGATGAGTATGCATCATTTGGTGACTAAAAGATCATATGTTAGAGGATTGTTACTGTTTAAATGTTTCCCTTTATGCAGGGTCACCCCAGTTTATTTGCCTTTTTGTTGGACCATATTTGAACTTTATTTTTGCTAGCTGTAGAACTCTGCACTTCACCCCTGCTAACCAGTGTTAAAGTTCTTGTGCCTCTCCCTCAAACATGTTAAAATTGGTATAATCCTAATTGACATGTTTACCTTGCCCATAAGTTTCTAGTATATGGTACCAATATGTACCCAGGGCATATTCTATGTCTAGACATCCCGCGTAAAGAACACATCTTTGGTCACCTGAAAAACCTCCACTGGCTCCCCGTAAATAAGAGGATTACTTTCCGCCTCCTAACCCACGCACTGAAAGCACTTTACGAACTTGGGCCCGAATGCCTCAACACACGATTGTCCTTCTACACCCCCTCCCGTCAGCTGCGATTCTCCAACCAAGCCCTTGCCACGGTACCTCGCATCAACAAAACCACCATGGGAGGTAGATCCTTCTCCTACCTGGCAGCTAAAACCTGGAACACACTTCCCACTCACCTTCGCCCTACTCAGAACCACCTAGCATTCAGAAAGCAACTTAAAACTTGGATATTCGACATGTAATTCCCCACCCTCCCTCTAGCCCCTTGAGACCCTATGGGTATGTAGCGCGCTATATAAATTTCTTGACTTGACTTGACTTGACAAGTTGACTGCAGCACCCAATGTGTCTCCCACTACAGTGACAATGTAAACATGACTGCAGGCCTGCCACATGCAGACGATTTTACCTTCAATTTCGACTTGTAAAAATATTGATAGGCCTAAAACATTCCTTTAAATATTTATAAGTAACCCCTAAGTAGAACTTATTGCCTTTAAAAGCAGAGAGCCTTGTAATTAAAAGTAGGACATGGAAATGTTTAATGTTAAACATGTCCTTATAGTGAAAATGCCCTCAAAGCTATTTTCAATGTAGCAGGTGTTGGTATTCAATAGGAGACATGTGATGCAATATTAAATTCTTAACCTATTTCTTGTGAGTGGGACTAAGTAGAAAAATAACTGAACAACTATTTTTAATAGTTGTCAAAAATGCAATTTAGTGGTGAAGTCGGATTTATTGAAAATATTACCGACAGGTAACTTTAAAAAGCTACCTTTGCCCTGCCAGAAGACCCTCAAAACTAAATTTGTTCTCCAACATCAGCCAGCCAGTAATTCGCATTTAAATAAGTGTGAATAAGTTGAACGTGCTGCCAGGAGCAAAGTAATAGCCTTACCTGAATGGGCAGCGATCACCTACTCTGAGCCAGACAAAATAGAGCTAATTAAAATATTACTCTAGATCTACTGACCCTTTAATCACTTCTTGTAGGGTGAATTAAACCACTTTGTAATTAATGTACAAAATATGGATCTAGAAGAAGTTGATGCTGCATAAGAAACTTGTCAATTACCTCTAACAAAGGTTTTCCAGCTCAAGTGTCTTCTACATTTGTGTGACCCTTCCTCTCTCTCAAAAATGTTCAATAACTGATTAAGAAATGCCAAAATACAATTACAGTCTAATTATTGTTACTTTAAGTAGTTAAGAAATTGCATCTCTACAGTACGTATTGAAAACCAATTGAGCATTGATTTCTGGAGATATTTTCCTAATCCGGTCAAGAGATGGCATGTGCATAAAAGACCAAATGATGCAACATTAAAATGTAGAACAATTACAATCATTCAATATTTCTACAGTAACAAACAAAAACAATTATCATTTAAAATTATGCTGCAGTGGATAATTTAAAGTATAGAATGACAGATTTAGAAAAACTTTGATTCGATACAGCAACAATCCTGTTTGGTGTTACCTTGAAAAGTAAAGATATGCAGTCTCAGCAGTTCATATTAAGTAATAATTAAACATAGTTCTTAAAAAATATTTACGTGTGTGCGCGTGTGTCCCTTCGCTCCCTCAACAATAGTAATAAATAGCATATTCTACTCAGCACCCCGCATATATAGTTTATTCTATGGCATTTTTTCATGTGTACTTGTTTTAACTTGAGATACTGAAAAACCAGATTGCAAGGAGGTAAATTTGTGCAGCAAAGTAAAATCACAATTACGAAGCATTGTGACTATGTTTAAAGTGATTTCTACATGCAACCTCTGAGACAGTAAAAATGCTTTTCTCATGTCAATTTTGCTGTCCTGTGGTGAAAAACTGGAATTTGAACTTTACGCTGTAGTAATAAATGTGTGAATGCATGTTTATTGGTACAGTTGCTCCTAATAACGTATTATTGGGGCACATTTATTTTCATTTTTTAACGTTCAGGATTCATTTTGAAAATTGCATTTTTACGATAAATCTAATCTATTATAGACTAATAAGGAAAAAAAATAGATCCATTAAGGAAAAAATAAATAAATCCAATAAATACAGATCAATTTAGCCATTCCATCATTAGAGTGTGGACTGCTTAACAGAGGTCAAGAGAGAAAAAAACAGTTGGAGTTGGAGTCCTACCTGTATTTCAATACTTTGGACAAAATTGCTATCTAGAGTTGGTAAGGGTGAGTTCTCTTGTGCATCACACTTCATGTACGCCAGTGGGCTGTAGAACCTCAAACCACCTAGTGCAAAGCAGATAAATCTCAAGACTGTTGGGCCTCTCAATGATAAGCCAGGTGTTGCCTCTCAAAAGTGCTCTCCACCACTACTCTCCCATCTACCACTCTTATGGCAGTCTGTAGATTCAGAGATTTCAGGCAGAGATTTTTCTGTACTGAGTAGATTGTGGGGGGAATAGGTTTGTAGTCCAGGTGCTTTGTAGTAGGGACAACCATGCAGGACTTCGGATTTCAGTTTGCTTCTGTCACTGTATTGCTTTAAGTGGTTATATTACCTAGAATTCTATAAGCAGAAAAACTGACTTTCATATCTGTGTATGCCAGTTTGGGCCCACACTACAAATGTAATTGAAGTACTAGAGCACCTGCTGCAGTACCATTCCATTGGAGTACTTCACATTTGTTTGATTGTGTAATAATAATTGGTTGTATATAGTTTTTGTGCTGCAGTTTGTCATGTGTCTATGGTTACTTTGTGTATTTTCCTTTGGAGGTTCAAAGATTTAGTTCATGCTGCTGGGATTCGAACCTGTGATTTGTTGGACGTGCAGTCAGTCTGCAGTAATTACTTAACTTTCTGAGCCATACAGACGTTTAACCAGTTTGGTTGACTGATGTTACCAATCTAGTGAAGGGCCACCATTGGACTTCCTTTCAGGAGGTAACCTCTTTGTGAAGAGGTAACGGTATCTCCATTCTTCCAGTTGATCTCTGGACGTGAATACTTCGTTCCCAAGAAGTTGACCTATAGCCTCTGTACCTCTTTTGCGTAAGATATATGTTTCATTGCCTTGTAGATGATGATATATCATGTATTGTTGATGCTGCGTGTTTGCTGGCACTTTTGGGTTCATGTAAACTTTGTGTGTGATATCTGTAGAATTACCAATTCCAATTGTTTTAAATAGGTTTTTTAAACCCAATACCCTCCTGACTAATTTGGTGGTTGGCTTGAATGTGGTCTGTAGTGCATTGGCCTTCACTTGATAACAGGTTTGTTTGTGGCAGTAACATCGAGTCAGATGATTACTTATCTGCAGGCTGTACCAACTAATTAGCTTTTTAATATCTTTATTAAATATAAGCATTTTTTTCTGATACATTGCTTCTTTCTGCTAAAAGTAGTCATGCATGTTAATGTGATTTAAGAGATTTGTCTCCAATTGTTGAAGGTGTTCCGGTCAGATGCCTCAAAGGATATTCCTTTAGGATGGTCTGTTAGTTGAGCTTGTTCCACATCAAGAACTTTTCATTATGTAAGACACCAATTGTGGGATTTAAATTTAGAGGCAACTAAGGATTGTATTGCCTATTGAATCATCTATGGTATCAAATAACGATGTATTCTAAGGTATCCCTACACTATCTCCGGCTCTAGATTTCAAACCACGCCTCTAGCAGAGATGCTGTCTTGCCGTGTAGCTTGGAGCATTATAAGTGCTCCACATTGGTACTTACCAGTTAATCCTGAATACTACTCTTTTTATGGAATTCTTTTGATGCCACAGCCGCGACGGAAGTATAACCGGCGGAGAGGAATCTTGACACTCTAGCCATCTGTCCAATAGCCCTGAAGAAGTCTTGGGTTACACCCTGACGAAATACGTGTTGGCTGGGCACCTGAAAAACAATAAATCAAACGGAAAGAAAACGCCATTTGGATCATACTTATTTTGACTGTGATGCTTTGGAAATACTTACAGTATGAATACTGTCATTGCAAATTACGTGTGCACAGTTCATCTGTATTACTATCATAAGAGTCACTGCTCCTGTTTTTCAGGCCAGGATAGCATTGCTCACCAGTAGTCACATCTCTATTCATGTATTTGTCAAAGTGTCTCCCTCAGCTATTCCACATACCTATACTATGTACTGTGTTTTGGATATTAGTTCCTGCCCCCCTCCCCCCGGGTAAGCCACACCTTAAGATAATATTAGCCTTTTCACATGCTTAGGTCAGAACCTATCTAATGCAGTATTCCTTCTATGCACATTTGCCTAATCAAAGACCACCTAAAATTCAGGAAAAAGCTTGAAACTCACTTGATATATATATATCCATCTATCTATCTATATATATCTAGATATCTATATCTATCTATCTATCTATCTCTATATATCTCATATATATATATATATATATATATATATATATATATATATATATATATATATATATATATATAAAGAACACTCCTCCACAAGAAAGAGAAGAGGCCCGGTGGGGAAACAAAGAAGGACTTTATTCGTAGCATAGGTTATGGCGAATGCGTTTCGGCATCTTGCCTTTCTCAGCGCTTGGGGTGCTAACAAGATGCAGGCGCTCACTTCCGGATTTAAATATCCCACCCCATCTATATACATATACACACACACCAAGAGATTCTGGTCTGCACAGGCACCATTTGTTTCACATACCTTCAGTACTAAAATGTTAAGATGCTTTGCTGCTGCTCAATACTACAAATCTAGAACATTTACCACTGTGTAATAATTGATACTGCAATATACGCAATAGGAAAGGTCAGTATGTTGCTGTGTGAAAATAAAATGATCCATCCATTCAACCATTGTTCAACGAATCAGTATTTTTGGCATTGAAATATCTTCTTTTCTTACTTTGGTAGGTGGATGTTCTAATGCCCAATGTTGGAGAAATTGTAGGTGGATCGATGCGTATCTATGAAAGTGATGAGCTATTAGAGGGATACAAGAGAGAAGGGATTGACCCCACTCCTTACTACTGGTATACAGATCAGGTAAGGGAAATTTTATTAATTAATAATTGACATTTAACTCTTAAGTAGCTGTATGCTTTACAGCAGAAATAACAGTCTGATCATTGCAGGCCTCCAGCTGTAAGATTTATCAATACTGTATAAGAGTAAAAAGCAGCACTCCTATTTTCACAGTTTAACTGCGTTTGATCTTTTTTTGCCCATAGTACAGAAATGCACCTGTTAACGAAGTGCCTGGTTCACAGAAAAACGTTTTGAAAGTTTCAAAGCTATATATCTTAGGGTTTCTAACTCTGGATTACGCAGAAACCTCCATATGTACCCAAGAAATCACTGTCATTAGTTTCCCTATGTGCTTGTTTTCCTCTCTTCTCCCACATCATGGCTATTGTGTGCACAGTGGACTAAGCGCAGACAAAAGAGTGTTGGATCTATGCAGTACCACATGCAACTTCATTTCTGTGTTTTTTTTCTTCCAACCTGGAAAATATTTTTCCCAGTGGTAAAACATTTCTCTGGTGGCTGTTTCTAAGTGTAGATTTCTCACCTTGTGAATATCCAGGTGCCAGACTGGGTCCAGAGTTTTCTTCAGCAACTCCCTTGCGCGTTAGTAGGTGGCGTTGTGTGACTCCTTATTGGATCCTTCCCAACCCAGATGTGACAAAAAAGCCTCTACAAAGCCACCACCTCTGCGAGCTGACATTAGTTGTTTTCCTTACATGCCCACCGGCCTGGATCCCGGCAGGAATGAAAGACGTAATTTTAGAAATTTTTGCGAGTGTGCAAGTGCCTTCTCCTACCAAAAATGCATGGCTCCAACCTTGTAAGGATTGTCACAAAAATTGTCAGTGACTGAACCTCATGAGGTCTGTCTGACGTTTAGGCTTGTCACATGACTTTCGCAACGTGTGACAAACTCGCTCAGATGAAGCTGAAGGTTGTTCGGGACTGTGAAGCCAAGCTCTACGTCGCCAAACTTCGCAGAAAAGGAACCTAGAGCCTAATCCCACTTTTAAGTTGAGAGTGTATACTTGTTCTCGTTCCTGAGGCCGATTCTACGAGCACTCTCATCCGAAGCAATTAGCTAAGACAAAAAAGAAGCATCGTAAGAGGATAAGGTATGTCCCCTTCATTCCGCCACTCCTACAATGAGAAGTTGATTGGTGCCCAAGATACCTCCCAGTCACAGTATCTGCCTCTGACCTTGGAGCCGATCCCGGCTTTGGTCCCAATCCAAACAGAGTCCCTGGGTCCATTGGTGATGCCTCAGCAGATCCAGGCGTCCACGAAGACAATGCTGGCGTGAAAGGGCGTGACTTCCTATGTCAGAAAGGCTGCTTTTGTCCGGAGGGCCAGTTTGTCTAGGAACAACAACGTGTATGGTGGCCACAGGTGATGCCTGCAGTTCCCTCACCCTCTTGGCCGATGTTATGGTGATGAGGTAAACTGTCTTGATGGTAACAGGCAAAAGACAACTCTGCATGGCCTCTAAAGGAGTGCACACGAGTTAGGTGAGAACCAAATTAAGGTCCCACTGCAGTATCCAAAATGGTGTTTGTATTGGAAATGGTGTTGGTGTGAGCAGGTGGGTCAAAACCTTCTAAAAATGCATAACAGATGACTTGAAGAGAAGGTTGATCTAGTAAACGTAAAAAGGCCAAGGATATGGTAAATAACCTTTAGTCACAGCAAGAACAGTGAAAGATAAAACATAGGAATGTCACATAAACTTGCTTGCAGGGGGAACCTGATGGTAGGGGATACCAGTCGACCTTCTCAAGTCATCCTTCTTTTTTGGTAGCTGGACATCTGACTGTTAAAATAACACCAACCACTTCAGGAGGAAGAATAAAGGCCATCTACTATCACTGCTCATTCGCCATGAATAGAAGAGTAGGTTGTGCAAGCTTAGGTGCAAGACCTGGCCCTGCTGCTGTGAAAGGAGGTTTTCCCCAGGGGGCAGTCTGTTCAGAGGATAACTGCTTATGGTCAGAATTTCTGGGTGCCTTACTCAGTCTTTTCTGATCTTTTTCAGTACTCTGGACAGGAGACAGAGGGACGTACAGAAGTTCCTGAGTCCCAGTGTAGACGAAACAGGCGTCTCCTAAAGAGAACTACTTTGGTAACTCCAGTGCGCCAAAACATTGATACTGCCTGTTCTCTGTGGTACAAAAGGGGGTGGTGATGGACGGAGCATCTGAATCAATCAAACACTCACACCCAGTCAAAAGATCTGGGTTTAATCCATCACCGTTCTTTAGCCCACTCTGCCACCCCAGTTCAGACATGGCTATATGCAAATCAGTCTGACCCTGTGCCTCATGGGAACGGTCCAGCCCGAACTGCCAAGCCATGTCTTCCCTTGACCGGAAACAAGCTTCCGAGGACCGGTTTCTGGCATTCCAGCCATCTTCAGCCCGGCTTGCTTGAATCCAGTGGCAAAGTGAGCAAGGGACTCACGTCTGAGCATACCCTGCCACACTTATGGCGGCCAAAAGCGGTACAAAAGGGGGTGGTGATGGACGGAGCATCTGAATCAATCAAACACTCACAGACAGTCAAAAGATCTGGGTTTAATCCATCACCGTTCTTTAGCCCACTCTGCCACCTCCGTCCATCACTACCCCCCTTTTGTACCGGTGTTCTCTGTGGTGGCAAATCGAGCCTGAGTTCTCCCCATTGCTCGAAGACCTGCTGTGCCACCTCAGAGTGTAACTGCCATTCATGATTCGCTAGGCCACGGCGAGTGAATTTGTCTGCCCTGGTGTTCAAAGATCCTTCTAGGTGCTGTGCAATCAGAGAGACGTCCTGAATGTTCAGTCTGTTCCAAAGAATTTTACCCTACTGTTACTGGTCCCATGGCCCACACTGCACTTTTATTTGTAGTACCAAATGGCAGTTGTGTTGTCTGTGAGCGCCAGTGTCCATTCATGTTTATGTTAATGGATTTGTAGAGCACATGGCTGCCCATGGGCTTCCCATCGCTGGGATAAACATGACATTCAGAGAGCCAGTAAACTTCCAAGAGCGGGGAGGTTTAAGGAAAAAGCCATGTTTTAAGTTTTTTCCTGAATGCCAGTTTGTTGGTTATCATCCACACATCTCTGGGCAGGGAGTTCCATATTTTGGGGGCCAGATGCGTAAAGGATCTACCTCCCCATCTGGCTTTTTTTTATTCTTTTTTCTCCTTGATAGTTGGAAGGAACACCTTCACTGCGAAGCAAATCGCTTGCAACTCCAGCAAGTTGGTGTGGAGTCTAGCTTCTGCCAGAGACCAGAGTCCTTTAATCTTCATCTCTCCTAGATTACCTCCCCATGCCAGCAATGATGCATCTGTCACAACAGTTATTGTTGTGGTTGAAGAGCCACCACAACAAGTATATCTCTGTCCCATTCGACACCTATATAGAGTCAGACAATTTGTCTTTTTGGTGAGCCCACTGAGACTGCAGATCCCACTACATAGCCCGCATATGCCACCTGGTCAAGAGGCCAAGAAGCCTTGGAGCAGATATCACTGAGACCCCAGCTGCAGACCGAAACTTTGGGATCATAGCCCGAATGTTCTGGACTTATTGAGGCGAAGGATTGGCTTAGAAAAGCACTATATCCAGGATGGCTCTGATAATGGGTACCCGCTGTGAAGGGGTCAGGTGTGACTTTGGCATGTGGATAGAAAAATTCAATGATATCAACAGGTTGTCTCTCGTCTGGAGAGGGTTTTTGACTGGTTTTTAAAAAATATATATTTTTATTGCGAAACCATAAAAGGCACAGGTTCTCATAGCCTTTCAGGCCAATCAAAGGCAATATTATCTACATGCAATGTTCAGGATAATACACAGCCATATAGGCCCACATCCCGGAGACTGGGCGGCGTAGAATCAGAGCATGTATCAAGTAAACTTAGCCGTACATTAAGAATACGTATGTTCGAGGCATGTGGGCTGCTGAATTCATATCTGTGCATAGATCGCCGCCTAGTGTTGGGTCCGGATGATCGCACATTGTTGTCCTGGAAGAGTCTTCGAAGTATCACGAGATAGGTGGCTCCTCCCCTGGACTACAGTGCGCATGGGCATCAACTCCATCCTCAGATTGTTTTTTTCCGCCATTGGGTTCGGATGTATATTGGTTCCTTCTAGTCGGAATCAATAAAAAACTTTTCTTAAGACCAAAAGGTCTTTAGTACACGTCGGTATTGTCTTGCGTTGGGTGCCTAACTCTTCCAGCTCGGTTCCGAGCCGGATTCCTTCACCCGCGTGCTTTCGACGCGGAGGGCCCAGTCGACGCCTCAGACCCTATCGACTGTTTATCATGGAACGAAGTGCGTTCAAAAGATATCCCGACTGCAACTCGAAGTATCCCCACATCAACGTCCACCCAGTGTGCAACAAGTGTCTGTCGCCGGACCACGATGAAGCCAGTTGCATGGCTTGTTCCCGCTTCAGGTCCAAGAAGACGCTTAAGCATCGACGCGCTGCGCGCCAGGAGGCCCGGCACACTGCACCGGCGCCTACGGACATTTTTTTCGATGCCGGGGATGTCGAGAAAGAAGTTGCCGGGGACCTCGGTGACAACCTGTCGAATCCCGCGTCGGACGTCGACTACGATGCGGACGCAGAAATGTTCGAAGCTGAAGAAGTCGTCGACGAGGTAGGGGACGACGACTTTGGGGCCATGGAGGATAGCTCGGACGAAGAGCGACCTCTCTCGGACACTGGTTTCGTACCAATTCATAAGGCTCAGGTCGAGGGATCGCCACTAGGCCTTACCCAAGATCTTACCATGGGTTCTACGGCCCCGCCTTCGGGCTCGGCCACGGACATTGCTATTGAGCCGCACCCTGGTAAATCAAAACCGAAAGCGAAACCTACGGTCTCGACACAAGATACAGCGCAGGTGCCCGCCTCGAAACCGAAAGTGCGTATCACTCTGGTCGGATCCAAGGCCTCGGAGCCCTCGGAGCCGAAAAAGCAAAAGGGTGTTGTCGAGCCGAAGGCTCAAGTCAAGGGCGTCAAGACGAAGTATGCCGCGCCGAAGACTAAAGTCAAGGTGGTCGAGCCGATTAAGTCGGCGCCAAAGGCGGTCGACACCAACAAAGGACTCGGTGACCCGAAGAAAGGACTCGAGAGTCCGCGTCAACAGGACAAGGCCAAAAGCGGCGCACCCCGAGAGTCCACTACTGGTGGGGCCTCGGAGGATCACGTCGACTCGGCGCGCCCGTCCGCCCCGTTCACCAAGAAGGTGACGGGACTCCCTACAGCGCATCAGGGAGAAGGCCTCGACGGTCGGACCAACAGATCCTGCACCTCCGAAGCCAGTCGAGAAACCTCACAAGGCGTCGACGCCCATTCACTTTACGTTGCCGCCGAAGGTGGCGCCAAAGGCTTTCACCCCTAAAGCGGTCGCCAGCGTCCCCGAGAAGGTGTCCTCGGTGCCGAAGTCGTCTACGGGGGTGTCCACCCTGAAGCATCGACAATCTTCGGTGGACGAACAACATGAACATTTTATTGATGCCGAAACGGGCAGACTTTCCCACCACAAGCGAAAATTGCCCCAGAACAACCAATGGAGGCCTACAAGATTCCCCTAATGAAAAAGAAGGACTCTGCTTCCACTCCTGTCCTGGTGGAACCAATTTCTCCACAGACTCGAGATGTCTCGCCCACTTACTCTGATGTGGACGCTGGGGAGGGCGATGATGAGGATGAGTACAGCTATCCTGTCTATACAGACCCTGATGATACCAATGAACCCTGGGCCGCTGGTGCTGACCCAGGTGACCCTCATTCTGGACAAGACACTCAACTCTACTCTGTGAAGACGTCTCCTACAGAGGACTCTGCAGCATTCAATGCCCTCATTGAACGGGCGGCTAAAAATCACAATGTCCAGCTCCATGCTGACCCTATTGACGTCAATTTCCTTTTTGATACCTTTTCAGTCTTGGAAAGGACTGTCAAAACTCTACCTATGTTAAAAGGTGTCTTAAAACATGCTGGAGAGATCTTTAAAGAGCCTACCAGAGCAAGGGTGATAAACCCTAGGATTGAGAAAAAGTATAAACCAGCGCCTACGGATCCTACCTATATTAAAGGACAGTTGCCTCTGGACTCTCTTGTCGTCTCGAATGCCCGGAAGAGGGCTAATTCTCAGACAACGGGTGATGCTCCTCCCCCAGACAAGGAATCTAAGGTCTTTGAGGCATCAGGGAAAAGGGTGGCAGCACAAGCTGCCAATATCTGGCGCATTTCCAATACACAAGCGCTTCTAGCGAGGTTTGACAGGGCACACTATGACACACTGGAGACCCTGTTGCAACACTTGCCAGATGAATACAAGGAGGCAGCTGAGATGCTTATTCAAGAGGGGAAGCTGATCTCTAATGCTTCGAAGTGTGCACTGGACGCGACTGACACCGCAGCCAGAGTGGTCAACACTAGTGTTATGCTGAGACGACATGCCTGGCTGAGAATCTCCGGATTTAAGCCGGAGATACAGACCACCATCTTTAATCAAACAGTGAATCCAGATCACCTGTTTGGCCCAGAGGTTGACACCACCTTAGAAAAGATTAAGAAGGACACATAAACTGCTAAGTCCATGGGTGCCTTACAGTCCCAGCAGTTCAGGGGTGGTCTTTTCGTCGCTCAAGCACTAGAGGCGTTTCCAGAGGCCAGCTCTCCCAAACAACGCAATACTACAAAGGCAACACACAGTCCACATACACCAACAAAGTCGAGGTGGATATCGTGGAAACAGCGCCAAGGGCAGGGGTCGTGGAAACAACAACTCCAGATCCTCTGCCACCAGCAAACAGTGACGCCTTGTCACTGCCCCCCGACCACACAACACCGGTCGGGGGGAGACTTCAGCAGTTCCTGCCGGTCTGGAGAACCATCACCACAGACAGGTGGGTCAGACAACTTGTACAGTACGGTTATTGCCTGGAGTTAACATCCACTCCACCCAACATACCCCCAAGACACCGTCCTATGTCCGCCGAGCATTTGCACTTATTGCAGCAGGAGGTCCTCGTCATGCTGCAAAAAGGGGCAATAGAGCTCGTGCCTGTTCAGGAAAGAGGCACAGGAGTTTACTCCCTGTACTTCTTGATACCAAAAAAGGACGGGTCCCTCAGACCCATACTGGACCTCAGACCCCTCAACCAGTACATCCTATCGGAACACTTCCATATGCTGACCCTGCAGCAGGTGCTCCCGTTGCTCAGTCAGGGGGATTTTCTTGCAACTTTAGACCTAAAGGCTGCGTATTTTCACATTCCGCTGCACCAGTCACACAAAAAAATACCTCAGGTTCACCATCCAAAACCAGCACTACCAGTTCAAGGTTTTGCCTTTCAGAGTCACCACGGCACCCAGGGTATTTACGAAGTTCCTGGCAACAGTGGCGGCGCATCTAAGGAGACAGAACATTCACGTCTACCCTTATCTGGACGACTGGCTCATCCAAGCGAAGTCGGCCCAGCAGTGTGCCGCTCACATGTCCCACACCATTCACCTCCTTGACGATCTGGGATTCTCACTGAATTACCCAAAGTCCCACCTCCAGCCCATGCAGTTGATAGGCATGATGGCCTCCTGCATCTCCATAGTCCTGCATGCGAGACTACGTATGCGTCCGCTTCAGGAGTGCTTAGCACGTCAGTGGACTCAGGCTCATGGGCAGTTGTAAGACCTAGTGTTGGTGAGCGGTCGGGCATACAACTCTGCATTGGTGGAATCCACGAAACCTTTGCAAAGGGCGACCGTTCCAAGAGCCTGTGCCACAGATCATCCTGACAACGGACGCTTCTCTCCAGGGATGGGGAGCTCATGTACTCCATTACACTGTGCAGGGACTATGGACACCACAGCAAAGAAAGATGCACATCAATGTTCTGGAACTGATGGCGATCTTCATGGCACTAAAAGCCTTCAAAGTACATCTGTGCAACAAGGTCGTGTTGATCCGGACGGACAACATGATGGCCATGTACCACATTCAGAAGCAGGGAGGAACACACTCTCCACAGCTGTCTCATCTCGCTCAGAGCATGTGGAAGTGGGCCATTCAGAGAAACATCCTCCTCATGGCAGAACACCTCCCGGGCAAGGACAATCAAATGGCGGACCTGCTCAGCAGGTACAGCCACCAAATGCACGAGTGGGAGATACATCCATCAGTACTCCAGCCGTACTTCCAAAGGTGGGGTCATCCAGAGATAGACCTGTTCGCCACAAGGGAGAACGCAAAATGCCAAAGCTTCGCCGCCAGGTTCCCACACCCACAGTCGCAGGGCAATGCGATATGGATGAACTGGTCAGGCAAATTTGCGTACGCTTTTCCCCCAGCTCCTCTGATGCCGCTGGTGGCACGCAAGCTCAGGCAGCACTCAATGACTCTCATCCTGGTTGCTCCAACGTGGGCTCGCCAACCATGGTACACCACGTTTCTAGAACTGTCCGTGGTACCGCATCAAAGGCTACGCCTCACACCCAGCTTTCTGACGCAGAGTCATGGCGACATTCAGCATCCAGATCCGCAACAGCTCAACCTGGCGATCTGGCTCCTGAGGTCTTAGAGTTTGGCTACCTAAACTTGCCTCCTGACTGTATGGACATCATCCGGGAGGCGAGGAAGCCCACCACAAGAGCATGCTATGCGGCAAAGTAGAAGCGGTTTGTCATTTATTGTGCAGACCACAACATTAACCCGCTAGATGCATCTATTCAGAACATCATTTGTTATCTTTTCCATCTGTACAAATGTAACCCGGCCTATGCTTCCATTCACATACAACTATCCGCAATGGCTGCTTATCTCCAGAACAGGCAGCACCTTTCACTTTTCAGGGTGCCTGCCATTAAAGCCTTTCTAGAAGGACTCAAATGAGTCATTCCACCGCGGACTCCACCAGCTCCGGAGTGGAACCTCAATGTGGTCCTCACCCGGCTGATGGGTCCTCCCTTTGAACGACTGCATTCCTGCGAGATTCAATTCTTGACATGGAAAGTGGCTTTCCTTATAGCAATTACATCGCTGCGACGAGTTAGTGAGCTCCAGGCACTAACTATCCAAGAGCCATTTATTCAAATTCCTTCTAACAGGGTGGTGCTTCGCACTAACCCTAAATTCCTTCCTAAGGTAGTGTCTGAATTCCATATTAACCAAACTATTGAATTGCCTGTTTTCTTTCAAAATCCTGAGTCATTGGCGGAGAGAATGCTCCACACCCTTGACGTCAAAAGTGCCCTGATGTATTACATTGATAGGACCAAGGATTTTAGGAAAACTAAACAACTCTTTGTTGCCTTTGCGCCACAACACAAAGGTAACCCATTTCCAAAGCTGGTATAGCTAGGTGGATCGTTAAATGTATTCAGATCTGCTATCTGAAAGCCAAGCGTACTCTCACCATTCCACCAAGGGCCCACTCCACCAAAAAGTTGGGGGCCTCCATGGCTTTCCTTGGAAATATTCCTTTGGAAGACGTATGTAGAGCAGCCACATGGTCTACCACACACACATTTACAAAGCATTATTGTGTTGATGTGCACTCCAAACAGCAGGCAGCTGTAGGGCAGGCTGTTCTAAAAACACTTTTCCAAACTGCTGCAGCTGGCACAGGCGGCCGCCGTTAATGGAGGGACTGCTATGTATTCTATGCACAGATATGAATTCAGCAGCCCACATGCCTCGAACCGAATATGCTACTTACCAGTATGCATCTGTTCTTGGCATGTAGGGCTGCTGACCTTCATATCGCCCGCCCTCCTCCCCGGCGCCTGTAGCAGCTGCAGAATTCACATATACTTCTAGCATGGTCATCATTCACTTAGTTTCACTCCATCTTGGCCACAATGGCTAAAAACAATCTGAGGATGGAGTCGATGCCCATGCGCACTGTAGTCCAGGGGAGGAGCCACCTATCTCGTGATACTTCGAAGACTCTTCCAGGACAACAATGTGCGATCATCCGGACCCAACACTAGGCGGCGATCTATGCACAGATATGAATGTCAGCAGCCCTACATGCCAAGAACAGATGCATACTGGTAAGTAGCATATTCGATATCATTGTATTCGCTGTTTTTTACACACTTATCCCCTCACCCATGTCCTTCATGTAGTCCCACTCCTATCCCTCTCGATGGCCACTTTGTCTGTTTTTTTTGTAATAAAACACTGTTTTAACATAGAACAAGGAACAAACCCCCCGTGCGTGGCATCATTGATAAAGTACTTAAAGAATCAGGCTATCCATGCAAGGCCCAAGAAGGTGCAGTCATTATATCTAGGAGAAGACCTTTAGGGATCCCAGCAAATCACAGCTATACAAAACAAGGAACATTAGTGTGCGTCTAGTGGGGCACTACCCAGGACCAGGGCCCTCCAACCCGACTCCCTCCCCGTCTCTCTCGGACTCAGACCCGTCAACTCGGCGCTGGTGGCATCTAAATCATCATCCGCCAGCCTCTCTATACACATCAACCTCCAGGCAAGCAGGTCATCCTGTAGTTTTCCATCCCGGCGAGTGCGCTGCATATGTGTCTCCTCAGCTAGGGACCATTTTCTAGCATCTCTCAGCCAGAGGGATATCTCGGGAGCCCTCTGACCCATCCAAGTTATAGCTACGCGCCGCCTTGCCAAGGCTAGTAATAATTGCAAAAACTTGTAGGACAGATTCCTCTTTTTAGGTTTGAGTACCAGGGCCAAGAGACAATGGAGCGGATCCAGCGTAATCCTGAGTTTTGTAGCACGACCAATATGGTCCACCACCTCCCTCCAAAAGGTACTGACCTGAGGACACTCCAATGCTAGATGGAAAAATCCTGCTTTCTGCGCTCCACACCTAGGGCAGTTGTCTCCTATCCGCAGAGATGCGATTCAGGGAGACCGGGGTCATATAGGTACGGTGGACAAAGTTAAAGTGTATCCGCTTGAAAACACCTGTATGGTGACTCATTCATTTTTTGATTGATATCCTATAGTGTGCAATAGTCCATTTCTTTGAAGGCATCTTGCACTAAATTTACAATTACAATGAAATTTTACAGGTGTGTTTCTTTACACTTCTTAAACGTCAACATTACACACATATACATTGCACATTGGGAGATATGTCCTGTATGCACAGAAAGGGAAGGGTAGGGCCTGGCAAGTGTGGGCACTTACCAGGGCGACATGACAGTTCACAGACTGCACCCAAGCACTGCGGTGGCAGGCCTGAGACACCTTTTTAGGGCTACTCAGGTGGGTGGCACAATCAGTGCTGCAGGCCCACTAGTAGCATTTGTTATCACTCTCCCTGGCACACTCAGTGCACTTTACTAGGGACTTCTTGGTGACACAAATATGCCAATCATGGATAACCAGTCTTAATAACAATTTACTCAAGGAGCACTTGCACTTTGACACTGAACAGCAGTGGCAAGGGGCCCAAAGCGTCTAAACCAGCAAAAACGAAATCCAGCATAGCATCAAAAACACAGGAGGCAGAGGCAAAAAGTCATGGGTAACCACGCCAAGGATGTCAAGTCTAACGCATACATTCTCCCAATTCTTCAGATCGAGCGCTGCCCTAAAATCAATACCTTCTCGACGAATCGCTGACAAATTCCCGCTGTGTGTCGTACCACGTAGGGCAAAGCCTCATCCGCACCCCTTCCCTGCATCAGGGCCTCTCTCAGAGTCTTCTCGTTTGCTGTGCCCGTCAGTAGTTGCAGTTCCCAGTTCTCCTCATCCGCGAACCACCTTGCGGCCGGGAGGAGCTGTGCCGCATAGTAATATAGGTCAGACCTCGGGGCCTCGAGGCCTCCCTCCTCCCAACATCGGGTCACCGTGCGCAGAGCGACTCTGCTACGCCCGCCTGCCCAAAGTAGAGATGTGAGGAGCGAGTCGAGTGTGCGAAACACTCTGGGAGGAAGCGGACACAGGGTATTTTGTAAAAATTACAATATCCTGGGGAGCATCACCATTTTGGCGATCGTAAATTGTCCCATAAGGGACAGAGGAAGCGTGTTCCAGAAAGAGACAGACTTGGGGAGAGCCCAGAGCACTCGGTCGACGTTGAGTCAGTAGGTGCTCGTCAGTTGGGGCCACTTGTATGCCGAGATAGAGGAACGCCTACCGCTCCCATCTGAGGCCCAAACACGGGGATCTGCGCTCGGGTTAGGAGCACAGCCTGCCAGTGGGAAAATCAAGGATTTACTAAGGTTAATGCGTAACCCAGAGGCCGCGCCAAAGCGGTCCAGAATCCGCATCAACTCGGGAGCGATTCGCCAGGGGACGTCAAATAGAATAAAGCGTTGTTGGCATAGAGAGAGATCACGTTTGCGGTATCCCCTACCTTAATGCCCCACTGCTCCTTCTCAGCGCGGACAGAAACCGCCAGGGGTTCTATTGCTAGAGCAAACAGGAGAGGGGAGAGAGGGCACCCCTGGCGAGTGCCTCTCCCCAGGGACCATTCCTCCGAGCGGGCCGACCCAAGCCGAACTCTAGCACGGGTGCCCCATAGAGCACACGGATCCAATTGCAGAACCCCGGTCCGAACCCAGTCTTCTGGAGCATTTCCAGCAGATACCCCCAGTTTACCGTGTCAAAGGCCTTAGCCAGGTCGATCGACACAAGCACATGAGGACCCTCTCTCCCGCGTACCTCGTGGAGGATATGATTCAGGCGCCGTAAGTTCATCGCCGTATTGCGGCCAGGGATAAACCCACACTGGTCCGGGTGGATCAAGTGGGTCATGTGCGGGGCTAGGCGAGTGGCCAATAGCTTAGTGAGGATCTTTGCGTCCGTATTAATCAGGGTGATAGGCCTGAATGCTGCGGTGTCGCAACCATCCCCTCCCGGTTTCAAGATCATGCAGACCTCTCCCTGGTTCATGGTAGGTGGAAGAACACCAGACTCCAGGGCTTCATTATAAACCTGCAATAAGAGGGGGGCCAGGACTTCCCCGAACGAGTGATAAAATTCAGGTGGGAAACCGTCCCCGCCTGGGGTCTTAGCCTGTGGCAGGGCGGCCAGCGCAGCGCCGATTTCGCACAGCGTCAACGCCGCATCAAGTTCCTTCGCCGCTTCCTCCGAGAGGGTCTGGAGGTCCAAGTCCTGAAGACAGGGCTAATAGGACGCCTCCGTAACCAAGGGGTCAGCTGCATATACGGTCTGCAGGTGGGATCGGAGGACATCAAGAATAGCAGATTCCGAGTGCACCATATCGCCACCTGGGGCTCGCAGGGCAACTATCCTCTCAGGCGCAAATTCACGTCGAAGGATCCAGGCCAGTAATCGGCCAGATTTGTCGCCTTTGCGGTGAAGACGCTCTCTGTATTGGCCTAAGGTATATTTATCAAGGCGGGTGAGGATGTCATGTACCGATACCTGAGCCTCCTTCTCCGCCTCTTGGTCCGAAGCATCAGGATCTGGTCGAGTCTGGGTACGCAGAAGCACAACGTCCGCATCTCGCAGCTCAGACAGTAGCTGTTTCCGGACCCCGTATGTCAGGCCCATAAAGGCTCCGCGTACCACTGCCTTCAGGGCCTCCCACTTGGTGGAGTAGGGTAAATCACCACTCCCCCAGTTCAGATCTATGTAATCCGATAGGGCAGTCGCCACATGGTCTTTACCCACCTGGTCTTGAAGGATGTCCGTCGGCATCCGCCAGGTGCGGGGACAGGCAGCCTGATCAGCCCACTGTGCCACGCATGTCACTGGGGCATGATCTGACAAGTATCGGGCCTTATGAGTAACCGTCAAGGTGAGAGACGGGGCAAGATTAGCTGCAAGTACGCGGTCCAATCTACTATGGGTGCCATGCATCAGGGTATAACAGGTATATAGCTTCTGAGTGGGATGACAAGTCCGCCACACATCCAGCGCCCCCAAATTGTGCATGGGTTTATGACTGTTTGACGCAAGACCGCCTTCAGCAACCAGTCATTGGGGTATGGAAGACTGGTATTCCCAACCCCTGCAGATGAGACTTGACATCCACCATCACCTATGTGAAGACCCAAAGTGCACTGATCAATTCAAAAGGGAGCAATGAGAATAGGAAATGCTTGTGGTCTACCTCAAACCGCAGATAGTCTGTGGGACTGCCAGACGGGGATTGCAAATAAGCGCCTTACAAGTCGAGCACCACCATCCAGTCTTCTAAATCCAGGGCAGATAGTAATTGGGCCAGAGTAATCTTCTTCCTTTGGAAGGACAAATTCAAGATGTTCAGAGGGCGAAAAATTAGGATGGGACAAGGGCCTTTGTCTTTTTTTAGTCACCGGAAAATATAAGGAGTAGCAACCAGTCCCGATGTCTGTCAGCACCCCCTTTACTGCTCCTTTGGCCAAGAGACCCAGAAATTCTCCTTGGAGTATGAACAAGTGGTCTTGTGGGAGGTTTTGCGGTATGGATAGCATGCCTATTGGGGCAGACAGCAAGGGTAGGGAATAGCCATGTTCTACAATCTGGAGCACCAATTATTAGGCAGGGATGCTCCTCCAATCGGGGAGGTGAAAGGTTGACCTACCAGCCGATCGTGTGCTGCAGAGGGCAAATTAAAACAGTTCAGTAGTGACTGCAGGAAGTGCCGGAGTTTGGGTGGAATGTTGTCCCTGTGGGCCCGAGCATGTGTGGTCTGTTCTTGCTCTGCTTCTAAAAGATTGGGAGGCTCGCTGCTGAGGTTAGTATTGACGTCTCTGCTGGTAACCCCTTCCAAAGCCTCCAAAGGGACGAGTGGTGTGGGAAGGTTGGTATACAGGTAGAGCAAGGCCGAAATATTGAGTTGTGGCCTTGCTTACTTTGAAATGTTCCAAGGCCAAGTTCACCTTTGCTCCAAACCGGTGAGAACTGACAAATGGCATGTCCAGAAGGGATTGCTGTACATCTGAATAAAAGCCTATGGAGCCTATTCAGGCATGGTGCACCACACTGGTGCTGGCTGCCCTACCCAGACAGTCCAGGCCGGATCTGATTGCGTATTTCGCAGATCCCTGAACGTCCAAGATTAGTCTTTGCAATGTGACTGATATCATCGGATATAGCTGGCAAAACCTCAAACACTTTGTCCCACTATGTGTGTGAATACTTGCCCAGGAGACCAGATGTATTCCCTAATCTTTGGACCAGGCCGGCAGACGAAAACATGTGTTGTGAAAATGTTTCCATTAACTGTGAGTTTTGGGGAACTTGTTGGGTCGGCATTTGGGTTTAGTAGGCTGGTGAATTCCTGCACCTCAAAATTCTCCTGAGTGGGAGGCTGTAGTAGAAAATCTCTGGCGACTTGCCGACTGAGGGGGCAACATCCTAGCTTTGCCCAGGTTTCCAACAGGATGTCTGTCAATTCCTCATTGAAAGGCAGAAGGGGTTTTCAGTTTGTTTGTGCGCGGTTGAGTTTAGTTTCGACCTCTACGTGGCAAAATAGGATCTAGGACTACACTCCTGATCACTGTGGAAAATAAGGCGAAAATCCTCCATAGCTAAGGCCAGGTTAGGTGAGGACAGATCAATGTCTGGGGAAGTGTCCACACCACTGGTGCCCTTTAGGTCTTCAAAAATGTCTCTATCATCATGATAAGTGTAACATAGATGATGATCGTCATCATCTTGTAGGGTATAGCCTGGTTCTAATTGTGTGGATGGATTAATTTTGCAACCAGACAAAATCTGGATCCGGGTTTAGTGTTGGCAGCCCAGCATCGGTAGGGTACCTGTTGCCGTCCGTACGGGGCACCAATTTCTGGAAAATAGTCGGCACCAGTGACCGGGTCAGAGCCAGTTGTGAGGTCAAATCCCAAGGGGGACTGGCATTTGGTTGAATGTAGGGGTCTGTGTTGGGGAAAGATCCTCTGGCTGGAATCCAACTGGAATCCACCTTGGATCCATGGGACCCGAATGCCCTTCAGACGGGCCCAGTGAGGCACCAAACGTTTCATCCATGGCCAGTTGAAGCTCATGTAGCTGTTGTGGCGTTTCCGTCTGTTGCAGATTGAGATGAGTCAGGACCATTGACAGTGTCTCTTTCAGGTGTGGAGTGTAACTTTGTGGCCTGGGGGTGCCTGTAGCATTGCGCAACCCTGAATGATTGGAGTGGCGGGGTGAAAAGGAGCTGTGCTTGTATTTTTTTACAGGATTTTCTCGACTTATTCGAGCCTTTTGTCTACCAGGAGTGAAAACATAGTCTTGACTTTGACCGAAAAAACCTTCTTTGATTTCCTGGGTTCGGCAGCGACAAGTTTGGCCCCATGTTCCCAAATGGCCTTTCTATTCATTTTGTCACAGCAGCAGCAGAGACGGTTGTTGTGGGTGTCAGTGACCAACATTTGTCTATTACAGGCATAACAAAGTTTGAACCCTGTAGTCTTAGCAGGTGTCATGCTGCACACTGTACAGTTAGAGGTAAAAAATCTCTATCTGATATTACAGGATTTGGAAACTGCGGATCCGCATTAATATGCACATAAAGAAAGAAACTGATGCCAGAACGCAGAGGTAGTAAATATATAGGGGCACAGACGCCTTATCCAGGGTGGGACAGAGCCATTGCGAATCTGCACAACAAAGCAAGCAACTACTGATGCTTAAGGGAATTGCTGCTGAAGTTTCCAGATCCAGTCTGACGCCTGGGGATATTCACATAGTGAGGAATATTCAATTAGAAGTCTCTATCAGAAATTTGCAATACTTAGATTTTTCCACTTTAGTGTCTGGAATTTAAGGTTCTAAAAATCCACATTCTTTGAATCGAAATTTGCATTTTTCAACCACAGATTCAAATGTGTGCATACTAAAATTGAACATGTGTGCAAAAAGATTTGTGAATCCATTAGTATGTGCTTATTGACTTTGCTTAGCAGTTTCACAGGCCTGAAAGAGTTAGTGGAAATCTCTTGAGGTAGACATTTTGTAAGGATTAAAGGGATGCTGATATATTGGGTAATCCAAGAGTTTGTAACAGTGATATTTTTTCTGTTGCAGCGTAAATATGGCACATGTCCTCACGGTGGATATGGATTGGGATTGGAGCGATTCTTGACATGGATTCTGAATAGACACCACATCAGGGATGTATGTTTGTACCCTCGCTTTGTCCAGCGCTGCAAGCCTTAACTCCCTTTGCTGCCATTGAGTAGACAAAAGAATGGAGTTAAGAAAAGTGAAGTTTTACTTGAAGATGAACAGTACATTGCAAATACTTATGAGGGAGGAGAACCCTTCCCTGTCTTCCTTCAACGGTTTTATTTGCTGAACAGTAATTATATGCCATAATAATGTGGACTCTGTTGTTACATGAATAAGATGTTTAAAAAGAATTATCATACCGTATGGCATTTCCTATTCCAAGTGGCCATCTAGGTTGATCCTGTATGTAAATTAAAAAGATATAGGAGTGTTAGTTGAAAGGCATGCCTTTCTCCTTCCTGAAAGCTATTTGCTTATTCCTCAAAATATTTGTTCTGTAAATCAAAATGAGGAATTGCTCTTGTTTGCACCTGCGCAGCTCATTGTGAAAAAGTGAAAATGATAATTGAAACTGATAGTGGATAATGATTTCATATTTGGACATGCTACTTTCATGCTATTTACTGTACAAACCTCATCAAAAGTAGTATATTAAATCAAAATGATTTTGGAAAGACTGAAAAACTCATCATTGTGTCTTTGTGAAATGGCATCCCACGGCTGTTTACATACTTTTTTTTGTTAGTGTTCTCCAAATGACACTGCATTCAGTAATGTATAAGAATAAAATGTACTGTTCTCTTGTAGTAGGAGCATCTTTTAAGAAGGAATTACGAAATAATTATATTGAATATAGAACTTTTACAGCTTGACTAATCGAACACATTAAGTAAGTTACGGGTATAATAAAAAGGGACCCATTTTATTACACCACATGGTCCTCCAGTGATCTTCATTAAATTAACATGCTTTGTATTTGAGTCTTTGTTTGCTTAATGTAAAAATCATTGTTTAAGTTTGGATCCATTAAATACATGGGAACAACAGACAACATGGAGAACTGTTTTCATTTTTCGTAAAACTATTCTATGATTGTACATTTATTGCTATAAGTGATCTACCCATCTCCGTTTTTGCTTGCACCTAGTTCTGCAGAAATGAGATGACGGACTGGGAGATCTCGCTTCAGGTTGTTTTTATGCATTTACACTGTGAGGAACGTCTTTAATGAGCATAAGGCTTTAAAATTGCTCGGTGTCCGTAAATCTCCAGCTAGTGTAGCTTCCTACACTGGCTGCTCCAAAAGTTGTTTCACTGCTGTATTGTGCACCATTTAAGTGCGTATCTTGGCTATTTTATGCTGAACCAGAGAGAATGTGTTGCTGTAGTCTATCCTTTAACCAACAGCCTCAGTTGGTAGAACAAAGGGATGCTATGGGTGGGGGTAAGGAGAGCTGAATGTGAAATTTAAAGGACAGGTTGCATACAGCTTACTCTTAGGCCCTATATGAAGGGACACATACACTCACTTGGCCACTGCCATCACTTCCATCTAGCCTGAGTTTAATCTAAGGCGGTTGGAAGATGTAGGGGCATTGATCTTCCCATTGTATTGTTTTTAACTCATCGGCAGCAGTCACCTGATAGCTATTCTTATATAGTATGAGCTGGATGTTGTCCTCATCAAACACGTACAACAGAAGCATGTGGCTTTAGCCAGTCTGACATAGATGGTTAAAAAGTTAAGAGATAGTATTAAAACCTGAGGAACCTCATGGTATATGTTAAGTACCTAAAGGAGGAAGGCAGAATTCATAAAATCAGTGAAGAACCAAACACTCCCATCTTTAAGCCTTTGCAATAGAACAATGTGGTTCACTGTGTCAAGTGACACATAGATCAAAAAGCACTAGGTCACAGACTGCCATCATCCACAGTCCTGCAAATATGTTTGTGATTGCAGGAAGCAGTGAAATAGTTCTGCAGTGGTATAGGATAGAAGGGTCAACCTTCTCTCACTTCTTTTTTTTTTTTTTTTTGTAAGCATGACACGAGTATTTGTAATGTATGAATCCGAGGGCTCAGGTGGTCCCGGATTTCACGGGACGTGCTAGAGCCCTTTCATTGTTGTAGCAATATTTGTTTATTAACTGGTGGAAAACAGCCAAATAGCGTATTAGTTCTCATGGTGTTGCCAATATAGAACGTTGAACTTGGTAGAGTCTCATACAGGTCATTGTGGGGGGCGGGGGGACGCAGTTCCCTGTGAGATCTTGCTAATAATTGAGCATATATCTGTTTACTTCTAGTGAAAGACATCACCAAGCCGTGACATGCTTTAAATCATGGGTTGCAAGAATAAATATGCTTTTATTTATTCTTGCAACCCAGTGATACAGCCCCATTACAACCCAGTGATGCTGCTGCAACCTCATCTCCTGGCCTGCAACCTTCACCCCAAATTTAACTTCACAGTTCCAATGAGGAATTAAGAACATAGAACTTAAGTGTAATTTGCTTCAGCACCAAGAACCAAACTCAGCACACAAGCCCCCCATACACAGACCAGCAAACCCAGCAAAAAAAACCATATGCAAGCAGCGACAGCATACGGGATCCCACACCGTACAGGTAGCTAATCCACAACAAACCTGTCCAAATTCACAGGAAGCCTGATGGTGTACCTGCACTTTGTCACAACTTCTGTTCCAGCACTCTTACTGCCAGGCACAACAGGGGTGAGAGCATCGGGCGGCCCTAACTAACTACCTAAACTAGATTCATGTTTAGTGGCACCCAACTAATGACAACTTTTAATCTCACTATAAGCCTGCAACCACCTATGGCAAGTCTTTCTCCAACCTCACCCAGCTGGCATTAGTCTGCGCCATCACACATGGACATCCCACCGAAATAACATCCCTTCCAATCTCTGAGATTTGCAGCATTTCTGAACGATCCGACAGCTGTGAGGGGGGTAGAGAACGTACTTCCCCTCTTTCCCCTTCCTAGATTGATGAGCCATATTCACATGCACCCTTTGTACAACGTCCAAGGTCCCCACTTCTCATTGAAATAAGACTTCCTGAACACTTGGGCCCTTTTAATCATATACTTGACTACCTCCATAGACCAATCTTTCTGTCTTTCCAGTGATATTTAAGTAAGATTGAGTTTTGCAAATTTCCCTTAAGATATAAGGGCTAAATGTTGTCAAGCTAAGCGTAACCCAATATGCTCAAACCATTTTTGTCACTTTCTGTTCTCAGTATCTACTGTTAAATGGTCTACTCCAGTGTTCCAATTACCATTTGGTTGAAGTGTTCAGCAGCCCCATTGCCAGCTGGATATTACAGGGACATGTTCCTTTGCACACTACCCTCAATGTCAAGAATTCCTTGAGGGTACTAGAATTAAATTGGGTGCCATTTTCACCTGCCACAGAACTTGGTATTCCATCTCTCTGGAAAACTTCATCCAAAAAGTTGCAGAATGAGCTAATTCTGTCAATTAAACCAACTTCAGGGGGGCGCTAGAGGGACGGTGAACAAGATGGCCGCACCATAGGGAGGCTCGGCTAGTCTGGTAGCATAATCCGACATCATCTGCGGCTATGAGACAACACCACATCCCCAAAATTTAACCAACGCTCTGCTATACCGCCAGCATTAATCCAGGTTTCCCACCACGCTCTGGAAAGCCGCTGGAGCTGAGAGCGAAGAAAACAGACGGCACCGATGCGGCCTGTGTAAAATGGTGGCTTAAGATGCGGAATGCCCTGACTCAGCCGTGACTTGAGGGTGAACGGTTGCGGCGGCATTACTGATCACCAACAAAACATCTACCGAATCCCACCCGCCCCCGCCCCCAGGGCTGAGATAAGTGGGAGCTAATGTCTGCTGGAGTGGCCAGAGTCTGCGTGGGCATTTACGTAATCGCCCTGGTCGTGTCTTTTGGGTGGACTGGTTGCTGCCGGCCTGGATACTGCGGCTCTCAGCGACAGATCTGGGATTCTGGGCCTACGCTCTTAAACAAGCAGCGGGCATCGCGCAACACTTGCCTTAGGCTGGAGGTCTGAAACGTTTGGCGGCTGTGGCGGAACAATGTGGATGTCTGACTGCTCACGCTGCAACACAGCTATACACGTGGAATAAAGCAGAGGCCTGTAATACAGTGTGGTACACCGCCGCGACCCGCAAGTGACAGCTGCGGGGGGAGATTCGCAGCTGTGAGATCCTGCTATTGTACATCGCTGCCCCTGAGTGCGACCCGATGAGCTGCCCTGTCGATGTAGCAGGTGCCCGCGCAGCGGCGGCCTGAGCAAAATGGTGGCCCGAGGGGCTTACCAAGATTTAGTATCATCACTGCGGGTAAACGGCCGCTGCTCCATCTTTATCCACCAGCGGATGCCCATAGCTGCCACTGGGGACGGAATCCTGCCATTTTCCGAAGGGACTGTAACCACTGGGGGGCATCCATTCACTGAAGTGGGGGGCACCCATCCACTCATTTTGGCCACATAGCATGTGAGGTCTGTCCGTGGGCAGACTTGGCCGCCGTCTTCCTGCGTCTAGTTGGAAACACAGATCTGGGCTCAGGGGCCTTCTGTGGAGTAATTCTGCCTTGGAGACGCTGAGGTTGCCATACCCAGGGGGTGATGGGACTGACCCGATTAGTCCGTATACCAAGAACATCTCTGGCCGACTGAAGAACTGAGAGTTCCGCTGGGACTGGATTAACGATTTGGGGCCTGCACTCACCCAATAGTCGACCCATACTACATCCTACCCTGGTGCACCAGGTCAGCCCGGTTAGTGCTTTGGAGCTCTGGACCTCATTGTTGCGGGGAAACAATCCAGACTCTGCGACTATCCCCTGTGGGGCCTCCCTACAAGCGAAAACAGCAAGGCATGGCCCGCATGGCGGGACAGCAGTCCAAACTTCCCTTCTCTTGCCCGCAAGACCGTTTCGGAGGAACCAGCGGACATGACGTCTCAAACAGATTCAGAGTTTCCAGTATCTAACTCCACCCAAGACTCGGACATTAAGGAACTCCTACTGACCATGCGCCACAGTCTCACATCCATCAAAGCCAAAATTGACGCCATGATCATGCGAATGGATTTTATAACACAAAAACTAGACAAGCATGATGGCCGTCTGGTAGAGGCGGAGCAGCGAATATCAGCGATTGAAGATTTCTCTGTGTCTAATAACGAAAAAATCCTGGGAATGGAGAAACTATTAAAGATCGTAGCCGCCAAAAACAAAGACCTCGAAGCACGATCGCACAGGAACAATCTGGGAATAGTGGGTGTCCTGGAGTCCACTGCCACTCATGGAGGACTACGTAGAGAAACTGTTGCTTGACCTCTTCGGCGCCGAAGCCTTCTCCAGGGTCCTGATAGCTAAAATGGGGCATCGCTCTTTGGCTACGAGGCCGCCACCGGGAGCTTCTTCCCGACCCATCCTGGCTGGACTTCTAAATTACAAAGACCGTGATACAGCGCTGCGGCTAGCCCGGGAAAAAACAGACCTGTGCTTTGATGGAAATAAAATCTCTATATATCCGGACTTCACCCTGATGGTGCAGGAGGCATGGAAAATGTTTCTCCCCGTGAAGAAGCTACAACAGGCGAGTATGCAATACTCCATGTTATACCCCGTCAGGCTGAGAGTTGCTCATTGAGGCAAAACAGATATAGTCACTAATCCTCAGAAGGCCCAGGACTTCCTGAAAACTGCACTAGGCGTTCCCCCCCCACGCCTCGTGATTCCAGGCGAGACTCGGGTAGTTCATCTCCAGTTTCTGCCGAAGAATAATGATAATCAGACCTCACAAACTGAATGATCTATAACCTGGTAATAGTAATGAACAACAAGGGTTTGGCTTAAGCGCAGTAATGCTGCGCCAATACTATGATCAACAAAACAAAGTGCCAGTACTGCTCATTTTTTATTTTAATTTTTGCAAAACGAGTAACCAGCAGCTCATCTGCATGGACCACTCTTTCAGTCCAGGTTTACTTTCCAAAAAGATTTTTATTTCAAAGCTATATTATTATGTTTTTGTTTTTTTCAAATGTTTACAGGAAACTAATATATTTGACAATTATTTCTAATCAAACGGAGACATTAAATTCTCATTGGGGAGAGAGGGCTTCTATTTTCTGTATAAAATGTGTGAATATGTACATGAGTGCAAAAAGAAGAAAAAATGTAAAGAAAACTCAAACGTACTTCAAATGACAGTCTCAACGCCAACTATCATACTGAGACACATTCATAAAAACTTACCCATACATACTTGCTCATACATCCAGAAGGAAAAGGAAAACGTCTTTGTTTGAAAAATGTGTATGGGTGGCCCTATACTCTTTGGTATCTTTTAGTAGGTGGAGCACCTATCACAAAGAAATATTTTCAATTTTTTTAGCCTAACAGAAGAAAAGGAAGAAATTTGTTTGTTCGGAGAAAGTGGATGGACGGAAAGTGTCTGTCACGGTAAACTGACTGAAACGCTGCCGAGAGGAGACCCCGCGTTCTCAACCCGAAGAGACCAATCATAATCTGGCGTGAACCAGCCCTGATGAAAGTTAATTCCAACAGCAAAACATCATATCAAGAATAAACAATTCCGTCCACTTTCTCCGAACAAACACATTTTTCACCAAAGACAAGACACCTCAAAGATAACAGATTAACTCTACGTATCGTCCTGATGAGAATTCCACCAACGTTTGGGATTCGAAACGCGTCGACCTTTCTTCCTTTTCTTCTGTTAGGCTAATCATTTGTGATTTATCATGATTGAAAAGACTGTGTGATGGCCTAATATTATGATTTAAAAAAATATTTGAAAATATTTCTTTGCGATAGGGGCCCCACCTACTAAAAGATGCCAAAGAGTATAGGGCCACCCATACACATTTTTTCAAACAAAGACCTTTTCCTTTGACTTCTGGATGTATGAGTAAGTATGTATGGGTAAGTTTTTTATGAATATGTCACAGTATGATAGTTGGCTGTGAGACTGTCATTTGAAGTACGTTTGAGTTTTCTTTAAATTTTTTCTTCTTATTGCACTCATGTACATATTCACACATTTTATACAGAAAATAGAAGCCCTCCTCTCTCCCCAATGAGAATTTAATGTCTATGTTTGATTAGAAGTAAATATATTAGTTTCCTGTAAACATTTGAAAAAAACAAAAACATAATAATATAGCTTTGAAATAATAAAAATCTTTTTTGAAAGTAAACCTGGACTGAAAGAGTGGTCCATGCAGATGAGCTGCTTGTTCCTCGTTTTGCAAAAATTTAAATAAAAAATTAGCAGTACTATAACCTGCTACGGCAGTCTGACCTGAGGAAATACTAGAGGATGTGCATCGATGACAGACCCAAATGACTTAATGTGCACCTTCATCACTGTCCTTTCTATAGTTACTCCTTAAGGTGCCTCACTGCAAACCAATAATTATCTCCCAGGCTCCCTCGCTAACGCAAGGTGTGCTGACAGTTCCTCTGGCGCATATCCCCAATGGGAATATTCCTAAGGCTTATTGTTGTATCTCGATATACTTTCCTCTTTTACGTTAGTTTGTTCCATGATTGAGGCCTCTTTTAGGCAGTATTCATTAGGGAGGAAGGGAGGGAATACATTCACCTGTGGGGCTAAGTTACAAGTGTGGGGGTGGGGGGGAGGGCGGGGGGGATGGTTGTTGTTCAATGGAAGACAATTGCACTATAAAACTTTCACTGTAATTTGTTGCTACTACGTAATGGTAAAGTCTAGTTACAAATTGCTGGGATCATTGGACACACATCGCCTACGGGTAGCCCTAGTAGAATGACAGGCAATAGGGAATCAGTCAGGCTGCCCAGGATTCACTGCCTTACTTGGAACGTGCGGGCCTTGGGGATACACACAATCGTAGACTGATGTTGGGATACCTTGACCGTCATCAGGTTCAACTAGCCATGATACAGGAAACACACCTCAACCCTCTATCTCCAACCACATTCGGTAAGCGATGAGCAGCGCACAGTTGTTTCTCTTCTTTTTCCACATACGCTCGGACACAGGCATACTAATAAAATCTGGGGTTGATTACTGCCCAATAGGGCAATTGCAAGACACTCATGGTCGATATAGCATTATATGGGGCAGACTTGCCGGGCTCACGATCACACTGATGTGCTGTTATGCACCTAACATTGATGACTCTGGGGTATTTCGCCAATCTATGGGGCCGTATTTTGGAAATAGGATCAGCATACATAATATGGGGTGGAGATTTTAACCTGACACTTAACCCTGTGCTGGATCGACAGTCCTTACATATGCACTCTCATCCTCGGGCATCTAAAATACTTGCTGACATCATGGTAGGCAACCAACTATTTGAAGCATGGTGTTTCCGGCACCCAGGAAGAAAGGAAGGCACCTTTGTATCCAGTGTGCACTCTAGCTGGTCTAGACTGGCTCTCTGGCTTCTCTCACCTGGCCTTAACACATGGATTGGGGAGGTGACACATCTTCAACAGACCTTGTCTGACCCGTTTCCCGGTACTGGTGAAGCTTATCCCGCCAGGGAATACCTCCCTATACCTCTCGTGGCGACTACTACCCACGGCACTATTAGACACAGCTTTCCGTGAAGATATACGGCAAGAGATCAATGAGTTTTTCCCGCACAACATAGACAGTGTAGCAGAGATGGCAACTGTATGGGAAAGCTTTTAAGTTGCAATGTGAGGGCTATGCCTGGCCAGGAGTGGGGGGGATTCTCAAATCTATCAGGGGTACACTACATAAGCTGGAGGTGCCTGACCCCGTCATGGCTGCCAAGTAAGACCGAGACCGAGGTGAGCATTGTTTCTTGAGCGTCGGATCGGCGATGAAGTCCTGGTGAACTTGTTGGGCACAGCGCTTGAGTGATAAAACCCTCGCTGCCAATCTACTGCTTTGGACAAGCTTAGCCAAATGGCTGTCGGAAACAGATTTCATTCCAGTGCCAGATGCACCATTTATGCCTTCTACAGCTGCGCAGCAAGTAGTGCAAGCTGCACCGTTTAGGACTTTTACAGCTGCATAGCAAGCAGTGCCAGCTGCGTCGTTTAGGCCTTTTCACAGCTGTGCAGCAAGTAGTGCCAGCTGCACCGTTTAGGCCTTTTCAGCTTTTTCAGCTGCGCAGCAAGTAGTGCCAGCTGCTTCGTTTAGGCCGTAAACAGATGTGCAGCAAGCAGAGCTGTTTACAGCTGCACTGTTTTTGACCCTTTTCAGCTGTGCGGCTATTAACCCACTGTTTTTTACCCTTTTCAGCTGTGCGGCTATTAGCCCATCTGCACCCATTTTTAGTTACTTCTCCTTGGGGTCAGATCTGATTAAGATGGAATCCTGCGGCAGGGACAGCACCATTGACATTATGGTTTTAGGGCATTTGAGTCTCCATCCGAGATGGCCAGTTGGACAAGGAGTCTGCAAGACTTGTAGGGCGCCAGGCCAGTAGATATATGTTGGTGCTAGAAATTGCTTTTCTTGTAGTATGTTCTCCGCACCCTGCTCTGAGCACCTCTACTGATAGTCTTAAGATGTTGAGGCTGTTGTGCATACCTAGGCTTTGCTAGTCCCAAACGGCACATTAGCTCTGATATCCTCACATTAACGTCTGGATTATGTGCCCCCTTTATGCCCTTCTATTTCTCTTCTCCACCGTTTTCCCAGTAACACCTTCCTCTTATCCCCCCCACACTCCTTCGTCACATTTTACCATCATGGCCACCCCTCGAGTTAAGGCTGGAACTAATTGCTACAAAATCATTTATCCTCCTAGCCTGTCTAAAACTGCAACTAAACGATGGAAACATAACACTATTGAACGTTTCCCAGATTCCCTTTTTGTTGATCAATTTTACAATAGTCGTTTTGGGAGGCTTAAAAATGATTTCATCTTCTTCACTCACGACATCCCCTCTGGGTCCAACAGTTTTTACTATTCCCTTAACGTCACCTCCTCCTCCTCCATCCCCATGGGAAAAAACTAAAAATGTCACCCTCTGCGTGCTTCAAAGGTAACCTCACTATCTCACTCTATAACAACGGTACTGTCTTGATCCAAGGCAAAGAAAACTGCCTCTCGGTCTTTGACCGCCTCTTCCCCTCCTTACTCCCCTCCTCTGCAACCTGGCTTCCCCCTGACTCTCCTTCCAGCTCCACCCATTACTCCCTTTCTCCTCCGCCGACACCACCTCACTCCAATTGGCTGCTCTCTCGAGAAGCACAGGTCGGCCCCCTTCCCTCCCCCTCCCTTGTGACCTCCCCTCCTATTCCTCCCCCCTCACAGTATGTCCCTTCACACATCACTTCAGCCTTACCACTAGCCAATACGCTCCTCGTCCCATCTGCACCATCCCGATTCTCCAATCTCTTCTCCTCCCCCATATTCCTTCCCATCACCCCCCTTTTCTGTCCACCTCTCCTCCAACCCTCTCCCCCAGTGAACTTTCCCTATGGCCCCCTTATCCCTTCCATCCCTCCTCCCCACCCCCTCCTCCCCTCGTTATTCACCCCGTTTTCTCCACAATCCCACTGCATCTCTCTCCTCCCTCCTACTCCTCCAATAATGCTGCACTACTCCACTTCCCCGCCCAGTAACCCCTTCCACTTCCCTCCTCCGGGCCCAGCAGAACCACTTCCTTTCCTCAACTTCCCTTTCTCCCAACCCCCCTCACTCTGCCAGATGCCAGTTCCCTCACAGCCACCTCTCCTAGCTGACAGGTCCTCCACAACCACCGCACCTCTTTTCCTCCCAAACCTCCTATATTCTCATGACTCCACACAGGCCTACCCTCTCCTACCCTACTGCCGTGTTCCGCACCATTCTCCCCATAAATTTATCCTTAATTCCTCTCCCTCTTGCAACACCAACAAAGACAACTCTCCCTTAAACTCCGATTCACTAACTCCCGCTATCAACCTCCACCCTTCCCCACTTATGAACCCCACACCCCAAATTACCTGCTGTCCTGCCACCTCTCCCTGCCTTCCACCACCAATTCCACCCCCCCTTGTTTCAATCAAGCCACCCAACCTTCCGTGCTCTGCCTCATTCTAACTGGAAAACACGCTAGGCGCTCTTATCACCTCCATCTCTCAGCTTACAGCTGCCATTTCACTTTTATGCTCTAAGATCGCCACCCCTTCTTGCACCGCTACTCCTTCCCAGCTTCCCACGAGATGCACCTCGCCACCTCACCCCAGTACAGCCAAGCTCAACCTGTCATCTGAAAACTCTGTTAACTCACTCAAGCCCTTGAACGCCACCCTTCCTCAACCGGCATACCCTAGCAACCCCACTATCCACACCATTCCGATCATCACCTCTGTCAGAACAAAGCATCCACCTAAACCCTCCCGAGCACCCCGTCATAAGTACAATATCCCGATCACCCTTCAGAGCCCTAGTGCCCCCGTCACCAAAACAGTCTTGACAGAGCTGCGCTGCATGCTTCACAACTGCAGATCTGCAGTAAAACACAAACTTGAAATCTCCGATACCATCACCCTTCACAATATTGACATGCTCTTCCTCACAGAGACCTGGTTCAAAGATACATCTCACTCTATATTTGATCTCCTATTACCCACAGGCTATTCTTTATTTAGGAGAGACAGAACTGACAACACGGGGGAGGTGTTGCAGTCATCTTTAGAAACGCCCTCCAAATTAAGGTCTCTCCTAACAGCTCCTCCAAAACCTTTGAATGCCTTTCTCTTGAGCTTCAATTGCAACACTGTTCACCCCTCAGATTCCATGTCATCTACCGCCCGCCTCGTAGTGGCCCTTCGTTTATGGATGAACTCATCGACTTCATCAGCGACCAATACTCGCGAAGTGACAATCAGACCTTTGTTAGTGACTTCAATCTCCACACACCGCAAGACTCCTCTGCGAACTCACTGGCCACTTTCCTCTCTGCAAACGATCTTATCCAACACTGCACTGAATCAACACACTCTAAGGGCGCAATCCTGGACCTTGTTATTTCTAAAGCAGGCTTGCTTTCTACCACTACCCCAATTCATGTAGATTGGTCTGACCACCTCCTCATCCCATTCTCTCTTCAACCTTCACACTCTATAACTCTGGGCCAACCCAAGAGGGCCATCTCATGGTTCCGTGATGCCAAAAATATTGATGTCGGTCCCCTCTGTGAATCAGCTTTGTTATCACCTCCAAGGCTAGACCCGAACCTAGATGTTGACGAACTCACCTCCCAATGCCTCATAGTTCTTGCAGTTGAAATTAATAACGTCGCTCCACTCAAAAGCAAAAGGTTAAGGCCCACTCCCTCAGCACCTTGGTTCAACAAATCCCTTTATGAAGAAAGGAAGCAGCTAAGATTCCTGGAGAAACAATGGAGGCAACTGCCCTCCACCGTCAATTTGGCCATGCTTCGCTCAGCAAGATCCAAGTACCACAAGCACATCTTCCTTGGGAAAGCGGCGCACTTCAAAACCCTCCTTGACTCCACCAAAAATAGACCCAAAAAACTATTCGATCTCATCAAAATGCCTAACTGCTCCCCCCCAACCTCCAAGGTGGATGATTCTACAAAGAGAGCAGCGGATTTCGCTATTTTCTTCGATGAAAAAGTGAAATCACTTGTGGATCAGGTCGCTCATCCTACCCCTCCAGAGGAGCGCAAATCCTTAGCCATTTGGCAGAGCTTTGACCCCATATCTGAAGATGCCCTTCTCAAGTGCATACGAGAAACGAAGCCCTCCAACCATTCTCTCGACCCTATCCCCAGTGCCATTGCCATTGACTTCTATACCCATTCCCTCTCCTATTGGACCACTCTGATCAACCTCTCCCTCCGGCAAGGCTCCCTTCCTGCCTCCTTCAAAACTAGGCAGGTCACCCCTCTTCTTAAAAAAACCCACTGCTGATGCGAATGACCTCAACAACTTCCGCCCCATCACTAACCTTCCCTTTCTTGCGAAGATCACAGAAAGATGTGTAGCAAGACAACTCTCTCGTCATATCAAGGACAATGATCTTCTTGACAACTGTCAGTCCGGCTTCATCCAAAACTGCAGCACTGAAACAGCCCTACTGCAAGTGGTTGATGACGAGTTGAGGATTCTCGATTCAGGGGGGTCCTGTCTTCTAATTCTCCTTGACCTTTCCGCAGCTTTTGACACTGTCAATCACAACACCCTCCTCAATATTCTTAAACAGAGAATGGGCATGGAGGGCACTGTGCTTAAATGGTTTGCATCCTTCCTTTCTGACAGATCCCAAATGATCAAAATAGCGAACAGTCTTTCACCTCCTGTGGCGGTAGGTCAAGGTGTTCCCCAAGGCTCGATACTTGCTCCCACATTGTTCAATCTCTATTTAGAACCACTGGGAAATCTCCTAAGTAAATCCGCAATTCACTATCATCTCTATGCTGACGACACTCAACTCTACCTCAAGATTGCCTCTACGCACGATCTCTCCATCCTAAGCTCCACTCTCGACTCCATTCAAAACTGGATGTCATCTCAACTGATTCTGAATCCCTCCAAAACTGAATTCCTCCTATTCTCCTCCTCACTCTCTCCTCCCCCGGTTCAATCATGGATGGATCAGTTGAATCTACTAAACAATAAACCCATCATTGTCGACAGCGCCAAATCCCTTGGTGTCATACTAGACAAAAAACTCAATCTAATTCCCCACATCAATTCCATTGCAAAATCTGCTCGATACCAACTGCGCCTTCTTTGGGGAATCCGTCGCTTCTTCCTGGAGCGGGACCTCATAACCCTGGTGCAATCACTGGTACTCTCCAGACTCGACTACTGCAATTCTCTTCTTACTGGCCTCCCCAAATCCCACTTGTCCCCACTTAAGTCTGTTTTCCACTCAGCAGCTCGTTTCATTTATGGGGCCAAAAGAAGCAACCACATCACACCGATGTTATCTACCCTCCGCTGGCTTCCCTTTGAGGCGAGAGCTATCTACAAGACCGCTTGTATCACCCACAAAGCCTTGCACTCCTCCTCTCCTCGCTACCTGGCGAATAAACAAACTCTACTGCTTGAACCTCCCACTTTCAAGAAGGAAAGAACGATGGCCCAATCCTTTTCAGGCAACGCAGTGAGAATCTGGAACTCATTCCCCCCTCGGCTCCGGACCACCGCTTCCTCCCAGGCCTTTAAAAGGGACCTCAAAGTTCTCCTCCTCCAGAGACACCTCCAAAAGTAACTCACGTCCTCTCTTTTATCTGAAGGAAGACCTCCCACTACTGAAGATTTCTACTTTCCATGACCATGGAAGTGCCTTCCCAGTGTGTTCTTGTGGTTAGAGTGTTTGCCTTTTATTGCAGTATTATCCATGTACTTGTGTTTGGTACCCTCTTCCAACTTGCACACACCACTTTGCCCCTGTAACACACGGTTTACTTCCTCTCACATGTTTTTTACCTTTGAGACTTGCACAAGTGCCACCTTTGCCTACGTAACGTTTGTTCTTGTGCCTGAGTGTCTAGCATATATTGCAGTATTATACCTCAAATTATACTGCACACTTGTCACTTTTTCCTCCTGCGCACTTTTTACTACCTCATGTATTTTTGGTTGCTCACAATTTTTACTACCTCATGTATTTTTGTTTGCTCACAATTATCACTTTACCGTATGTAACGTAATGTTTGATTTTGAAATCTTTTGTTCGTGTAATGTTCTCAGTTTGTATCATTTCTGTTCCTATTGTGAAGCGCTCTGACGCCATCGGGTAAAGTCTGTGCTATATAAAATTGCATAAATAAATAAATAAATATCAAGCGGACGGAGGAGGCAATTGCAGCCGTTCCGGACCGGCGTCATACTGCAAGACTCAAAGAACTGCTTATAGAATACTCTGAAGCAGCGAGCGTGAGTCCAAATTTCGCTCAAAGTACCATGTGGCTCGGGCATGCGGAGAGGGTGAACGGCCGGGTAGAGCACTCGCCGAGGCCACCAGGATCCCCGGATTTATCATCCAGGTGCTGGAGATTGTGGATGAGGCAGGCATACCGCATACAGACACCAACGAGATTTTGGAGATATTTTTCCAACCACTACTCTTTGAATTGCTCTAGACGACACGACACACCTGATGTAGCGGCTCATTTTGTAGACTCCGCACTGGGATGGATAAGTGATTCTCATAGAGAATTCTTATCTGCAGACTTTGAGGAGGATGAAATACGTGCGCCATAATGGGGCTATGGTCGGGCATGGCTCCTGGACCCTACGTCCTGCCTTTGGACTTTTATGAAGTCTACATTGACCTGCTGGTCCCTATACTCAAGCAGGTGTTCTAGGAGGCTATGGAGAAGGGTATTCTCCCCTTCTCAATGCGACAGGCCAAGATAATATCACTGCTCAAACCGGGCAAAGATTCTGATAACTGGCACGCATACAGGCCACTGTCGCTCATCAATTGCGATACCAAAATCCTTGCTAAAGTCATAGCCAACAAGTTGAACTTACTGATGGATCAGCTAGTTCTCCCCGACCAGGTTGGGTTCCTGCCCGGCAGGGCCACTGTGCATAACCTGATGACCTTATTTGCGTTGCTTCACGACATTGACCCGGACGATTCGGCTGCGGGAATCTTCCTTGACGCTACAAAGGCGATTGTATTGAATGGGGGTACATGTTTTCATCCATAGTTTATCTTGAAAGTTAGGTTACTAGAATGCAATGAGATTTGATAAAGAATCTGTTCCTCCTGTAAGCTGCCAGATTTTGAGGTGATGGCCACGTTCTTCTTTGCCGTGACATAATCCTCAGTTGGCTAAGAACTCCCTTTTTTCAATTGCCAGGGCATGTGAGTGATGCACACACTACACACATAGGGGTGACCGACCTCATGGAATGTTAAGGAGATACAGAACTCTATCAAGAGGCAAAGAATCTGGTCTGGTGTGAGACAACACCAGGAAAGGATAGTGATGCTACAGGAAACACACCAGTTGCCAGAGGAACATGAGAAAATACGAACCATATGGGGGTGGACAGGGAGAGGTAGGCTGTGGTACTCCAGCTTTACCTCTTCTGCACGTAGAGTATTGATATGGGTGGATGCCAGTGTTCACCTTAAGGTGCACACTGAGCTGAAGACGGTGTATGGGTGATATGTGGGTGTAGTGGGGAATATAGATGGTAAACCCACAGTACTACTAAACACCCTATGCTCTGAACGTAGACACACCAGATTTCTTTAAGGCAGTGACACAAATCTTGACACCCCATGCCCAACACGATTTCATATGGATGAGTGACTGCAATTTTTTCTTAGATGCCTATATAGTTCCAGGTCCACTGCTAGATTGTTAGGCAGGTCCTCTAGGGCACTACTGGAGGGAATGGACAAGTGTAACCTCCTGGAATTATGGAGGGCACAACAAGGCACAATGAGAGGTTATTCTTTTTATTCTCCTCCACACTTGGCCTTTACTAGGATAGATTATGTATTCACCCACCAGGAACAAGTTGCGCAATTCGTCATGGCCCAGTACCTGGGTCGAACCTTCTCGAACCATGCACCGATTAAGGTGGAATTGCAAGACCAGGCGTATGTGGCACCAGTGGTGTACGCAACCCAGGGCATTGTTACATCAGGTGTTCTGGGAAGAAATCGGGAGACGCTGTGGGAGTATTGTGCCATCAACACAGGTAGAGTGGCATCGGCTGTGATACTCTGGGAGGCATTCAAGGTGACAGTGTGGGAGAACGACCTACAGGGTATGTAAATCCCAAGGGCACAGTTATGAAACTGGAACAGCAGATAGCAGACATTGACAGGCAAGCACCGTACAGTCCTTAGGTACGGGAACACAACATGGATTGCAGGGGGAATTAGATGAGGCCCATGACACCAATGGGAAGCGTGATTATAAACTACTAGCAGCCCATCCCGACGTTGTCGGGGTATGAATTGCTGCCGGCCAGTAGTATATTGTTTTGTAGGATTTCGTTTTGATAGCATTTCTTATCTGTGACAGGCCTGTGAAACGCTCCGATTCACAGTGCACTGCTGATGCACTTAAGAGTGCGCGTTCAGTAGTGTGTGAACTCGATTTTCCCTACTTTATTTTTCCTTGCAATATTATATTGCGCAAACTCGACAACATGGCATGAGCACAATTTACATTACAGAAGAACACATTTATTTGTGGTAGGCACGGGGAGACAAAGCGATTTGCCTGGAATAACAGGATGTTGAGCTGATGCCGAGATTCAAACGTAGTTTCCCAGCTCTAAAGTTCGCAATTCTAGAACTTGTGGCGGGAGGTGTGTCTAAAAGTGTATGTCGGTGCTGGCCATCAATGAGCGAGACCTGTGCATTTTTCAAATGGGTGGTGATGAGTATGTTGCTGGAGATGTGGGCCGCCGTGCCACCAATGTACTTACCGGGGGAGGGTAAACACCCATTTTTCCGCAACTTTCTTTCCGCATACCATCACTCCGCATACTTTCATTACGAAAGTACCATGACTCCGCAATGCTATTATAACGCATGGCATTACATTTTATATGCTTTTACCACGCATACATTTACAATAAAATTCGTTGTAAATGCATGAATGGTAAAAGCATGTTTTTAAAAAATTTTTTGGATAAGGTAAGTATGGGTATAGGGGTATATGTTTTGGGGTACTGAGGTATATGTTTTGGGGTGTTTGAGTATTTTAAGGCTTCAGATATAGTTTTGGGTTATGGGTTACAGGGGTAGTTTTAGGGTTTATGGATAGGTATGGGTTTTGGGGTACAGGGATATTTTTAGGGTTCAGGGCTAGGTTTTAAGGTATAGGGGTATTTTTAGGGTTCTGGGGTAGGTGTGGTTTTGGGGTACAGGGGTATTTTAAGGGTTCAGGGCTAGGTTTGGTTTTTGGGGTACAGGGGTATTTTTAGGGTTCAGGGCTAGGTTTGGGTTTTGGGGTGCAGGGTTATATGGCCGAGATACCCGCCACCCCCTCTCAACACAATCCCAATCCCCAGAAGGAGGGAAACCGGAAACAGTTCTTGAAGTTTTTGGAAGTGGGAGGGAGTGACCCTCCCGGCCGTATTTATTAAAAACAAATTAAAAAACATTAAACGTTTCATGTTATGTACAATTTCATTACCACATTGCGATGTTTGGCTAACCTTAACAGATTCTCTAATACAGAGGTTCTCCTAGCCGAACTAGCATCCTACAAAACATTCTCTAAAATTACTGAAATTGTACATCCTAACGTTTAAGGGCCAACGGCAAGGTCATAACCGGTGTCAAGATCCCTAACCAGACTTACCCCTCCCACTTGGGAGGGGCGACAGCACAGAGGCTTACCTCAAGTGCAACTACTAACAATTTCCCTTGACTTGACGGGGGCACTTAAGAACTCGACGCCATTTAAAGGTCGTTCGAAGACTTGTGTGAGGTATCTAGAAGGTATCGTGGACCTCCCCCACCCACACAACTTACAGCATCTGCCGTCGCAGATGTCACTGGCCCCGGGAAATTCACCAGGAGGGGGCTGTAACCCCTCCTACAAAGGAAGGGGCCTTGACCGCCTTTCCTTTACTTCCGGCGACCCATCCTTAGACGGGACCGCCTCCCCATTGAGGGGCCAATGGCCACCTCTCCCGAGCGCTCCCATCCGTGTTGGGTGACGCCCACTCATAGGGATCTACCAATTAGTGCTCACCGATCATGACCTTACCGCCTACCAAAAATAAATACGACAATGCTACTCAAACCTACAAAACATTGGTCGCTACGACCGAAAGGGCATGCTTAAAATTCCAACACTATATCGAATCATTTTATTGAAAAACCTTCACAACATAGACTATTCTTCATTACGGTCAATCGTAAACATGATATCATCACAACCTGTAAACGAAATCAGCAAACATAATCCTAGATTTACTTTATTACAAAACAACTTGCTGTCCTCAGGGGCTGGTGGGTGGGTCAAAATTGGCTCTTCGTTCTGTCCCGAGCTCACGTGTAGCGAGGAGGTGCAGCTTCAGAGCACAAGAACAAGAGGACGTCTTCTGGTCTTGCTTCCCTTTTTATCCGTCTTCAGGGCGGGCGAAAACCCGCCCCTGCCTGCCCCGAGGGCGTGGCTGGCTGCGTTGGTGTCTAGGCCAGCCCACTCTAGGGCGGGAAAAAGCGCGCCCCGGCTACGCCGCTTCGGGCATACCAGCCGAGACGCGCCTCCCGCCAAAAAATGGCTTCCCGGGGGGATCGAGGCACTCCGCCATACGTTCGGGGGGACCGAGTGGTCGCCCCTTTCCATATGGCCGAGATACCCGCCACCCCCTCTCAACACAATCCCAATCCCCAGAAGGAGGGAAACCGGAAACAGTTCTTGAAGTTTTTGGAAGTGGGAGGGAGTGACCCTCCCGGCCGTATTTATTAAAAACAAATTAAAAAACATTAAACGTTTCATGTTATGTACAATTTCATTACCACATTGCGATGTTTGGCTAACCTTAACAGATTCTCTAATACAGAGGTTCTCCTAGCCGAACTAGCATCCTACAAAACATTCTCTAAAATTACTGAAATTGTACATCCTAACGTTTAAGGGCCAACGGCAAGGTCATAACCGGTGTCAAGATCCCTAACCAGACTTACCCCTCCCACTTGGGAGGGGCGACAGCACAGAGGCTTACCTCAAGTGCAACTACTAACAATTTCCCTTGACTTGACGGGGGCACTTAAGAACTCGACGCCATTTAAAGGTCGTTCGAAGACTTGTGTGAGGTATCTAGAAGGTATCGTGGACCTCCCCCACCCACACAACTTACAGCATCTGCCGTCGCAGATGTCACTGGCCCCGGGAAATTCACCAGGAGGGGGCTGTAACCCCTCCTACAAAGGAAGGGGCCTTGACCGCCTTTCCTTTACTTCCGGCGACCCATCCTTAGACGGGACCGCCTCCCCATTGAGGGGCCAATGGCCACCTCTCCCGAGCGCTCCCATCCGTGTTGGGTGACGCCCACTCATAGGGATCTACCAATTAGTGCTCACCGATCATGACCTTACCGCCACAGGTCCGGATAGTTGACCGGCTATCCGGACCCCCCACAAAACTCCTACCTAAAGGTCATGTTTTAACGTTTTTAACCAAGCCAAGAAGTCTCCTATGAGTAACTCATTCCCCACCCGTGACAAATGCACACCATCCCCCAAATACATACTGTCATCGTTAATACAACTATGCGAGATAGAATGCAGTGTCTTGGAACGGAACAACCTACTCACTTTGTTATTAAGTTTTCTAACAGAATGATTCAAAGCAGGAATCGAGATAGCCCCCCGCCACACTTTACGTGGGATCATATGAGACCACGCAATTATGCACCCCGGAACTCTCCTTGCTAACCAACTTACCGTGGAAAGCATTGCCTCTAGGAGAAGTCGTCTACCGGTGGTGACCAAATCATTGCCCCCTAAATGTACTATGACTACAGACGGCGGTGACCTCGTCCGCCCTAACAAACCCTCAAAGAATTCTTGAAACTGGTCAATACAGAGACCGCCCCTTCCGTAGAAGGACACTCTGTACCCGTATTCCCCAGGTACGTGAATCATGTCACCTGCTTCGAATACGTCTGCGGCACGCCTCACGTATGAGTGGCCCACGACCCACACCTCCTGTCTCACAGCCGGTGACGTCTGACCGCTGGCCTGGTGTAGGGTCGACTGCATAGTCCGCCTCGCCTCGTAGGCTTGCGTAACTGAAAACCAAACAAAAGACAAGAAGCGTGAGTACATTATTACGGCTTCACAACATGTGCAATCGCACATATCTCTTATAACAATTGGAGGACCACCGCCCCACTCGTTTCACTTGTTCCACATTAAGACCCCTGGCTGCAGCTTCGGTGGCGGCCCCTATTCGAAAGGAATGGGTCCCGAATTCGCCCGGGTCCAAGCCCGCTGCGGAAATGGACATTGCAAGCACCCGCTGAAACTGAAATTTCGTCAGTGGGGTGGCGTCTGCGTGTCTCAACAATGTCCCCCCCCATGCTGCCACCCTTCGTGCCAGATAATCCTCTAAACACCGTACCGGACACATGGAGGACCCGGGGATCCTGCGAATGATCGTGCAGTCTCCTATCCCATCTTGGTCGGTCTTGGACCTGGCAAAGGAGACAATCATCGTTTCACCCCTGATCTGAACGTGTTCCCGGCACAAACCCCCCACCACATCCTGTTTGTTCCTTGCAACCAGCTCACTTATTCTCATTGCCCCGTGAAATGCCAGCGTAAATGCAGCCCGGAACAAACACGCCTCGAAAGGAGACGAGCATGTGGTAGGGAGTGCGGCCAGCAACTGGGACAACCTATCCAGACCTATCGGTCGTCTCTCATCTACTCTGCGACCTTCAAGGCGTTGCCACCCACGCAGCGCCTTCTGTACCACAAAAGACGCTGTCGGGTCCTGGATGTTATGGGCCCTGGCAACAAAGGAAATGGCGGCACGATGCCTTTGGGCCGTAGCCACCGACTTCCCAGCCTTACGTAAGGACATCAGAAAATGTACTACCCACTCCTCCTGACCCCAAAGTCCCCCTCTCTCAGCCCCCAAATAGGCTAAATAGGCCCGAAACGCCCCTTCATATGCCTTCCTCGTCCTGGGTGCTAGACTCTCTCCCACGAGGTGATGAAGTTCGGGGCACCGAGAGACCAGAGAGCTTCGGGGAAGGGTGCCGGCTCTGGGTCCGCTGAGGGAAGGAAACCCGAGAAAGCCTGCATGTGAAAACGAGACAGTGCATCAGCAGCCTGATTCATCACCCCCGGGACATGCTTTGCTCTGAATATCACGTTCAGTTGCATACACAGTAAGACAATTTCTTTGAGTAGCCTCAAAATCAATTTACAACGGGCAGCCTGACTATTGATGCATTCTACAACGGTCATATTATCAGACCAGAACACGACAGAATGATCTTTGAACCCTTCGGGCCAGGTTCTCAGGGCCACCAGAATGGGAAACAGTTCAAGGAAAGCAATATTACTCGTCAGCCCCTCCTCATGCCACCATGGGGGCCACTTTTGTGCCGACCATTTTGTGCCGAAGATGGCGCCAAAGCCTATGCTTCCCGCTGAATCTGTCCACAGACCAAGCTCTTCAGAGGACACGGCTGGCTTGTTCCAGACGACTCGACCATTGAAGTCCGCCAAAAATGCTAACCAAATACGCATGTCCTGGCGGACCTCGGCCGATAACCTCGTGCGATGATGACCCTCCTGTAGGCCAACCATCGCTTGGGCAATTGAACGGGAAAAAGGGCGGGCCATTGGGATCACCCTTAGGGCAAAGTTCAACTTCCCTACCAATTGTTGCAACTGATGCAGTGTAACCTTAGATGTATTTAAACATACTTGCAGGGATGCCCTGAATTTCGACACTTTGCTAGCTGGTAGACGGAAACAGCCCTCACTAGAGTCCAACTCGATCCCCAAAAACTCGAGGCAAGTCGTGGGACCCACAGTTTTACCTGGTGCCAATGGCACGCCAAATTGACCCATCAACACACAGAATTCAGACAAGGCCTGGGCACATTCGGGACTTCCGGGGGGTCCAAGAAACAGAAAGTCATCAAGGTAATGCATCACATTTCGGAAACCCGTTTTCTTCGTGAACACCCATTGCAAAAAAGTGCTGAACTTTTCAAAATATGCACACGATATAGAGCATCCCATTGGCATACACCTACCCATGTAATATGATCCCTGAAACATGAATCCCAGAAAACGCTGGTCATCAGGGTGTACCGGGAGCAACCGGAAAGCTGACTCGATATCTGATTTTGCCATCAACGTCCCGGGCCCCAGGCGATTCAAAATGGCTACTGCCTCATCAAATGATGCGTACCGCACCGAACATACTTCTGGATCAATTGCATCGTTTACCGAAATACCCCGTGGGGCTGACAGATTATGGATTAGTCGAAACTCACCTGGGTCCTTCTTGGGGACCACCCCTAACGGAGAACAGACAAAATACGGTACCGGGGGTACAATAAACGGCCCGGCGACCCTTCCCTTGCTAACCTCTTTCTGGATCTTATCCTGTACTACAGATGTATGATGCAAGACGGAAAGTTGATTTCTGCACGTCCCGGTACCCTGAAAGTCCCCCACCGGGATGCGGAAACCATATGAAAAACCATTCCGCAGCACCCCAGCAGAGATACGATCTGGGTACTTGCTGAGCCAAGGAGTCATCGCCAAAGTATCAATTGGAGTCGGTAAAGGCGCCCCTCGGCCTATATTAGGCTTGTTTGGCGCCTCCCTTACCCCCATTCTCACTTGTTTTGGCTCTACACAAGGACTCAGGATGGGACGACCCGCAGTTGCTGCATTCGTGTTTGAATTTACACGATCCCGGAGGCCTGGTACATTTTCCCTTGTTGAAATTGAAGCAGAAACCCCTTTTCCCCGTGTTGCCGGCAGGTCTCGGGTAATCGTCAGTGCTCGTACCTGACCGAAAGGGCGTCCCCACATTTTGGCGGGAGTAATCGACAACATTGCTCCCCACTAACGGCATTTTCAACATTCCTGACTCTTTCATTTTGTCCCATGTCACAGAATCGTAACAATCCCACGTTAAACCTTTGTTATGTTCCTTTTCTTTCCTAAACAAGTTGTCATAACAGAACCAGTGGTTACCCTGATACGCTGTCGAGTAACTCATAATTCGTGACTGATAAATGGGAAACTCAGGAAGCAACTCGGGCCTACGTTCCCCCAAAATTGATGTAAAAATACCCCACGCATTGCGCCAGTTGCCAATATTCTCATTCACCTTAAAGGCGGCCATTTTTGCGCGCCAAACACTCGGATGCATTAGGTCCTTTTGACTCTTAACATGCTCCACCTCATAATGATCAACAAGCAAGGAGAAAATATTCACATACTCCCCCGCCCAGATCTTTTCCTTTATTGCTAAAGGCACATGTTGTCCCAATCTCTCTCTACGAGAGGGTGCTGACTCGTCCCTTGCGATCGGCAATGGCCGCTTACCTGAACCGGACGCTGCTTCCGCCGCTTGCGGCTTGTCTATCCCCGCCAACGGCGTGGTCACTCTAGCTGCATCTCTCTTCTCACGCACCCCTTTTATCAGCGCCTGTGCCTCGGCGGCCGTGGCGCCCCCACTACTATCCCCCAACCATGCTGCTAGCTGTGCTGCCAGCTCGGGGGGCATATCTTCATTGGATGTCGGAGTGACGACAACGGGGATTGGAGTCCCCTCCATCGGTACTGGGGTCGGCGCCTCGAGCGGGGCAGAGGGAACCGGGACGTCTCCACCGGCTGGAACCCTTCTCGGCCTCTTAGGCCTCCCTCCAGCCGGCGCAGGGCCCGAACCCTCCTCCCCGTCTCGCTCCGCCAACCGTTTCTTTATGTCGGACATCTCTTTAAAAAGGGCCCGCACCATCTGGTCGGTCGTCATTCTCTTTGCGCCTTTCTTGGGCATCTCTCCGACGAAGTATCTAGAAGACAAAGAAAAAGATCAAAACGCTCAAAATTGGCTCTTCGTTCTGTCCCGAGCTCACGTGTAGCGAGGAGGTGCAGCTTCAGAGCACAAGAACAAGAGGACGTCTTCTGGTCTTGCTTCCCTTTTTATCCGTCTTCAGGGCGGGCGAAAACCCGCCCCTGCCTGCCCCGAGGGCGTGGCTGGCTGCGTTGGTGTCTAGGCCAGCCCACTCTAGGGCGGGAAAAAGCGTGCCCCGGCTACGCCGCTTCGGGCATACCAGCCGAGACGCGCCTCCCGCCAAAAAATGGCTTCCCGGGGGGATCGAGGCACTCCGCCATACGTTCGGGGGGACCGAGTGGTCGCCCCTTTCCATTTTAGGGCTCAGGGGTAGGTTTGGGTTTTGGGGTACAGGGTTATTTTTAGGGTAAAAGGCTAGGTTTGGGTTTTGGGGTACATGGGTATTTTTAGGGTTCAGGGGTAGGTTTGGGGGTACAGTGGTATTTTTAGGGTTCAGGGCTAGGTTTAGGTTTTGGGGTACAGGGGTATTTTAGGGTTCAGGGGTAGGTTTGTGTTTTGGGGTACAGGGGTATTTTTAGGGTTCAGGGATTGGTTTAGGGGTACAGGGGTAGTTTAGGGTTCAGGGGTAGGTTTGGGTTTTGAGGTACAGGGGTATTTATAGGGTTCAGGGCTAGTTTTGGGGTACAGGGGTATTTTTTGGGTTTAGGGATATGTTTGGGTTTTGGCGTACAGGGTATATTTATAGGGTTAAGATGGGTTTGTGTTTAAGGGTGTTAAGGTATTTTAAGGAGTACGGGTGGGTTATGATTATGGGGTGCAGGGGTATTTAAAGGGAGCAGGGTGGGATCAGCACACAATAGGAGGCATGGCATGAAGGGTGGAATGTACCACACGCCCCCAGCGTTTGTCACGCCTACAGCACAACGCAGGCACGCCCACAAGGGACTACTTTGTTGGCACGGTTCTTTTACCTTTTAAATGTATATGGTGGGCGTCTGCATAGCCTATGTCCTTCTGCTGCAACTGCCCTTTCCAACGCTGTATTGGGTGTTGTGATTGGTGCTGTGGTTCTTGAGATTACCCGCCTCAAAGGTTTGGGCTCTCTCTTTATTATATTAGTATAGATACACAGAAATGCAACATGTACAGGGAGACCACCCAGGTCGACTCTTGGCATGGTTAGTTAACAGGAAGACGGGTGGGAATGCTGTAGTTTCTGTTAGACTCAAATGAGGTGACCCCGATTACACAAGAGGATATCTTGGCCCGATTCGCAGAAATTTTACACAGCACTCTATGCACAAACAGGTGACCATTTTGGACGAGGCACACCTCCCTAGAATACAGGAAGAGACATGAGCTTTACTGAACGCACCGCTTGATTAAACGGATATAGGATGGGCTATTAAAACCATGAACATAGGAAAGACCCAAGGCACTGAGGGGCTTAGTGTTGAGTTTTACCAGTCCTACATTGATTTATTGTGGGCACGCTGCTGGCTATGTACATGGAGGCCTTTGAGACGGGTATATTACTGGCATAATTGAGGGAGGCTAACATTGTAGTCCTGTCTAAGCCAGGCAGAGACCCCACTGACTGTGAATCATACCGCGCTTTATCGATGATAGATGTAGACGCAAACATTTTGAGGAAAATATTGGCACAAAGGCTCTCAAAAGATGCAGAGCGGTGGGGGATCACACGTATGGATCAGTCTGAGTTTGTGGGAAGCTCTATCACCACCAATAACATCCTTAAGACATTTTGGGGCAGATTCATGTTAACTGGCACATCCCCAGGGATGCGCCAGTTAACTTGCGCCACAGTGCGCCACAGCTCCGCCACCCATGGTGCGCCGCATTTATGATGTGGCGCACCATGGTGCAAAAACGGCACAGATGCGTGACGCATCTTTCCCGGAAATGTGCGCATTGCTGGAGTTGCGTCGCAAGCCCGACGCAGCTCCAGCAAGGCTCGGGGGTGCCCCATCTACACAATGCTGCATCAAGACCTACGCCTGCTTTAAGCAGGCGCAGGGTTTTGACGCAGCATTGGCCTGAAAGTGACTGAGTGAAATCTCATAGATTTCACTCAGCCACTTTCAGGAGGCGTTCCTGCGCAGGAACGCCCCCCCCCCCCCCCCCCCCCTGCGCAGGAACGCCTCCTTATGGTGCAGGGCTTTACAACCTGACGCATATCCTAGATGCGTCGCGTTGTAAATAGGGTGAATTGTTTGCGCCGCAGTTGCGTCAAATAAAGCGACGCAAGGGCATCATAAATCTGCCCCTTAGAATCATGATTCACGCTATGAGGGGGCGGATCCCTGTTTGACGGTCAGATTGGATGAACACAAGGCCTTCAACACAGTCAACTGGACATTTATGCACCATCAATACACTTTGGGGGCAGATTACCTGAGATGGGTGAATTTACTATATACGAACAGCAGGGTGAGTGTGAAGGTGGGCCACCTAGTCTTGGACATCTGGCCATTGGAGTGGGGGACCCATTGGGATGCCCCTCTTGCTGCTGATATTCGCCATATTGATTGAGCCTTTTGCTCAACTTATGTTTTGGGCTCGAAGATGGCTGGGATCATGGTGGGAGGCAAGTGAGAGATCATTTCGCTCAATGCTGATGACATTCTGCGGATACTAAGGAACCGAAGAGATTTACAGGATGTGGTATACAACACACTGATGGAAGTGGGGGTGCACTCGGGGTTCCGGCTGAACGCCGATAAGTCGGTACTCTACCCTATATTGATGGCTGTGATTGCAAATGCAAACTTACCTGATATAAAAGCGCAAACAACACCGATCCAGTATCTGGGGGTATATGTCAGCTCGTACATGGCCCAGATCTACACCTCAAATGTGGGTGCACTTTTCGAAGGCCTAGAAGGAAGTGGGCTAAAATGATGGGATTCCTGATATCCCTCATTGGACATATAGCCATAAGCAAAATGATCATGTTACCTCAACCACTATATGTGCTGCAGCACATGCCATTGTGTACATCAGAATCTTGCTTTTGCAGACTGGATGAGCTACTTGGGTTATATTATACTGGGGACATGGAAGGGGCTGGATCAGCCTTGAGGTAAAGAAGCTTCGATGGGCCTGCGGAGGGCTACAAGTTCCCAATTACAGGGTATAATGCTGGCTCGCCTGACCCATACCTGAAGGCTTTTGGCACTACCTCTGGCGACGCATCTTAGCAGGGCAACTCTACCTGAACAAATTTGTACATTGTTACAGATTTGGGAGCATACAGTGAGACAGGAAAATGAGTATATATGCATGCAACAGCTGGCTCCCTGGTGTACTGGGATTAGTCATCAGGCACAGTGGAGAGGGAGGTGCCCCAATGTGCTTGGGGACTTATACGACAATGGTGGGTTATGCAGACTTCTTCACTAGATGGGATGTCGTAGGTAACTGCTCTCTTGTGTATTGCGGTTTAGTGGCGCCCATCCGGAAGGCCTGGAAAGGGTTTCCACAAGAATCAGAGACACATGTCGTAAATCAGAAATTACCAGACATGGTTGGGGGAGCGCAAACCTATCACACACCTATATACCCTACACCTACAGCCACTTGTATAATGACACTGAAAACACAATGGGAAGGCAATATGGCTGAGGAGCTGAGCGTGAATGGGTCTCGGTGTTAGGCAATTGCAGAAGAGTGACGCATAATGTACTGTTGAAGTTGATTCTTTACAAGTCGGCCCGCAGCAGTGGCTGCACAGATTGGACCAGACTAAACAAGAGCACTGTCCCAGATGTTGAATGACTACTGGGACCTATATTCATATGTGGTGGACATTCCCGGGTGCTTTTTTGGAACAAAGTAATCCAGGTTCTGACTGAGCTTTCGCTGCTATCAACAATTCAGCCATATCTTTTAGGACTGGTGACTCGATCTAAACACACTTAATCTATTGATGAGGTGTTGTAACTATGTCTAGCTAGGAAAAAGAAATGCATAGTGTTAAGATGAATGACTAAACGATCACCCACTAGGAAACAATGGCTGTGGAAACTAGTGAGATGGGTACAAGCAAAATGCGGATTGAGATATAGATTGGTGTATAACGGTTCCGACCAAGGCGATAGAATGAAATGGGACGTGGTGGAGGTTCACCTGCAGCAGGAACTTGAGGAACCGGTCATAGAACAGGAGGTAGAGCCTAAAGAGGATTGATCTGTGAATATGCTTGGGTATTTACGGAGGTGTGTGATAGCTTGTATATAACACCTCTATGTGTAATTTATACCGCCTATTTACATTGCCTGTGTGCCTTAAACTGGTTTTTAGCTAACTATGTCTGTGCGGGGGGGGGGGGGCGCGGCCAAGCAACATGGCCGTCAGGACGTGAGCTCCTACGGCTCCCGACCGGCCAGCCGCCAAAATCCTACATTATCATGCCCAGTGACGCCTGCGACTGTCTCCCTTGAGTGACGGAGACTCTGCGAGTTGCGGAAGTACACCACGGGGTTGGGATCGGAGCGACGGCCTGGAACCGGTCAAAAAAAAAAATCCTGTCCTCGGCCTGGTCGGCCACAATCACGTGAGGCAGGGGATGCTGCCTGCGCCCTCCTGAAGTGTGCATGGGCTCTGGGGCGGTCCGCTCCCTTTCTGCTTTTCCCGCAGACCCAGCGGCTGCTGCGGGGGCTTTGTCCGTCTCCGGGAGCCTCCCGAGGTACCCCCACTCCGGCATGCGTCATTGTGCCTGGACGTGAGGGAGGCATCGCGTGGGGAACCGAGAGGCCTCTGCCTTGGGCCTGGGAGGCGTCTGGGGCTGGGCCGGCCCTCAACTGCCCTGCAGACCTAGCGCTCACCGAGGAGCTGTCTGTTGCTGTCGGAAGGCACTGGGAGTGAGTGGTGCTCCTGCACATCCCTGCCAGACCTGCTGTAAGGTGCGGGCTCTGGAGTGATCCTTGGGGAGGGGGTCGGGAGGCTGTGCACAGCGGCGACCGCTCTGAGCTATTGAGCGGTCGTGATCTCTCCCCTGTTGTGCTCTGGAGCCTGTAGAAGCGAGGAGACGCGATCGACCACACTGGACCAGACTATTCGCACTTCCTTAGGTGTGCCTCGTCGGTGAGTCTTTCTGCTGTTGCCTGGTGGCCCCCTGGGGACTCAAGGGACAAATAACTACTGCTGTCTATCCTCGAAGGTGGACACCTTACCGCAAGGGGATTACTCCTGTCCCGGGCCCTCATACTCATTGCCTGGACTGCCTGGGGATAGTAGGGGTGCCTGACCCCACTGGGGACCCTCTGCCTGGGGAAGGCCGCGGAGTTGAGGCTGGAGTTGTAGTGCGCTGCGGTCCCTGGCTGACGAGTGAGAGGCCCAGCTGCATCACACTGACAGCAGCATTGAGATGGGAGGCCTTTGGATCTTGGCTGAATAGCTTGCTCGACCCAGTCCCTGGACATATCGGCCCTGGGGCCCCTCGGATGTGTCTGGTGTAGATGTGTGCCCATTAGCCCCCGACTCGGTCCCCCACTTTCCTGGTGACATCTGTAGTAGGGACGTACGCCTGCAGCCCTGTAGACGGAGCTTGGCGCTTGCACAGTTTTGGGGTCTCCCTGAGAGCCTCTGCACTGCCTGGAACATGGGTAAGGACAGACTTTCTCGTGCCTCCAACCCCAATACCATCACACAGTACACCACACAGCGCCTCTCCACCCAGCGGATCACTCGCCAGACGGGACAGGATGGTGAGGACGACATCTCCAACTAGCCGTCCTGAGCTGCGATCCTGGAGGCGATACAAGGGTCTCGCACCGCCCTGAAAAACAAGTAGAGACAGTCTCTATTGACGTGAACCTACTACGGGCGGACTTGCGGAAGGTGGCAGGCAAGGTCTCCTCGGCAGAGGGGGGCATCGTCCAGCTTAAGGGAGAAGTGGCTTCCCTGAAGCAACAAGTGTCTCAGCTCACCCATTCTACCAGAGCAATGGAACGCCGAGCGGAGAAGGCGGAAGGGAGGGCCTGTGGAAGCAACATCAGGGTCCTGGGTATTCCGGAGCTCTCGGAGCAGGGCTATGTGGAGCGGTTCCTGGAGAACTGGATACGGACTACGCTATGCCCCACCGGCCTGTCGGAGGTCTTCGTGGTGGAGAGTGCCCACAGGGCGCTGGTCCCTCCACCGCCGCCGGGGCCCCCCTCTAGGGCACTCATAGCAAAAATCGGGAAAGGGACTGTATTCTGAAAGCAGCGAGAGATGCAACGGAGGCGCAACGGACCTCACTTTTGACAGCGCCAAGGTCTCCATTTATCCGGACTATACCCGCCAGGTGCAGGAGCTGAGGAAATCCTTTCTTGGTATCAAGCAGAAGCTACGTGAACTTCATCTACAGTACATGTTGCTGTATCCAGCAAAACTTAAGGTGATATCCCAAGGAAAGGCCCGTTTTTTTCGACGCACCTGAGGAGGCATGGGAATGGCTCAAAATCAGAGGAGAGGCCGTCCCCTAACGCGAGCGGAGGGGACCCTGGAGTGCTTGGGGGACCAGAACTCCGGGGAACTGCGGGAGAAGACACAGGAATCGAGTTGATGGTGATGCCCAGGCAGAGCGACAGCGAATTACAGTGGGGACGATGGTGCCCTGCGCGTGGAGTCGTCGGACTCTGACGACTCTCCCCCGCCAACTGTGTCAGGGATTCCCGAAGAGAGACTGGTGCCAGAGACTCTCCAGCCTACCTCTCATGTGATCCCAGAAACTGTCATGGACCCGCTCACGCCCACTTCAGCTCCAGCATAAAGGCTATATCCTTTTTATACATTCTCTTTAAACGTTGCTGTGGTGGGCTGGGGCTGGTCATTAGAGACCTAGGGACCATTGACTTGCAGCGACTTGGGAGAAATGCTTATTGAAAAATGATTAATCCATATGTATCTTGTGGGCGATACTGCACAATCTAGTAACATTGTATCGCATGTGTAAAACAGGGCAGTTTGGGTCATTGATCTATATCATGCTGGCCTAAGTTGGGAGTTGGTTCTAAGGGGCTGGTTCTTACAGTTTTTTTTTGTTGTTGAGTATTTTTTATCAGCGGCTGGGCTAAAGGGACAGCTGTGCATGTCCTGGCACCAGCATGGGAAGGGCATTTCTGCATGTTTTGTTGTCAGTATATTGCTCGTGGGTGGGTGTTTTTGAGGGGTTGTTTTGGTTCTTTTTCAGGCATTGCAGTTACGGCATCTGAGCCTTAGGGTCTATGTAGCTACATGGGGCATGGAACGCGTGGGGACTGCTTATTTCATCATCCATGGGGTTTACATTTTGAAGCTGGAATGTGAGGGGGCTGGGCACTTGCACCAAGAGATATTGGGCCATATGTAGGTAAATTCCAAATACCGACTCCGTAATACCGATTCATACCGAATCGGTATTAAGAATGAGGTAAACGTGATGTAGGTAAATATTCGGTAAACATTACCGATTCGTTCCTAATCGGTATTAAATACCGATTGTGACCAGATCGGTAATAAAAATGCATACCGAAAGGCTAATACCGATTCGATGTTACCGAATCCACACCCAAAATCGGAAATACCGAATCGGTAATTCGAAAAACAGCGTTTTGGTGAATCAGCCAATCCTGATACACCCATTTACTCCCCAAACAGGAAGTTGCCACACCCAGCCAGGTGGACAGGGCCTGGAGCTCACTGTGAGGCAGGCAGGCAGGAGAGCTGAGGAGGCAGCAGCAACATAGACCAGAATAAGAAAAGAGAAGAAAAACAGAACAAGCATTGCAATGGCAAGCCAGGACATGGAGAAGGAGGGAGGTGATAGAAAAAGAAAACTCAAGTTCAGCAACAAGGAGCTTGAGATCCTGATTGAGGAAGTCACCCAAGTGTACCACAAGCTGTTTGGAGCCCAGTCCCACCAAGTGCCAGACGCACAGAAGAGGCAAATATGGAGTGGCATTCGGGACAAGATCAATGCCATAGGTGTGACCCTGCGCACCATAGAGGACCTCAGAAAGAGGTGGTACGACCTCAGAAAAACTGCAAAACAGAGGATGGCAGAGAGACATAGGCTGGCAGGGAAAACTGGAGGAAGGAAAAATCGAGCCCCAGTACCAACACCACTGGAACAGATGGTGGAGTCCACCATCCAGCGGGAGAGTGTGAGTGGCATAGGAGACGCAGACAGCTCCGCCAGAGCAGCTAGAAAACAAGGTAAGAAGCATGCCCAGCATGCTGCCCTAACCCCTCCCAAACCCCAACCCCCATAGTGGTAAAAGTGCTCCCACTCCACACCATGTCTTACTGCTTACCTGCAATGCATACTGGGTGATGTAGTCAGTGTGAAATCATGATCAGGACTGTCAGGACAGCTAACACAATAGCATGGTAACATAATTGGACAGGTCAGGATAACCACTGTGCACTGTTGGCATGTACTTTAATGCAATGGCATTGCAGACAGAGCATTGAGAAAATTTACATTTGTGTCATTTCAGGCGAGTCATCTCGCAGTGCAGCTGAGGGCAGCAGAGGCAGGTCAGCCAGGCCAGAGGGGAGTGAACACGATGAAGACAGCATGGCTGCAGGGAACACCAGCTCTGCGCCATCGCAGCCAGCCAATCGTTCACCACAGACATCACCACAGCGCCAGGGAGGGCCGCAATCCCCTCTCACTCAGTCACCATTGCGACGTTCACCTACACCACCACCACAACCACAGTCAGGCAGGAGGCATGCCGTGATCACCCTCCAGCAGATGGAGGAGTCGGAGGAGGAGGGCAGCCAGCGCCAACAAAGTCCCATTGTAGAGAGATCCAACAGGGAGCGGGCTGGATCAGCATCCGAGGGTGCAAACATCTCATCACGACGCCGCAGGGCAAGGCCGGTCAGTCCAGTGGAATATGAGCAGGGTGGCAGTGTGTTTGCTGGACTGGAAGGAAAGATGCTGAAGGTCCAGCGCCTGCAATGGAGGGAGATGAAGGCGTTACACAGGGAGGTGGCAGACATTAACAGACATATGCACAAGATGGAGGAGGGTATCAGTGCCATGGGGGAGAATATGTCTGCAGGGATGGAGAGGGTAGCAACCTCGGTGGACAACCTGTGCAGCCAGCTGCAGCAGGACCGTGTTGGCATGCGCCGACTGAGAGTGAGACTCCAAGACTATACTTCGTCGGTGAACCGGCTGGCCAGTACAACAGCACTGATGTGTCGCCGGTCCATCGCCATGCAGGAGAAGATGTCGCATTGCAGCAGGGATGTGGCCAGGGGGATGGTGTCCATGACCTCAGTGCTAGAGCTCATGCAGAATGCTAATGCCTCAAATATGGAAGGGGGGGGGGGGACAGTGAGGAGGCTTCCAGCCGTGGTAGCGTCACACCCTCACCCACCGAGTGCAGGAGGCGTAGTGGACGTACTGTCCCAGCACAGGAACGGTCCAACTCACAAGGCAGTGTGGATGGGGAACATGCACGTGCAGCACGGGGACGCAAGAAGTGAAGGACTCTGGCTGTCCACATGCATGTGATGGGTGATGTAACCCATGTCCAATTGGACATTGCTCAGAATGCTCTAGGTGTGCCAAATAAACACCTGTACATGTAATTGGAAATGCCTCAGTGTCGTTACTCACTCAGAAGTAGTGTGATGTTATCTCTGCCCGTCTATGTCTCCCATCATGTTCAATTGCAGCACCAGCCGCGCTGGGCTCTGGCTGAGGGTTGTCCTCGTCTTCGTCCTCTGACTCAGTCAGTTCCACTGCAGTTCCTTTTTTGGTGGCCAGATTGTGTAGCATTGCACACGTAGCAATAATCTTGCAACATTTTAAGGGGCTGTACAGACGCGCACCTCCTGTTTTGTGGAGGCAACGGAATCTGCTTTTGAGCATACCAAAAGTGCGCTCCACCACGTTGCGTGTGCTCCTATGTGCCACATTGTATCTCCTCTCCCTTCGGGTGGTTGGGTTCAGATATGGTGTGAGGAGATACGGCCGGAGGGCATATGCGCTGTCACCTATGAAGAGAAGTAAGTGGCATTGATTGGTGTGACCAACAGCTTGTGGCAGGGTGTACATCAGGGTGTGTGACATTTACTTACCTAGTATGTGTCCGTCGGCAAATTCACCAGCAAGCAGACGTGTATGTATGCCACTGTTCCTGAAGATGTAAGCATCTCACAATGTCTGAGATAATGTGTTTGGCATTGCAGATCACCTGCACATTAATTGAGTGGGTGGATTTGCGGTTCCTGTAAATGTATTCACTTGCTGCAGGTGGGCAGATGGGAATGTGGGTCCCATCGATGCAGCCGATCACGTGGGGGAAGTGGGCAATTTGATAGAACTCCAGCTTGGTTCTCTGCAGCTCCACCTGCGTACTGGGGAAGGATATGTAATGTTCCATTCTGTCCATCATGGCGTCTAGGAAGGTGTTGAAGATCCGGGAGAGGCAGCTCTGTGATACTCCACCCACTGCTGCTATCACACCCTGGAAACTTCCTGATGCTAGCAGGTGCAGGCAGCAGAGTACTTGGACATGGGGGGGGATTGCGTGGGCCCTTGGTGTCTGATGCTCCAGATAGGGTGTTAGGTCCCGTATTAGCTCCAGGATGGTGTCTGGGTGCAATCTATATCTCTCGTGGATTTCAGCGTCTGTCAACTGGAACAGAGTGATGCGTACTCTGTACACCTGCTCCTCACGTCTCCAGATCCTCATTCCTGCTGCTCCCAGCCGTAGGCGCCTTGCTATGAGATAGAGGCCTGCCATTGTGGTCATACAGATGCATTTTGGGTGTGTTTATATAGACTCCTCCTGATTACCACATGCTCCAGAAACGTGGTAATTAGCGAATCGTTATCACCGATTTTGGCCAAATTCGGTAATACCGGGGTTTGCTACATAGCATATTTGGGGGTTTTACCGATTCGTTTCTACCGATTCGGATCTCATTGTTTCGGTAATTCCGATTCGGTGACGGAAGGTTTTTACCGATTCGTTATTATCGATCCTATTCGGTATTACCTACATCTCACATGGCTACATATTTGTCGGTAACACCGAAAATGAGCCATTTTCGGTGTTACCGATCGGTATTTGGCCACCTACATATGGCCCATAGAGTCCTGTCCTTCCTCTGCAGGCTTCCGGTCGCGATAGCATGCCTCCAAGAAACTCACCTTACTGAGGAAGGAGCTCAGAGGTTGACGAAGAAACGGCGAGGGCAGGTTTTCCACTCTTCCTTCTCTTCCTACGCCAGGGGTGTGCTTGTGCGGGTGGCCTAGGCGATCCCATTGGCTGTTCAATAAGTAGAAGCTGACATTAATGGGAGGTGCCTGCTCCTTAGAGCTAAGCTAGATGGCAGAGATGTTGCAATAATGAACACCTATGCCCCAAACACAGATGACCCAGACTTCTTTTATTCCCTACTGAAGGTTCCGATATCGGAACATGAGGTCCCATTGCTTTGGATGGGGGACTTTAATTGTGTCCTAGACCCCGACCTTGACTGGTCCCCGCCCCACACTGGTATGAAACCTAGAATGAGGATGAAACTCCAAGAGGTTATGGGGAACATAGGGGCTCCCGATATATGGCGCCAGGGACACCCAGCCCAGAAAGTGTATACTTGTTTCTCGTCCACTCATAATACACACAATGGCTTAGACGGGATGCTACTTGCTAATCCCGATGCGGCTATGTCCTTTGAGGTGACCCATCAAGCACGATTCCTATCTGACCACTCCCCTGTGGCGTGTGTAGTTGACTGGGGGGGCCCAATAACTCGCTCACGGACTTGGTTGTGGGCAGAGGTTCTTGAGGACCCAGTAGGGAAGCAGCACATAGAACATGCCATAAATAATTATATTGACCTGAATTGGGATGGGTTGGACTTATCACAAGCTACGAAGTGGGAAGCCCTCAAAGCGGTGGTAAGGGGCGCATGCTTACATATGGGGTTTGGAAACAGCTCCAATAGGAAATGCAGGAGGAGGAGCATTGCCTCTTGGAACTACAGACTCGCGAAGCCCCTGATGCGGCGGGGAGGGTTGCGTGGTATCCAGGAACACATCCATGATATTTGGGACAGGCTCGATAAATACACCCTCACACAGTACAGACAACGCCTTCTGACACGATTGTGGCTTTGCAGGAGCCCACGGGAGGATTGGTCCACTCAGAGGTGAGACTTCTCCGGGTCCTCAGGTTCCATCTGCAGATGGTCTATACCGCGGACCCTGCAATCTCGCCCTTACCTCCTACCTGCCACTACGTGATGTCCCTAAGTCAGCACAGAAAGAGCTATATGAACCCCTATTGCTGGGAGAAATACAATCTGCCCTGCGGCATTTGCCGCGTGCCAAGACCCCGGGGAATGACAGGTTCCCACTGGTGTTTTATCAAGACTTCGTGGGCATGCTTCCCATTGCAGGTCTACCTCGCGGAGTCCTCCCCCTGAGTATGACACAGGGGGAAATATGCAAGATTTTGAAGCCTGCAGGGGATGCCCATGAGCCCTCATTGTATCGTCCGATTATGATGATAAACACAGATGTTAAAATCTTATACATGCTCTTGGCTACCCGATTAGTGCCTTACATGCCTCACTTGATACATGAGGACAGGTGTGGGTTCATACCGGGACAAAACACAGCGATGAATCTGCGCCGGCTTCATCATATCATGCATGAGGTGCGTGATTGAGAGGAACATATGGTCTTGGTCTCCATTGACCTTGCCAAGGCGTTCGACACGGTGGATATGGGATACCTTCACGAGGTCTTACGCGCTGTGGGGTTAGGCCCTAAATTTTGTCGCTAGATTTGCATCTTGTATACAGCACCTGATGCAAGGGTTAAACTTGGGAGAGCGAGATCGGAAGACTAGTAACTGGGAAGGGGCACTCGCCAGGGGTGTTTCCTATCACCCTTATTGTTGGCCCTGGCCATAGAGCCATTCGCGATCCGTATCATGGAACGATGGGGAATTACATTGGGTGCCACGAGTCACATAATTTCCCTATATGCTGACGATGCCCTGTTTTATTTGACTTCTCTCTAGGACGCATAACCGGTCCTGCTGAAACACCTAGACAGATTTGGTGAGGTCTCTGGCTTGCGACTCAACCGCAGTAAGTCCCTGATTTTTCCTCTAGCGGGTCTGGCCTCGGTGCCTCCGTGGGATCTCCCAGACCTGGGACTGCGTTGGGAACAGGTGGGATTCTGCTACCTTGGGATACAGGTAGCCCTGATGGACACGGAGGCGTTAGCCCGTAATGTGGACCGCATAATCGCGTCTCTACAACAATCGGTGACATTTTGGAACACTCTTCCGCTGTCATTGATGGGTAGCCTGGCCATCTCTAAGATGGTGATGCTTCCCAGGAAGCTATATGGACTCCAGAACTCACTATGTCTGCTGCCGCCACGTGTTTTCAAAACCCTCAACATGCTGCTCACACCCTTGCTTTGGGCGGGCTGACGTAGTAGAGTAGCTCTTAACACTATTATACAGAGCTATGAGGAGGACGGTTTGGAAGCCCCACGCTTCGACTTATATTATTTCGCGGCCCAACTACAACATGCTGCACGTTGGGTGACAGACGCGGACAACTGGGAGAAATGTCTTCTCTCCGACAGGGTGGATACTCAGGCACTGCAGGAAGCTCTGATGCAAGGCAAAGGGTCAGATGCATCTCTTCCCTACATAGTGCGACATACAGCCAGTATATGGCAGTGTTTTGTTGAAAAAGTCCTATGGAAAGCACCCTTTCACAGGGAGCTCCCGATTTGGATACTGGCCCCTTCATAGACCTGGGATGATACATGTCCTTTCAACCTTGGAGGGAGGGTGGATGCAGAGTTTTTGCTGACCTTTTTCCCAACGAGACCTTTACCACCTGCGAGCAAGCAGAAGAGAACTTTGGCCTCCGACAGGGTTAATTCCTACACTTCTGGGAAATTCAGGACATAGTAAAAACCACCTGGCCACAGTACCCAGATATTCCACCCTTCACACACATCCTAGATATCCTGCTTATGTGCGGTACAGGCCGCAAGCTGATATCTCTACTCTACAAGGCGATGAAACAAGACTCTGCCCTGCCGGTGCTGCCATCTCGGGCTGCATGGGAGAAGGATCTCTCTATTCAGCTGGGAGTGAAACAGTGGGCACGCATAGGCACCCTCACGTGAAAAGTCTCCTGCAATGCCAGGTTTAAATTAACACTATAACTTCCTGCATCGTACCTACCTAACCCCGGTATCCCTGAACCGCATTTTGTCCGATAAGGGAGATAGATGCCCTAGATGTGCCACAGAAAAGGCGGGCTTTTTACATTTAGCTTGAGATTGTCCTCTGGTCAGGCAGTTCTGGGTGGAGGTGGTGGGCAGGATAGTTGCAGCTACAGGCATTTGAATGCAGCTTGAACCTTTGCATTGTTTACTTGCATTTGTCTGGAAGCCAAATATTAGGAAATTCCCATAAAAGCTCCTGCAGTTGATGCTTGTGCTTGCTAGGTGAAGGGTAGCTATAACCTGGATGGGGGCACAGAGGCCCAGAAGTGCCCATCTGGCTTAAAGATGTCCGAGGGTGGTCCCTAGCCGAAGAAACACACATGCAACTCACCCGAAGGGATGAGAAACTACAAGAAGACCTAATGGTTTGGCGGGTGTTGTGTTCCTCAGGGTTGGCGGAGAGTGAGTTCTCCTCGCAGGATACGACTGATGGCGGGGAGAGTGGGTTGGATGTGAAAAGCAGACCTCCCCTTGCCATGGAGTGAGGGGACTGACCCTGATAATATGCGCACTGGGACTCGATGCTATGCCCCATGTTCTCTCCTCACTGTAGTATGCTTCTGAATACTTATGTGACCCCTTGGTATTTTCCCATCCCGATGAGACCATCTGTGCTACATGTCATTGATAACACCAACAATACGTCTATGTACGCTGTATTGATGCTGGTTTGTTTTTGTATTTGAATAATGCAAATTGAAAAAAAAAGTTTCAACAAAAAAATAATTATAAAAAAAAACTATGTCTGTGTGACTCGACTCTCTATCTGGAGTTGTGTGTCGGGGTGGGGTGGAGGGGGTGGCATAGTGTTACTAAACTGTATTGTTATTTACTTGCGAAAGCTAATAAATTAAATATAAGGGAAAAAAAGAAAGTGAATCACAGGATGTTGGAAGCAGAATAAACAGTGCTATTAAAGGGAATGATTCCTGCTCTTGAGGCCGTTCTTGTGACAGGTCGTCTTTTTTTTCAAGGTCAACTTGTAAGGTAAAGGTGAAGAAGAAGCATAAGTCGAAGCGGTACTCCACGCAGGTGCACCCTGTTCCCGTACGTTTCGATGCAGACAAAGATCTCCCTTTACCACACAGGTGCCCTTAGGCTCCACCATCTTTTGGCTTGGATTCTGACCAGAGTTTGCCACCAGTTCATAATGTTAATGATAATGAGTTATCCGAAACTTTACAATGGTGATAGTTTCTATATGGACTTACAGGAGGCCAATTGATACAATGCTTTATATAGGGTTGATTTTGCCCCAGGAGAGTGCTTCATTTGTTGTAGTGCTCAGATGAGCAGGTGAGGTTGTGTGCATGTATACATGTATATGTGAGTGTGTACATATATATATTCACAGAAAAAAACCATAGGTTTCACACCAGTTATAGTTAGCTGGAAATTCTACTGACATGAGTGATGTCACTGACCATGTCATGAGTGATGTAATATGTGACATCATCAGCAGTGCATTGCAGGCGCGCATGTTATAGTGAGTCCAACTAAATATAACGTGGGAATTTGAATGGTTTTATGTCAGCAAAATTTCCAGCTAACTATAACTGGTGTGAAACCTATGGTTTTTTCAGTGAATTTAATAGGTTTTTTAAAAATGCTAATTCCTAACTATAACGGGTGTGAAACCTATGGTTTTTTCAGTGAATTTTTTTTTTTTTTTTAAATGCTAATTCCTAACTATAACTGGTGTGAAACCTATGGTTTTTTCAGTGAATTTCATAGGTTTTTTAAATGCTAATTCCTAACTATATATAAGGCCCCAAACCTATGTTTTTTTTCAGTGAATTTCAAAGTTGTGTTAATAGCAAATGTCTATAGCTATGAAATGTAATATTTTTGAAAATGAATGAATCCTATAATATATTTGTATTTAAAACAATTTTTTTAATGTATATATATATATTTTTTTGCTCTGGAGCGCTCCCGGGGCGCGCCCTGGTGAGCGCCCCGGAAAGCGTAGTCTTTTGAAGCGCCCCGGGTCCCGCATCGGGGAGCGTCCCGTTAACACCAATGCCGCGGCCGAAAACATCATTGTGACGTACCGCATAGCCGCGTCCACGTGATACGCACGGCGTAAACGCACCCGGAAGCACTTGAGCGCATACGATCGCGCAACGTAAGCATCTGATACGCTTATGCGACGCGCCCCCGGCCGCGCGTCAACGCGTCGGGTCATGTGACCTGAAAATAACACTTTAATTGGTGCAGAACAGTTTTGGTTTCATAATGATGAAACTCCTGGTCTTGTGACCTGAAAATAACACTTCTCATTGGTTCAGGACAATTTTTTTTCCAAATGATGAAAGCCCCCACCTTTTTTCCTTATTCTGACTTTGTCCTTTGACTGAGGAAGACCTGTTTTGAAATCTTTGAGGTATATTTTGTACTTTGAAATGGCTACAGTAGCAGCATCAGCTGGAGCATCTGCACCACCACCACCACCAAGAGGACCACCACAACATCACATTGGTGGTCAAGAAGAAAGGGAGGAGGAGGAAGAGGAGGAGGGGAGGAGGAGGAGGTGGCTGGAAGAACACAATACCACATACCAACATTGTATGGGAGTTTTTTCCATCCCTGAGGGAAAAAAGAAAGTGAATGCGGCAAAGGTGACTTGCCTTATCTGTGACATGGAACTTTCAAGGGGTAACCCAAATAAAAAATATTCATTTGGGAATAATACCATGATTAGGCACATGCAGCACAAGCATCCGAACAACTATGCTGCCGCAGAGATGAGAGAACTGGCCAGCAACCCTCCCCAATCTACACCCAGCACCTCCAAACGAAAACAACCCACTCCATCGGGACCAGAGACAAGCGAGACAATCCCTTGCATACAACCACGGTTTGGAGAATTTAGGGTCACATGTATTTTTTGTGTTAAGACCATCTCCTATGGTGAGCAGAGCCTAAAGCTCATCCTCCTTGCTGGTGACAACCACAATTGCCCTAAAAAACCCTAATTTTTTCCAATTTTTTTTTTACTCCAGTTGAGCCATTTTCAATTCCCTGTTTTTTGTTTCTCCCCATAAAAATAAAAAAAAAAATACAAAATAGTTCAAAAAAGCCAAAAAAGTACAAAATGTTCAAAAAAATATATAAAACAACAAAAAGAAGAAAAAAAACAGTTCTTTTTAGAACTACCTCCAAATTATAAAAAAAGGATACATTTTTTTAAAACTCTATCATTCTTTTTTCCCCATGGAACGCTTCCCGGTACGCTCCGCGGTGCGCGTACCGGGCGCTCTCCCTGCGCAAATCCCCCCAATTTTTTTTTTTGCCCCGCGGGCCCCTTTTATAGGCCCCACATCAAACCTAGTGGGTCAGGGGGGGTCTACTCTGCCCCCTTATGGTCATTTCCCCCTTTGTTTTTGCCACCTCTTGTGTCTCGATCCTACCGAGACACAAGATGGCGGCCGCTCCGGACTGTTTCGAATGTTTACAGACACCCGAGAGCCAATCAGCTTTCCGTGCGCACCTCGCGTGGCGCGCCCGGAGCGCACCCCGGTGTGCGTACCGGGGCGCGGCCATAGATATATATATATTTTTTTGAACCTGAATTACTCAAAAACCACTGGAGCACATTTCTTGAGACATAGCAAAGGCACATCGGGCTACCAGTCCCTACAATTTTGCCAAGTTTGGTGGAAATCCATTCAGCCGTTCGGGCTAAAAGTGAGGTCGACCGCCCTATGGAAATTAACATGGGGAAAACACGTTTTGGGACCCCCCTTTTATCTCGGCCCCCGCTTGACGAATCCCCCCCAAACTTTCATGGAAGGACCGGAGCTTCGCAAGGCAAATTTGAGGAAATTTTCAGGCAGATTCGTCAACCGGCACCAAGTTATTCACAATAGAATTTTGAGATTTTGCATTGAAAAAAATCCTAACTGTAACTACCTACTGGCGACCGCCAGTAGGTAATACACACACATACAGGAATGCAGGAATGCAGCCCCGCCATTCCTTCACGCGGGCGGTGCATCCTTCCACGGCTGGACTGCCGTGTACAAAATTCATTCCGATGTCCTGTGCACGAAGGACGCCACTCCACCAGACTTGGTTCACCGAACTTTTTATTTACAGCGGACAGCTTACAACAGAGTTCATTTGTGACTCCCTGACAATGCACTACAACTCCCAGCATGCTGTCACAATACCCAGGTGGGAGCAGTATGCAAATGGGATTAAATGTTTGTAAGGCGCAGCCGCGCACCAGCGTGCTTTTCCCTTTGAAGAAGAGACATGGTCTCGAAACGCGTCAGGGAGTCACAAATGAACTCTGTTGTAAGCTGTCCGCTGTAAATAAAAAGTTCGGTGAACCAAGTCTGGTGGAGTGGCGTCCTTCGTGCACAGGACATCGGAATTAATTTTGTACACGGCAGTCCGGCCGTGGAAGGATGCACCGCCCGCGTGAAGGAATGGCGGGGCTGCATGCCTGAACCAAGCGGGCATAATGCGCGGCACCAGATTTGTAAATTAATTCACGGACAACTTTGAAAACGGAGGCCCACTGGAGGGCTTTAACAGACTGAAAAAGCGACATTGGAGGTTGGTGCCCGGCAGGATAATTGAACTTTGTAATTACCCACGGGAGGGTTGACAATGCACTACAACTCCCAGCATGCTGTCACAATACCCAGGTGGGAGCAGTATGCAAATGGGATTAAATGTTTGTAAGGCGCAGCCGCGCACCAGCGTGCTTTTCCCTTTGAAGAAGAGACATGGTCTCGAAACGCGTCAGTGAGTCACAAATGAACTCTGTTGTAAGCTGTCCGCTGTAAATAAAAAGTTCGGTGAACCAAGTCTGGTGGAGTGGCGTCCTTCGTGCACAGGACATCGGAATGGATTTTGTACACGGCAGTCCGGCCGTGGAAGGATGCACCGCCCGCGTGAAGGAATGGCGGGGCTGCATGCCTGAACCAAGCGGGCATAATGCGCGGCACCAGATTTGTAAATTAATTCACGGACAACTTTGAAAACGGAGGCCCACTGGAGGGCTTTAACAGACTGAAAAAGCGACATTGGAGGTTGGTGCCCGGCAGGATAATTGAACTTTGTAATTACCCACGGGAGGGTTGACAATGCACTACAACTCCCAGCATGCTGTCACAATACCCAGGTGGGAGCAGTATGCAAATGGGATTAAATGTTTGTAAGGCGCAGCCGCGCACCAGCGTGCTTTTCCCTTTGAAGAAGAGAAATGGTCTCGAAACGCGTCAGGGAGTCACAAATGAACTCTGTTGTAAGCTGTCCGCTGTAAATAAAAAGTTCGGTGAACCAAGTCTGGTGGAGTGGCGTCCTTCGTGCACAGGACATCGGAATGAATTTTGTACACGGCAGTCCGGCCGTGGAAGGATGCACCGCCCGCGTGAAGGAATGGCGGGGCTGCATGCCTGAACCAAGCGGGCATAATGCGCGGCACCAGATTTGTAAATTAATTCACGGACAACTTTGAAAACGGAGGCCCACTGGATGGCTTTAACAGACTGAAAAAGCGACATTGGAGGTTGGTGCCCGGCAGGATAATTGAACTTTGTAATTACCCACGGGAGGGTTGACAATGCACTACAACTCCCAGCATGCTGTCACAATACCCAGGTGGGAGCAGTATGCAAATGGGATTAAATGTTTGTAAGGCGCAGCCGCGCACCAGCGTGCTTTTCCCTTTGAAGAAGAGACATGGTCTCGAAACGCGTCAGGGAGTCACAAATGAACTCTGTTGTAAGCTGTCCGCTGTAAATAAAAAGTTCGGTGAACCAAGTCTGGTGGAGTGGCGTCCTTCGTGCACAGGACATCGGAATGAATATATATATATATATATATATATATATATATATATATCCCGCTCCAAAAGGCACCAAAGCAGGGCACTCGCAGGCGGGTGCTTTCCACTGTGGGGATGCACCCACAAATCACTACTCGTTCCAAATCCCGTAACTTTGGGCTTCCAACCGCCGGAATAAAGAAGCACTCACGGGGGTCGTTTGGGTTATTTATTGTTCACCAACAAACGGACACTTCATCAACAGACGTGTTTCAGTAAAAAACCTTCATCTATGTTTACCAAAGCGCCATCTTGGACACAGTTTTATCCTCATGTACAATAATTGCAATCAAAGAAGGACTCAGAAGTTCATTAGAGTCACAACAAATGGGGCGCCATCTTTAAACATGCAAATTAAAGAATCCCATTGAACGGGGAGATAATGCCCATAAATGGGCTCGATACAATATATATATATTATACTTACAGCACTCCATAGCAATTAATAATATAAGCTGAGATCAATCAAAGCTAAACAAATCCTGCCCTGAATGGGCATGCCAAAAATGCACGAAACCTGTGTCTAAACTAGACCAACAATACATCGTATATATAATTATATACATTTAAGAAGAAAGAGTAATAATATCAGAACCACTCAAGAAAGAGGTAGACCAGGAAGATTAATGTGGAGAACACAGAGGTACCAACTTCCAATTATATACATATATATAAATATACATTCAACGTTACATGGCAACCCTTAAATGCAAATACAATAAGTTCACATTCTTGGGTATTATAGAACACCTAACTCAGCATTACCAGAAGTATATACATCACTTTAACTGTAAAATAGGACCTAGTTACTCTCCCAAGTGTATTGCCAGTTCTTCACTGCTATTCAAACCAAGAGGGTGCTTGGTGTGCATGTCGATGATATATCTGGACTCCAGTCTACGGAGCCGTAGCAATCTATCTCCCCCTCTAAGATTGCTCGGGACATGATCAAGCCCAAAGTAGCTAAGCAGATCCCTATTGCGTTGATGAACTTTGTCAAAATGACGTGCAACAGGGTATGCTTCATCACCTTTAGCTATCGCCCGCATGTGCTCAAGTATTCTCATTTTCATGGGATTGATCGTGCTTCCCACGTAACGTAGCCCACACGGGCAAGTTAAGCAGTAAACACTGTACGGGGTGGTGCATGTGAAGAACCTCCTGATCTTTCTACGGATTCCTATCTTGGGGATTTCATAGGTCAGGACTCGTTTGCTGATAATGCAGGCTTTACATTTCCCACACAGGAAAAATCCTTGCAGGGGTCCAAAAGCTGATTTAGGGGTTTCGGCAAAGTAACTATGTACCAGATCGTTTTTTAATGATCTTGCCTTCCTAAAAGTGATTAAAGGGTTGGAAGGGAGATTCACGTTTAAAACCTCATCGGTTTGCAGTATATGCCAACTCCTTTTCAAGATCTTTTTAAATTCACTGGCATTCTTGGAAAATTTGGTTATCAGGTTGAATTTCCCCCATCTTTAGAGGCTTGTATACTCCGGTCTTTGATTTTTAGAAGATTAGCTCTTTTCAGTTTATTCGCTCTTTCAAAGGCATTGTTCAAAATTTCGTGACTGTAGCCACGTGCCTGAAAACGTTGCAAACTGGTTTTAGCTGCACTTTGGAACTCTTTTTCGTCTGTGCAATTACGTTTGATTCTAAGGAGTTCCCCATAGGGGATACTCCTTATGAGATTAAGGGGATGACTACTCGACGCTTGCAATATAGAATTGCCTGCCGTCGGCTTACGGTATTTCTCTTAGTGTTTACGTTGAAATTTGAAAAAGTGATCGCATGTTTGTATATAATGTGGCCGCGTCCGACATACCCTGTACCACAGAGGAAGGCGTATGCCGAAACGCGTCTGGTGCGTTTGAAAGTCGAAATAAAATCTACGGCTTTCCCCCCGTGAGTGCTGTGTCTCTTTGAAAGGGAGAGGGGACGAGGAACGTGATATATATATATACACATATATACACACATATTACCTACTGGCAGACGCACTGGAGGGATACAAATGTGACATAGCCTTTGGTACTACAGACACCAGAATGCAGTTCACCACAGGAAGTGATCCTGATACTAAGGCACCATCAGAGGAAGTGACTTTAAAACAACTATGGGAGTGTTTTGGTGCAATGGCTCACCTTTGAGAAAGTTCTAGGAGAACGAAACGCGTCAAGAAATGCCACTGCTGTTCCAATCACAAGAAATCAAAAATCGGCACAAAAGAAGTCTCGTGTGCGGCTCAATTGCTTTCCAGAAGGAGAGTGCCTTGTTTGAATATACATCGGCTGGCTCCGCCGAAGAGCGACGCACCACCAGAAGAGCGCCATTATCCTCCGACCTTGAGCCCCTTTGTGTTGTAGTCGTGGTGAACGAAGAGGGGGATGCGGTGCCGCCAAGGACCTGCCCTGGTATTGGACCCGAGTCAGCTTTAAAAGTGAGCTGACACGGGGAAACTTCAGCCGAAATACCACCCAAGAATGTTAGTAAATAAAATAAAAAGTGAAATTGCCAGTGAACAGCAGCATAAAGACACTACCCACTGGAGGGATACAAATGTGACATAGCCTTTGGTACTACAGACACCAGAATGCAGTTCACCACAGGAAGTGATCCTGATACTAAGGCACCATCAGAGGAAGTGACTTTAAAACAACTATGAACTTTAGTAACTAAACGGCGTGTTTTGGTGCAATGGCTCACCTTTGAGAAAGTTCTAGGAGAACGAAACGCGTCAGGAAATGCCACTGCTGTTCCAATCACAAGAAATTAAAAATCGGCACAAAAGAAGTCTCGTGTGCGGCTCAATTGCTTTCCAGAAGGAGAGTGCCTTGTTTGAATATACATCGGCTGGCTCCGCCGAAGAGCGACGCACCACCAGAAGAGCGCCATCATCCTCCGACCTTGAGCCCCTTTGTGTTGTAGTCGTGGTGAACAAAGAGGGGGATGCGGTGCCGCCAAGGACCTGCCCTGGTATTGGACCCGAGTCAGCTTTAAAAGTGAGCTGACACGGGGAAACTTCAGCCGAAATACCACCCAAGAATGTGAGTAAATAAAATAAAAAGTGAAATTGCCCGTGAACAGCAGCATAAAGACACTACCCACTGGAGGGATACAAATGTGACATAGCCTTTGGTACTACAGACACCAGAATGCAGTTCACCACAGGAAGTGATCCTGATACTAAGGCACCATCAGAGGAAGTGACTTTAAAACAACTATGAACTGTAGTAACTAAACGGCGTGTTTTGGTGCAAAAGCTCACCTTTGAGAAAGTTCTAGAACGAAACGCGTCAGGAAATGCCACTGCTGTTCCAATCACAAGAAATAAAAAATCGGCACAAAAGAAGTCTCGTGTGCGGCTCAATTGCTTTCCAGAAGGAGAGTGCCTTGTTTGAATATACATCGGCTGGCTCCGCCAAAGAGCGACGCACCACCAGAAGAGCGCCATCATCCTCCGACCTTGAGCCCCTTTGTGTTGTAGTCGTGGTGAACGAAGAGGGGGATGCGGTGCCGCCAAGGACCTGCCCTGGTATTGGACCCGAGTCAGCTTTAAAAGTGAGCTGACAAGGGGAAACTTCAGCCGAAATACCACCCAAGAATGTGAGTAAATAAAATAAAAAGTGAAATTGCCTGTGAACAGCAGCATAAAGACACTACCCACTGGAGGGATACAAATGTGACATATCCTTTGGTACTACAGACACCAGAATGCAGTTCACCACAGGAAGTGATCCTGATACTAAGGCACCATCAGAGGAAGTGACTTTAAAACAACTATGAACTGTAGTAACTAAACGGCGTGTTTTGGTGCAATGGCTCACCTTTGAGAAAGTTCTAGGAGAACGAAACGCGTCAGGAAATGCCACTGCTGTTCCAATCACAAGAAATTAAAAATCGGCACAAAAGAAGTCTCGTGTGCGGCTCAATTGCTTTCCAGAAGGAGAGTGCCTTGTTTGAATATACATCGGCTGGCTCCGCCGAAGAGCGACGCACCACCAGAAGAGCGCCATCATCCTCCGACCTTGAGCCCCTTTGTGTTGTAGTCGTGGTGAACGAAGAGGGGGATGCGGTGCCGCCAAGGACCTGCCCTGGTATTGGACCCGAGTCAGCTTTAAAAGTGAGCTGACACGGGGAAACTTCAGCCGAAATACCACCCAAGAATGTGAGTAAATAAAATAAAAAGTGAAATTGCCCGTGAACAGCAGCATAAAGACACTACCCACTGGAGGCATACAAATGTGACATAGCCTTTGGTACTACAGACACCAGAATGCAGTTCACCACAGGAAGTGATCCTGATACTAAGGCACCATCAGAGGAAGTGACTTTAAAACAACTATAAACTGTAGTAACTAAACGGCGTGTTTTGGTGCAATGGCTCACCTTTGAGAAAGTTCTAGGAGAACGAAACGCGTCAGGAAATGCCACTGCTGTTCCAATCACAAGAAATAAAAAATCGGCACAAAAGAATTCTCGTGTGCGGCTCAATTGCTTTCCAGAAGGAGAGTGCCTTGTTTGAATATACATCGGCTGGCTCCGCCGAAGAGCGACGCACCACCAGAAGAGCGCCATCATCCTCTGACCTTGAGCCCCTTTGTGTTGCAGTCGTGGTGAACGAAGAGGGGGATGCGGTGCCGCCAAGGACCTGCCCTGGTATTGGACCCGAGTCAGCTTTAAAAGTGAGCTGACACGGGGAAACTTCAGCCGAAATACCACCCAAGAATGTGAGTAAATAAAATAAAAAGTGAAATTGCCCGTGAACAGCAGCATAAAGACACTACCCACTGGAGGGATACAAATGTGACATAGCCTTTGGTACTACAGACACCAGAATGCAGTTCACCACAGGAAGTGATCCTGATACTAAGGCACCATCAGAGGAAGTGACTTTAAAACAACTATGAACTGTAGTAACTAAACGGCGTGTTTTGGTGCAATGGCTCACCTTTGAGAAAGTTCTAGGAGAACGAAACGCGTCAGGAAATGCCACTGCTGTTCCAATCACAAGAAATAAAAAATCGGCACAAAAGAAGTCTCGTGTGCGGCTCAATTGCTTTCCAGATGGAGAGTGCCTTGTTTGAATATATATATATATATATATATATATATATATATATATATATATATATATATATATATATATACACACATATATATATACACACATATTACCTACTGGCAGACGCCAGTAGGTAGTTATAGTTAGGACCTAGTTTCTATAGGAAATCCGCAACATTTTATTTGGAATAACTTTGGCTCCGGTCTACGAATACACGTGAAATTCTCCAAGAAAATGGCCTGCTCCGCTCCTTCCCTGGAAGTGGGTGATTCGTGAAGCGGGGGCTGAGAAAAAAGGGGGTCCCAAAACGTGTTTTCCCCATGCAATTTTCCATAGGGACCTTTAGCCAGGGCTACAGCTCCAACAGCTGAACGGAATTACACCAAATTTAGCAAAAAGGTAGCGTTCGGTTCGCAGATTATCCTTTTTAGGTTTTGACTAGCGAGCTGCGCACTGCGCAGATGCAGGGAAAACCTTATGAGAAGAGTAGAGTGGCTTTGGTCCCCGCCTCTGTTTCCATTGGCTAGCTCCATAAATGGAGGCTATCCATTGGAACAGACATCTGCTCGTCATCCTGAGAGCAGATTCGGGGGCGTTCCTGCAAATTTTAGGCTTTCTGCCCCTTTCGAAATCGTCATGCGGCGGTGGGCGGTGTTTATTATTTTGTCGCGTCCATGTTTCTTTTGTTCATTCTGCGGCCGACCGCCGCCGGAGGAAGTCTTGGTCCACGTGAGTGCTTTTGACCATTCTTGCCTCTCCTCCCCCTTCCGCCGTCGTTGTCGTCTGTTTCTCTTTTATTTTGTAGGTGTAAGATGCCCGTGTTGCCTCGTAGTAGCGTTTGCGATCAGCCTCCCCCGCCCTCCTCCCGCTGTCCTTGTGCCTCGAAGTAGCGTTTGCGATCAGGTAAGCAGCTGCGTGTGGTTGTTGTTGTCTGTTGTTGCCGTACATCTTTGTTTACATCAATCTGTTCTGTTTCCCTTTTGTTTTTGTAGGATTAAGATGCCCTGTGTTCGACTGTTGAGCGATCACTTCTTTGCGTGTTCCGTCGTTGTAATCAGTTGTTTCCTTACATTAATGTTATCTGTTTCTCTTTTATTTTGTAGGTGTAAGATGCCCCGTGTTGCCTCGTAGTAACGTTTGCGATCAGCCTCCCCCCCTCTTCCAGCTGTCCGTGTGCCTCGATGTAGTGTTTGCAATCAGGTAAGCAGCTGCGTGTGGTTGTTGTTGTCTATTGTTGCCGTACATCTTTGTTTACACAAATCTGATCTGTTTCTCTTTTGTTTTTGTAGGATTAAGATGCTCTGTGTCCTGACTGTTGAGCGATCACCTCTTTGCGTGTTCCGTCGTTGTAATCTGTTGTTTCCTTACATTAATGTTATCTCTTTCTCTTTTATATTGTAGGTGTAAGATGCCCCGTGTTGCCTCGTAGTAGCGTTTGCGATCAGCCTCTCCCCCCCCACCTCCTGATGTCCGTGTGCCTCGAAGTAGCGTTTGCGATCAGGTAATCAGCTGCGTGTGGTTGTTGTTGCCTGTTGTTTCCGTACATCTTTGTTTACATCAATCTGATCTGTTTCTCTTTTGATTAGTAAAGGAGGAAAAATATCAATACACCCTGTATTACCTTAGCTAAACTTGTTGCTCTACTTTACTATGTGTTGTCTTACAATGCTCACTTCTTTCTATTCCATATGCCTTTCCTAGCATTATCTTGCTTAACTGCACTCTACTTTTTATTATGCACCCATTATTTGAGGATGTTGGTCTACTGTGCTATATGACACCATCATCTAAGCTTGCATTGTGTGTGTGTAGAACTCTATGTATAAGTGTAGAACTCAGTATGTGTGTAAACTCTGT